>NC_143581.1:109518521-109826811 GCF_048544385.1 Mastigoproctus giganteus | reverse complement strand
AAAATAACTTAGAAAAGAGGCAGTAACACGAAAAAAAAGTTGGCATGAATACAGGATGCCTGTTGCATGGCCTGGCTACTTCTTTTGGCAATATGTTCGAACATTTTTCTAAAGTTTTTTTTCTAAACATAATCTGTATTTCACAGAAGAAGGTTGCCCGTCTTCGATGTCTTCTGCCTGTCACCCTTCTAGCTAGATGACAGTTTTTTGATCTTCTTATATAAAGCTATTTTAGTACTTTAAAAGAAATTTTCTTCGTTTAAAGCATCTAGAAAATGCCAGAGACACGAAAGTATGCCGTGCATCGATCGATAAACTAAGAAAAAGATATTTTATGAAGAAACTCTTCATAAAATTAAAAAATTCATAGCTTCTCTTACTTCGTTTTCTTCGCTATGAGAGCAAAACTCTCAAATAATTCGGACAAAATAAGTTTCTAGCTTAGCAACACATGTCATGCGCATTTGTGATGCATCTGCTTCTGAAATGCTTCTTTTGGAATAATTTGTTAAATAGTAACGATTTGCAGCTCTAAAAACTTTGAAATAGACAGAATAAAAGTGCGCTTATGAGTGTTCATAAGCGGTGGGGGGTTCTCCTAACTTAAGGTCGTTTATATATACAGTATATTTATGTTAGTTATGTGAAATTGTTAGCTAATTAATCTCTTTTCTACTTAGCTAAATATTTCATATTTTCTATGCAAATGAATTGAATAGCATGGATTCAATTAAATTCAAAAAGTATCGAAGCCATTGCCATTCAGTTCGGTTATATAAAAACTATGAAATATTTGGCAAAGTAGAAAAATATATTAATTGATTAACATCATTTCTGTGTAGTTAACACGCTCAGTTGTCTGGCCATCGATATATATTTTGTCTGGCCATCGAAATATGCTTCTTGCATATTAGTTTCCCGATATATTTCATAAAATGTATGTGAATAAATGGAGTAACGTATGCTACATATAAATTTTCACTTGCTCTTTCAAGGGGTATATATGAAATTCGAATATCCGCAACATAAAAACCGTTTGACTGTCAATGAACTCAAGGTAGCGATATAAAAAGGAGGTGGCAGTAATCGTACAGACTGACATTAACTTTTCTGAGCAGCATCAGACAGACTGCTAGAACAGGGAGTTTGCTAATGATATACAGGAAATTTGCCAGCAGGGACAAAAAGCTGGTTACCTCATCTTAAGTTTGGACACCTCTTCGTAAGAAGGATGTTGGAAATGTGTTGTAAAGGAGGGCGACTCCGTAGCCAGATGGGAAGGAGCAGCAGTGCGTAGCCCACGCTTCTTGATTAGACCGGGGTTCGAGCCCGTCACCACCAAATATGGAGGATGCGGAAAAGTCAGGGAATGACCACCGCATATTCCTGGAGCAATATAGCCTTAGTTGCTAATGCTCCTAAAAACCAAATAACAAATAACAAGTTGTAAAGGAGTGAAGAGCAGGGGATTTCTTGAGGGCGCAAAAGAGTATTCTTACCAAGAAAGACTGAGTCATTTACAAAGAAAACACACTGAGTAAAGTATAGAGCCTGAAAACTTGGCATCTGCGTGGTAACTTAACTAAAGTGTTAACGCTTTAAATGAGCTGAGAAGACTATATACTGATGGCATCCTCTTACTCTTTCTCAGATAAAACACACACACACAAGGAAACATACATTGCGTAATTTAAATTGAGAAACGATGGTTGCAGAAATTTGCCTTCAACTTTGTGGAAATAAACTTTTTCGCAGATAATTTGGTTCCACTCTACTCGACAAAATTATCAGAAAAACTGTTTTTCATGAATATTTTATTGTGAACAGTGTCGCCCAAGGCGAATATTTGATATAAAAAGCATCCTAACATGCAAATTCCGAGTAAACAATATACATCGATCTACCATCTTACAGAGCCGCATATTATGCAAATTATTCATTCGTATAAAATATGGCTTGCGACCACATTACTTCATTCCCGTTTTTTGGCTAGTTCAGTGGAATAGCCACATCTCCTTTACTCAAGTCATCGTCGCTTAGATGATTCTTTGAGATGGTGGGCTATTCGACGACTTGAAAAAGGGAACTCGCAGGCGGAGGAGACAAATTTGATTAATGTGTTACGCAGTGTCATCTAGGCACTATGGAAGCAGATTTTTTTACTACTATGGAAGCAGATTTTTTTCTACGTCCTGGCCAGACTCCTCCTGCCAGTGGACGGATGCTGGAAAGATCCTTCCTGCTGATCAAGCCTCCCAGTAACGAAGAGGTTAGTCAAACGAGACACTACCCACACAAACCACACTACCCACATAGATTGGTTTTGCAATGTTGTGCAGCATCACAGAGTACTTTACACGGATTTGTGGGAACCTCTGGCTCCGGGTGCCAAACGTTACAGTGATCAAGCGATTTCCCGAGTGATTCATAGAGCGTTTACTTTAGCCACAGTTCTTTAATTTAAAAAGTTTTTTTACGCTTTATTTAATCAATAACTTAGTCTTACGAATTGTAAGCAAGTTTCAGAAAGGAAAATCACCTTTCATTTTTCCTTTAAACTAACACTAACTTTTATACCGCTTGGTCACTCTAGCGGCACTGCTCCTGCCTCCCCGGTAACTTGGAAGAAGAAATCCACCCTCCCAGGGCTGAAAGGAGCAAAGATGGATAATAAAAGGTTTCCACCTTTAGAGCTATCGTGCTCAAGAATAGAGACAGATCACACGGATAATGACTTTTCTCAACCGAAGAGGTTGAAAACAACCCCTCAGAGGAGGAGATACCAGCTTTCCTCATATTGCATTCACTATCAGACCAGCCTATGAGTAAACTATCACCATTCCTTGTGCAAAATTGCATTGAGACTGTTGCAGGTTCACCTAAAACAGTTAGGCGGCTCCAGTCTGGTGATCTTTTGGTTAAGACTACCCAACCTCAACATTCTTCAAAGCTATTAAAGCTCACAACATTTGCAGGACAATCAATAAAAAGTTACTCCCCATGCCACCCTAAACTCCTCTAAGGGAATAATAGCAGAATGGGGTAATTAACTGTATCAGAGAAGGAAATTGTCAAAGTGATTCGCGAAAAAAAGGTTATTCATGCAAGGAGAATTATGACTCTAAAAGATGGTAATCTTGTTCCAACAAGGAGCATAATTCTCACTTTTAACACGCCTAGTTTACCAACATCTGTGAAAGCAGGCTATCTGTATTTCCGTGTCCGACCATACATCCCAAATCCCATCATTTGAACAAGAAGAGGATGTATCTCAAGGTTCCATCCTATGCGCAACATTATTCGCAATAAGAATTACAAATATGACACGAGATATACTAAAAAACAGTTGAATCATATATGCTTGCTGATGACCTCATTATCTCTTGTCAGTTATAAACTATAAATGCCATTGAAAGGCAACTTCAACTATCCATCACCAAAATGGAATCGTGGGCGCAACGGAATGGCTATTTTATAGCAGAAAATAAATCGACTGCAATTTATTGCTGTAAAATACGAAAATTACATCCGGATTCTGAAATATATTTAAAAAACAACTCGATCCCTCTTACCAACAATTTTCGTTTATTGGGTTTATATCTAGATAATAAACTTAGTTTCTCCAATCATATAGCCTATCTTAGAACGGCCTGTCTAAAGAAACTGAGCATCGTAAGAGCTGTCTCCGCTAACTCCGTAATCTAATTCGGTTCCGACTAGATTACGGGTCACCTGTTTATGATTCTGCAATAAACAGTTCCTTATTACGTCTGAATACCATTCAACATAGTGCCCTAAGGTTAGCCACGGGAGCCTTCAGAACGTCTCCAGTCCACAGCTTGTATATTGAGAAAAATGAACCCCCACTACACCTCAGACGAATATCCTTGCTATGTAGCTATGCTGCAAAAATTATAAGTATTCCATCTCATCCCGGCCCCGGGTGCCAAGCAATTTCAGTGCGTTTTTCAAAGCGAACTATCTAAAGAGCTTTTGTCATTATATATTCTGTTTATTTTTGAATACCATTTTCCTCATTTTATATTGCAGTAGCTCTTTTCGTTCTACAAGAAGTAAGCAAAGGCTCAGAAAGGAAAGACACCTTTCTGTTTCTTTTTCCTTATCACTAATACAACTAGTAGTCGCTTGGTCGCCTCAGTGACCTAGCGGAATTAATTTGTTTTCTGCGCATGCACGGTGGATATTTCATAATATACAATAAATGCGATTCCGAACCAGACAGAAGAGTCAATTAGTAATGTTCTCGCCTATTGAAACTGTTAGGCGATTCGCTACCGGAGATAAACTTCAGTTGCCACGTCTCAGCCCAACTGCCCAAATTTTCTAGATCGTGTTGCAGTAGCACACTGTCATTAACAGCCCTACCAACCTTTGTATCATCTTCAGACTTCGATACCTCTGATCTATCTTCATCAATATCATTAATAAATATACAAAACAGCAGTGGGCCCAACACCTAACCCTGGGGGACTCCACTAATAACATTAGTCCACGAAGAGCAGCGTCTATTGATTACCACTCTCTGTCTTCCCCCATTCAACCACCCTTTTATCCACTGTAGCAACTTACCCTTAATACCACACTGTTCCAATTTGTACAGTAGTCTTCCATGCGCAACAATGTCAAAAGCTTTCCTGAAATCCAAGTATATGATATACAAATTATTTTTTGCATCCAGTTCCTTCATAACCACATCATAGTATCCAATGAAATTTGTCAGACAAGACTTTCCCTTAACAAGCCCATGCTGGTCTGAATTATTACTGCAGTCTTGTCTCTTGATAGTCCCGCAGTGCTTCTTTAACCAGTGACTCCTAATTTACATTGTAGATACATTTGCACATCTCCAGTCCGTGGGGACTTTCCCTGAGTCCAAAGAAGCTCTCATAATTATGGCTAAGGGTTTGCTTACTTCCTTTTCTGCCTCCTTTAACGTAACTGGATAGATCCCATCCACCCCAGGTGCCTTCCTTATGTTTAACTTCAACAGTTTGTTCTCCATTTTGCTCTCAGTTATTACAAAATCATTAAGTACCCTGTTACAGTTTGATAAACTTCTGGCATGTTATTAAAACTGATTAAAGAATTAAATAAAAATAACTACATAAATATTTACATAGAAGCACTTAAACCTAATTTACATTAAAAAAAAACACTTTACACTAGACCAGAGACGTCCAAACTACGGAGATGGTAGCAATCCTCAATTTTATACGTTCCACGAGTTTAAAACTAATCGTGTCATAAATTGCAGTTTCACACTGATTTTTGAAAATATCCGATTTTAGTAATATTCGATTTTGCTGCATTGTTTTCTTACGATGTTTTATGTGTGTTATAATAGTATTTCACAATATTATTATAACCGTATGTAATAAGAATGTAAATATTGCGTAATAATCGTTGGATTTTCGTATTCAATTATTAAATGTAAAACATTAAAGTGTAAATACAACATTGATAACAAAAATTAAATCAGATTTCGAAAAATGCATAATTTGTGGCAACGGACTTCGTTCGGCCGGTGGTCGTCAGCACTTTATTTATTTCGGAAATGGACTGAGTCATGTAGTTAAGTCACTTTTCTGTCTTTGCGAAAAAATCTGAGAGAGAAATCTTCCCCCTCGCTTCCCTCGTTAGTAAAGGAAATTGAGTTTTTTGCCACCCATGTAAACCGTAGAAGGCTAAACATATAACACTTCAATCATGCGGCAATGTGGGATAACATTTCCCATAATGGCCTAAAGGAAAACGCTCATTTGGCCATACATCTACAACTGCATCGTAAAATTCTGTTTAAAAGAATCTGACGCATTTTTATCCCTTTTCCTCTAAATCAATTATCGTTGATTGCCAAAAAACATTCATTATACTTTTAATTCCTGAGGCGGTTGCAACCTACGCCCAGTCTAATTAGATGAATACTCCTAGTGGAAATGGTTGAGTCAAGGAGTTAAGTCATTTTTCTGTCCTTTTCCAACAGCAGAGTCCTCAATGAATATTGAAAAAAAAAAAGGTTTGATAATCTTCGGAGCTATTGATCAATATACGTGGAAATATTTTAAATGATCCTTCAACGTTTTATAATTTCGAATTCAGTTGAGATATTTTAAGCGTGACATTTTTAAAACCTTATCTTGAAATCCGCTTGGATTTTCTTTCTTTTTTGTTTATTTTTTCGGTCAGTCATTATCTTGACGGAAAAGGAACATAATTTGAAATTATAAAGTAAGTCTTTATAATTTTTTGCATTAGTTTTTAAAGATTAAAGGTGTGAGATTTGCTGCATATAAAAAAAAAGCTCTTTTTATCAAGCTCATTAATAGTCTCGTCAGTAGATAAAATAAAGTTAATTTATTTTTAATGAAAAAATAAAACTCTATTGTAAATGATAAATAAATGTTTTACCCTTTTATCTTCTATTCCACTCAAGTCATAAAATTCTTCTCTTGTAATCATAAAGGCGGCCAGGTTAGCAGTGTAAATAGCGAGGAAGACCACAGCAAACATAGCCCACACGTTGGACATAAATCGGGCAGTGTATCCTCGAGGACAGTCCACGTTCACAGCTGCACCGAATAAAATTGCCCAAACGAGCCAATATGTCCGGAAGAGAGAAAACTTGTGATCTGAAATTTTAAAAAAATATAATAAAATATTATTAAAAGTCTGAAACAAGATATCAACATTTCTCTGAAAAAGAAAAGTTATAATTGCAACTTGACTAACAAATTAAAGCAGTGATTTTCGACCTATTTTTAATAATGGCACCCTTAAGTAATTTGTTTTATTATGTGGTACCCCTACTCAATTTTCTGCCTGTTAAATCCGATTCTCTCTCTCTCTCTCTCTCTCTCTCTCTCTCTCTCTCTCTCTCTCTCTCTCTCTCTCTCTCTCTCTCAAAGAGACAGAATCGGATCTAACAGGATCTCTTTAAGAGTTATTATAATAATACAGTTATAAACCAAATTACAATTCATAATACAAATTAATATATATATATATATACTTATATCAGAATTTTATTTTTTATATGGAGGTACTAAATAAACATCAATTATAGATCGCCACAAAATTAAAAGGATACGGTACAATGGAAGGTATTTAAACACTTATTTTACGTAACAGATGGGCTGCGAGGTGGCAAATGAAGTTTAGCATCGACAAATGCAAAGTACTGCATATGGGTAGCAGTGACCCCAGAGAAATGTACCAACTGGGCGGTGTTACACTCAGGGTAGTGGAGAATGAAAGAGAAATTGTGCATTAAGATATGAAGTTTCCTGAGCAGTGCAGAGAGGTTGCCAGAGTAGGTCATGGGTCTTGTCAATGATATACAGGAATTTTTCTAGCAGGGAAAAGGATGTGATTATCTCCTCGTATAAGGCCACATCAGCCACATCTATCAGGCCACATTTTAGTAAGGATGTAGAACTGCTGGAACGAGTACAGAGAAGAGCAACAAGATTAGTGAATGGAACGAAGGGTTGCTCTTACGAAGAAAGGCTTAAATTTTGCAAATTACAGTGTGTGGAGACTAGGTACCTGCGAAGTAATCTGATTGAAGTGTATAAGGCCTTGAATGGATGGTTTTGATCATGCTCAATTATGATGGAATTTTTCCTCTTATCCAGATTAATCACCTGAGGGAACATAAATTCAAATTGAGGAAAGACAGTTGTAGAATAGATGTGCGGAAATTTGCCTTTAGCCAGCGGATGGTCGATTGCTGGAACAAACCTCCATCTGTCGTTGTGGAAGTTGACAGCTTAAATAAATTCAAGGCAGAACTAGACAAACATTTGGAGCGGATGGATGGGTGAAATGGGAAGGCTTTTTTTCTTTTTTTTTGGCTGATGCTGTATAAGCTTGCTTTCTTGCATCATGTGCTTCTATTAATGCTAACTTCACAATGAGATATTTTTGCCTGGTGCGATTCTCAGATCTTTCTGATATTAGTTGGAATATTGGAGAGACACTTTCATTTCTTCCTCAATATCGTTTGTAGTCTTTCCCTCTTGTTAGTTTTTATAGCGGTAAGCACAGAAAATCAAATTTCACGTAGGTAATATAAGGATGTACCTTTTTTATAATGAAATAAATATATAAATAAAAAAAAAATAAGTTTAAGTAACTTAACACCAAATTATGCACCCTGCTTCAAACTTGAAAATCTCCGGAGAAAACTTAGGAATGTTGGAAACAGCGATGGATTTAAAAGGGGACACAAGGAGTACTCTATATCCCCAGAACTGTGTTTTGTGGCACTCCTGGAATTTTGTTGCGGCATCCTGGTTGAAACTCACTGAATTAAAGTTTAAAAATTAACTAATTCAAATAAAAATGGAATGAATAAAATGGTATCCTTGACTATACGCAATGGTATCTTATATCAAAATAAAAACGATATGGACCAAACTAAGAAGACGGATTACTTCTTAACAAGTAACTGGAATAATTAGATGAGTATACGAACGTATCATTAAGAAACCCTAATTAGAAATACAATTATTGAAATTAAAGTTAAAAGACAATGCAAATTCGCGTACTGGATTACGCTTTAGTAAATCTAAACTACGCGTATTTTAGAGCAATCGTACGAAATTTATTCCATGGGTATGCTATAAAATATAGCTTTAAAATAACGTGATCTGTTTGAAAATAATCTGAAGAATCTAAATAAGCATTTGTATCATATATATATATATATATATATATATATATATATATATGATACAAATGCTTATTTACTCAGGCGGGTCTACCTGGTTGACGCTCATCCGCTATAATTTCAGAACAGTTCACGTGTGTTCTTCACAGAAAAGCAAATGTCAGTAGCGTACGAATTTTATGGTAATTTCTCCTTTTAAATTCATTCGGATATATTAAAAATTAAGTCAAGCCACTGTGAGATAGCTATTCTGAAAAGTGTGTCAACATTGTGAGCGCTCTATCGCAAAAGGTAAAATTAAATTTATTCAGTAATAAGGGTATGTAATGAATACTTTCAGTGAAAAATAACAGTCTTGCATGAATGCGTTAAAATGAGAAGAATGAAGCCAAAACAAGCTTAATAGATAAGATACTTTTCTTAAAAGATACTGTTAACAAAACTGCAGCTTTCATTCTATAATATCCATCGGTAACCAAAGAGCATAGATTTTGAATAAAAGCCAAAAATTGTATTAAACGAGCTG
This sequence comes from Mastigoproctus giganteus, assembly GCF_048544385.1. Taxonomy (NCBI): domain Eukaryota; kingdom Metazoa; phylum Arthropoda; class Arachnida; order Uropygi; family Thelyphonidae; genus Mastigoproctus; species Mastigoproctus giganteus. Next base: position 109,817,593 of record NC_143581.1, on the reverse strand, counting down.
GAACTTATTTTGACTTCACATATGGCAAATTAAGCCATGCGGGGTGTGTGGGTGTAATAAGGCTGAGGAGAGGCTCTAGATCTGCTCCTTGGACCGGCTAACTGGAAACTATTTGCAGACTGGTGGCTTCTTCTTCTGGAGCATAGCAACTAATGTAATCGCCTCAGAAGAGTATAGTATATAAATTCCAATTTTTGTAAGGTATAGTGAAATTTAATGTTAGTGAAATATTTTTAAGAAATTTGGAGAGAAAAAAAACATAATGAAAACTATACAGAGTGTTTCAGTTAAACGTTTCAGAACTTCTAAGAGGGGTAGGGTACATCCTGACAACTCGAAATCATATAGCAATGTGGGGTCGGAAATGCTTTCCTGAAGCGGTGTTGTACACAGAAGCACCATAAAAAGAAAAGAGACCGTAAGTGTTGTTGTTGTTGTTGTTGTTGTTGTTGTTTTTTGGTGCAAGGGCTGCTTAGGCCATATTGCACCTATCACTGTTATAAATTGTACATATGCATGGTGGTTGTGATGGCATTACTTAAAAACGATCATATAATTCGATAATTTTTGTGAAGTGAAAGAACTCCAGTAGATTAGCGTCGTTACCTATGATATGGCAGAGTGTCAAAGGTTCTTTAAGGTTTGGTAGAAAGCTAAAAGAGACTTGGCGGGCAGTGGTGTATAAAGTACACTCAATAAGAATATGCTTTATTGTGAGTGGACAATTGCACTGTGTGCATTGTGGAGAATCATTACCTGTGAGGAGATAAAGGTGGGTAAGGTGACTATGGCCAATTCGCGCTCTAGTTAAAATTACTTCCTCCCTCCTGTTCATACGGAAACTGGAGGTCCACGATTGCGGTTCAGGTTTTATTTGGCGGAGTTTATTGCGCGTTTGGGCTTGCCATTGAATTCTCCATTGTTCTTTACACATTCTTTGAATGTTACTTTTGTAGTCAAGATATGGGACGTAATGCTGTGATAATTCTCTGTCGGATGGATGTTTAGCGGCATAGTCTGCACGTTCGTTTCCTAGTATCCCAGCATGGACTGGGATCCAACAGAAAATGACCACTCGTTGGAGTTCTTGAAGATGCATCAGTTTGGATTTTATGAGCTTTATTAAAGGATGTGTTTTAGAAGAATTGTTCTGTAAAGCTATAATCGCACTCTGGGAGTCTGTATATATCATGCTTTTATGGATGGTCAGATGGAGGATATTTTCCACTGCAATTTTGATGGCGTATAATTCAGCTGTATAGCTGCTGCATTCATTGGGAAGTGATACAGAAAAGGTTTTATGAGGGAAAACGGCTGATGCACCCACTCCACTCTCAGATTTTGATCCGTCAGTATATATTTTTGAAAAATGCAGATAATTTTGTGTATGGGCTATATGGAGTTGTTGTATATTAACATTTGCAAGAGAGTGTTTTCCCCAGTTTAGAAAATAACTGTCACAGAGTGGCATAATACACCTCCATGGGGGATCCGTACTGCTTAAATCTTGAAGAACTTTATCGGGATCTATATTCCAGGTTTCTGATAGTGCTTGAGCTCTGAGAGCAAAAGGTTGAATTGCTCTTGGTTTATTTCTATAGAATGTTGTGAACTGTGGGTCGTTAAGTATCGGCCTAATGGGATGGGTAGGTAGACTTTGGATTTTAGTTGTATAGTTAAGAATTAACATCTTTCTTCTGAGGGTTAGAGGAAGTTCATGAGCATCAATATAAAGACTTTGGACTGGTGAAGTTCTATAAGCGCCTGTAGAAATCCTCAGGGCAGAGTGTTGAATTGGTGCAAGTCGCGCCAATCTTGTCTCTTGTAGTTTATAAGATTGGCGGTGGTGGGATATTTTCGAAACAGATTCCACTTTCTCTAGCAGAATCATACACCGGGGCACCATAATCAAGGCGAGATCTGATTAGGGCTCTATACAAATGCAGTAACGTGTACCGATCTGCACCCCATGATGTAGAAGAAATGACTCTGAGTATGTTCATTTTTTTCAGGCAAGACGTCTTTAGATGTTTAACGTGCTCTATGAAGTTCAACTTACTATCAAAAGTCAGACCAAGCAGACGAATGCTGCTCACAACTGAGATAGTTTGATTTGTTAAGTGTACTTCTGGATCTGGATGCATCTTCCTTTTGTTGCAAAAGTGAACTACTTTAGATTTTGAACAAGAGAGTCTATACCCATTCTGTGCCATCCATAACTGAATATTATTAATTGAAATTTGGAGCTGCCGCTCAATGAAAGTCATGTTTTGAGAACTGCAAGAAAAAGTGAAATCATCGGCATAGAGGTATGAATTCACAGTGCTGGGCATATATTTAGTCATATGGTTTATTCTTATTGCGAATAAGGTGGCACTGAGCACAGAGCCTTGTGGGACCCCTTCTTCTTGTATATATGTTTGAGAGAGAACTTGTCGGTATCGGACTTGAAAAGATCTGTGCTGAAGGAAATTCAATATGAAGTACGGTAAGTGGCCTCTCAGGTCAAGGGAATGCAGATCTCTTAGGATACCAAAACGCCATGTGGTGTCGAAGGCTTTTTCTACATCAAGGCATACCATGACGAGATGCTCATTTCGAATGAATGCATTCCTGATGTTTGTTTCCGCTTTGACCATGAGATCCAGGGCTGATCGATTTTTTCTGAATCCAAATTGATTGTCAGAAATTATATTTTTAGAGTCGAGAAACCAAGTAAGTCGACGGTGAATTATTTTTTCCAGGGTTTTGCTTAAGCAGCTGGTGAGAGAAATAGGTCTATAGTTTTCAGGAATGGAATGATCTTTTCCTGGTTTCGGAATTGCTATTATATAGGAGTGGTGCCAGGAACTGGGGAAACAATGTTCAAGAAAGATGCGATTGAAAAAAGTGAGCAGTGAACAGACCGATTCTTTATTTAAGTGTTGGAGCATTATGTAGTATATTCCGTCGGGGCCTGCAGCACTGTGTTTTGAGCTAGATATGGCTTCTTGAAGTTCAAGCATTGTAAGTGGCTGATTATAAGGTAAAGTACATTTACTCGTAGATCTGAAGTTCAGTTTGGACTTTTCAGCTAATGCTTTGATCTTCTGGAATGATAGATCATATGCTGTTGAGGCAGATAGCTGTGAAAAAACAGTCCCTAGGGCATTGGCTATATCTGCAGGAGAAGAAAGATCCTGTCCATTCGAGTTCAGAATTGGAGAGGATAATTGGGGAGCTTTGCCACTTAGTTGTTTTATTTTCCGCCATATTATTCTTGAATCAGTATTCTTATTAATCGTGCTCGCAAATCGAATCCAAGATTCTCTTTTAGCTTTCTTCCTAATGTGACGGGCCTTTGCTCTGAGTCTCTTGTAGTTTATAAGATTGGCGGTGGTGGGATATTTTCGAAACAGATTCCATGCTCGGTTTTTTTCTTTTTTTGCACCTTTACACTCTTCGTTCCACCAATAGTTTGTGGTTCTATGGGTTGTTGACTGTGATTGTGGAATCGCAGTGCATGCAGCAGCGAGTATTTGTCTTGTGATGTGATCGGTAGCTGTGTCAATAGGACAGGTTTCGATGATCTGTTCATCAAAGGACACTCGGGAAGTGAATTTTGCCCAATCTGCTCTGTGAAATTTCCATTTTACATAGTTTTGGGAAATTATGGATTGTGCTGTTTGAATTTTACATATTAGCGGAAAGTGATCACTATTTAGCGGGTTGTCGAGGGCCGTCCACTCAATACTAGGGAAGAGGATCGGAGAGCATATCGAAAGGTCTATTGCAGAAGTTGTACCCGTAGAGAGATGGATGTAAGTTGGCAAGCCAGTATTTAGTATAGTCAGATTTTGTCTGTCAGCAAGCTGTTCGATAGTTGTCCTCGTCTATCTGCATTGGGAGAACCCCACAATGGATGGTGTCCATTGAAGTCACCCAATAAACAGATAGGGGTTGGCAACTGCTGAATAAGATCTTCCAGTTCATGGATGGTATAGGAGTGATTGGGCGAAAGGTAGATAGAAACAATTGTCAAAGTAATACCAATCACAATACGTGTTGCAACAGCTTCGATGGAGGTTTGTAAAGGAATTAATCTGCAAGGTACTCGTGAGTCTATGAGTATGGCTACCCCTCCGTGAGAATTATTTGTAGCAGTTCTGTCCTTTCTAAAGAGTGAATAATTCTTAACTGAGAGTGATACATGACATGTTAAATTTGTCTCTTGTAGGCAAATGCCTACGGGATGGTAGCGATCAATTAACTCGTGAATATCATCAATGTTACTGCGAATTCCTCTACAGTTCCACTGTATGATTTGGTGCATTATTTGGTTTTGTTACTTGAGGAAGATTCTGAGTCTTTTTTATTCCCAGGCTGTTTGTGGCGATCGAGTTTCATTTTCTCTTTTCTTGGAAAGGTTGGGCGTCCGGTATCCAAGACATCTTCTGCATGAAGATCTAGGATAGGTTCATTTGGGTCAGTGTTGTTATCAGTGTCCATATTTTCTGAAGTGATATTGTTTGTCTTCCTATTTGTAACTGAGTCCGTTTTTGACTTTGAAATATCTGATGGTCTATGTGGGGTTGCTGGTGGGACTGTGACAGGGGTGTTGTTGGCTCTATCTACTACCTTTTGTTCTTTTGGAGTCTGTTTCACTGATGGTGACAGTATAGATCGGGCCCAATCTGCAATCGACATGGTTGGGGGAACTGATACTTCAGTTTGTGTTGCTGTTGTTTGGTATTTTTGCATTGCTGCTGCATATGTGTTCTTAGGTGCGTTAAGCATAATTTGTTTTCTTGCCTCTTGGTATGTGACTTTTCGTTCTACCCTGTACTTTTGGATTTTTTTTTCAGTTTTCCATAGATCGCATGACTTGGAGTAGGCTGGATGCACGCCTTTGCAGTTCAGACAGTGCGGTGTTTTGGCGTCACAATCTGTGTGCGAATGTTCTTTCGACCCACAGTTTGGGCAGACTGGATCTCCTCGACAAGCCATTTGTGCGTGACCAAATTTTTGGCACTTATAGCATCTTATAGGATTCGGGATAAAGGGTCGTACTCGGCAGTTGAGATAGCCGGCTTTGACACTGGATGGCAAGATAGGTGTTCCGAATGTCAGGATGATGTTGCGGGTGGGAACAAGTTCTCCATCTTTCCTGATCATGATGCGTTTGGCTTGTATCACTTTCTGATGTTTGAGTTCTTGGGCCAGTTCATCTTCTGTTACATTTATCAGATCCCACTCTGCAATTACTCCCTTGGAAGTATTTAGTGTTGCATGAGGGGTAACTTGAATGGGTAGTCCGCCAAATATTGTTAGTTTCAACAGTCTCTCAGAATGTGCACGACTCACTGTTTCTACCAAGAGGTCTCCAGATCTTAGTCTTCTCACCATTTTGGGAGAGCCCGCCACATTTTCCAAACATTTTTGTATAAGAAATGGTGAGAGAGTGCTCATAGATTTGTCCGACAGACTATGTAAGATAAGGAATGATGGGCATTCCTGTTGGTCTGTGTCTGTACGCAGTCGTTTAGACTTTGTTACATCGTGAGAAATTTCATGATCAGCATTGTTGATGGTACTGGATGAGCGCCTAGGCTGCTCAAGCTCTGGGTAATTGTCGTAGTCCATGTTAGGCTCCTTTTTGCCCTGGGAGGTTGACTTTCCCTCCCAAGTTTCCGGCCCCGCCACGGGGACCGTAAGTGAGAAATCGTTTTAATAATACATGAAAAGAAGCAAAAGGTACATGGATTACCGTAGGTACATGGATTATCAAGTAGATAGGTCTAACCGGACCTATCTACTTGATCTTTCTGCAGCAAGTATTGCCACAACTTTTGAGAGATGAACAGATTTCTTCATCGACGCAACAGACAATGTGGTTCCAACACGATGGAGCCCCTGCCCATTATAGCGGAGATGTTCGTAACTACCTGGATGTCACATTTGGTCAACAGTGGATCGGACGTGGTGGTCCCGTGCGTTGGCCTGCTCGGTCATCCGACCTATCATGTCTTGATTTTTATTTCTGGGGTCATATGAAATCGCTAGAGTATGACACCCCTGTTGAGAATGCTGAGGAGCTGGTTGCAAGAATCGCAGTAGCTGCCGAAGAAATTCGCCTGGAGTATTCAGAATGTTCGGATGTCCATGCGTCGGAGATGTGAGGCGTGCATTGTAGCCCGTGGAAGAAACTTCGAATACTTACTTTAATCCATGTACCTTTTGCTTCTTTTCATGTATTATTAAAACGATTTCTCACTTACGGTCTCTTTTCTTTATGGTGCTTCTGTGTACAACACCGCTTCAGGAATGCATTTCCGACCCCACATTGCTATATGATTTCGAGTTGTCAGGATGTACCCTACCCCTCTTAGAAGTTCTGAAACACCCTGTATTTTCATATAATGTGAAAGCAGTGAAATAATTGTTACTGAAAATATTAATAAATTATGAAAACGTTTTTGAGTATTTGCTAAAGCAAAAACTAAATAAAGAAACAGCTTAGGAGTCTCTGTACTATGAGTGCTCTTTTCTTGAGAGTCGAGAATCGATAAATTTTAGCAAATCATAGCTAACACCAAGCGCAAGGCTCACATTAAAATATAGAGGCAACAGCGGCGGGGGGGAGGGATAGGAGAATTTTGCACTGGGCGCCAGTCAACGGGGCCGACGTGATGGAGCCAGATGGCACTGTTTATTTATTTATGAACGAAAATATATTGCACTGCCCCCGCGCGCCATATAATCACGCTACGCTTCTAGCAGAAATTTGACTGTTTTTAATTTTTTCTTATGTTTCTAACTTGTGGTAGTTAGAAATTTCTTGAAGTTTTTATGGGCTAAGACACTATTTCTGCGAATGTTGCTAGCATCATGAACGTTCTTCTTCTGTGTATCGGCAGGACAGGCTTCTAAATGAGATGTAATTGTGTGGAGTATGTTATCGTGGTGTACCCTTGGTCCCGCGATCCCACTGGAGAGCACTCTAGTATTTACCAATGAATTCATTGGTAAATGCCTCAGCATATCTGCATGATCTTTGCGGATCAGGTACACACAGAAATGTTGCATGTTTACTCACATGGGCAAGGACGCTTTTCAGATGACAGTACAACCATCCACCGCGCTAAATGCTTGAAAGAGTAGAGTAGTTTGAGGAACGCTACGAAGACCTCAGTCATCTTCTCTTGTTAACCCAATCCTCGGATAGCGATCCCATGAAGCATCTGTTGAATGAATAGAAAAGGCTTCTTCTTCAGCGTAATCCCCTATATCACTACAGAGGGCAGTTTTTTTTACATATATGCTCAAGTATTCTTATTTCCATATTTGAGCACCTCGTTGACATCGTACCATATCATGCCAAAGCAGTGATTTGAGCTAACGGCGGCCGGGCATGAACAAAAATACAATGACAGCTTTTCACAGCTGTCATTGTATTTTCACGCATTTTAACACAACATATACAATGAAGGAACGGACTTGTTTTTGAAATGCCATATGTATTCTATTCTACCTTTATTCGGGGCCATATTGTATATAGCCTAATAAATAGCATCACACTATGATAGTGACTGGAAGATGGCATTTAGAAGGTTTTCTTTTTTTACCAAATCAAAATTTAGTTCTACTAATTTTCACAGCCAAAATGGATAAAATGCTAAATTAAATTAAATTTTTATTTATTCATTTTTGTTGATGGAGAAAAGATGGCGTTATTATATTAGTAAGAACAAATAGCCTTCTTAGTAACAGCAATGCTGAAACAATCAAGGAATTCTACCGTATTGCAACAAACAATGATGCGCTGTTGGTATATTATGAAAATGTTGATTTTCCAACGGTATGAAATTAGGGGGTTACAAGAATTAGAAACTTATCGTACAGTAATATGAAAATATTGTTGCAGTGGGTTATCAACGGGTGCTATCCTTGGAGGGATTCAAATCGAATCTACTGATTTTTTTACACAAAGAAAAGATTTGGTGCACAGCATTTTCTGATATAATGATGAACACTTGGTCCCATGATAAACGACGGGAAAACAGGAGTTATAACTAAATACAGCTCTTGAAAAAAAATAGAATTAACGAAGAAAGCAGAATAATTAGCAACCTTCTACCCATTTATTAGATTATATCATGGCAAAACTGAAATTTACAAAAGAGGCAAAATGGTCTGGCGATGATAATATTGGATTACAGTTGGGACTTAGGTACGCACGTCAGTAAGGCCAAGTGGAATCCTCTGTTTACCGTGAGACAGCTCGTACAGTATGCCATATATGTGACAACGAGATGATATGACACTAATTGGATGGCTGTCGAAAACGTCTGCAACTAGAAGTTCGAACAGCAACGGCACACAAGCAGTAGCTTAACCTAACAATTTAAAACGAAGCATAGTTAATCTGTAACTGGACGTATCTGTTAGTTCAGAGTTACATCACCACGTCCTTGCTTGTACTATAATATCCTGAATTACTTGTCAGGCGGAAAATGCAGATTCAGTTGGCAGAGGATTACTCAGACTACCATCTAATGGTTATGAAACGCGGCATGTCACTTATGGAGGACTGCAGTCGTTGTTATGTATAATAAGAATCTAAAAGATATTTAAATGAAGCATAGGTACCTTCAACTTCTTCAGAATCTGTACTTCTGTACGAATTCTCTTCAGAGGTTCCGTGATTCGGATGCTAGCTTTCAGATTATATTGTTGTGGTTATGGGTTCCCATTACCATCCGTACCTTCTTTGTATACATTCCTTGTTAAAGTGCAATGCACACTACTGACACTCATTGGCCAACAGAGAAAATGTACACAAATTGTATCGGCTGAAGTGCAGCTGTTAAGTTCACAAAATATCTGGCAGTAAGATCACGTGACGATGAAAACGAAGTACCTGCATGGGAAGGAAAGATCCTAGGGCCATTCAAAACAATACTGTACATAAATGTACATAAAGATGCGCTACAAATCAAATACATACAAGTTCTGAGCATTTCCATATGAGCAAAATAATTACTTTACAGTAAACACTTTTCATACATCTTTCCACTGCATGTTTTCGCTTTTAACGCAACAACACATACAATGAAGCTTTGCAGATATATAAAATCTTTATTTCTATAGTAATGCAACACTTGTTACATAGCAAACCCTTCACTGCCACAAGGCAGGGTTATATACAGTGCTATAGTCGTAAAATTAGCAGAAGGTATAGTCTGTGAATGTTACGTATGCAGAGAGTATACTGTGCTTATATATATACTGTATATATACTGCAACTAGAAGAATTATATATTAAAAATAATAAAACTATAAGTCTTATTACCGCTAGGTGGTAAGTCAGGCTGCCCATTATTCTCTGGCAGGTCCTGCAACCTAATTGCCTGAGCTTTCAAGGACAGAACCTAAAAAAGAAAAAAAAAAAGATAGAGATTGGGGAATATGAAAGTCAAGTGGAAGCGAAATAGTAAAAATATTGAGGCGTAGAGGAAGGCGTCCTCAAAGTTATTAGGTCGAGTAAACTCCACTAGGTGAGTGGGACAAGAGAATGCGAGTCAAAAGATACCAGACAAGAGAGTCTGGTATTGATCGCTACTTGGCGCACAAGTCATGGTCGAAAGGCAAGGTCCTTTTCTGTGGTTTAGTCACGTGCAAGTAACTGTCACAATTGAAGATGTGTTGGTCGCGGTTGGGAGAACAAGTCCCCTCAGTGGCTTAGTCATATCGAGGTATTAGGAGAAGGTTCTCAGTCTGTGTCTTGTGTAGAGGTTTTAGTCACATCAAGATATTTAATCGCATCCAGGTGTTTATCACAATTGGTAGGTTTCAACAACAGCAGTTGGATGTATATTATTCAGTGATTGCTCTTAGGCATGCAGGTTCCTAGGATGGATGATAGAATTGTTTCTCCATCTTGCAAAGAGCTCCTGATCAAAATTTACAAATTCCGTATATTCGAGTATGCTGTCCAATAGGCGGAATTCCTAATTTCTGGGTAATTTTATGATTTTGGTGATTAATATAGAACGAAGGTCCTCGTACAGGGAACAATCATACATAAGATGGTACCAGCTTTCCAGCTCAACAAAAATGCTTAGTAGCAAATATTTTTCTTAGTAGGACCGACATCATTTGATGATTTTTGCATGTAGCGATGGTTACGCAGCTATCCTACACTATGTAAAAACTTCTGAATTGGAATCCCAAGAGAGAAAAATTTTAGGTATCCAATGCAGAACTTTTGTACACGTTAACAATAAACCCTTTTCCTTTGAATTTTTCATCCAACGAAACTTGCAAACCGGTCATGCAGTTTTACAGATCCATTGCATTTATGCCTCATGATCTTAGCAAGAAACCAAAACAGTCTCACCATTTCACTAACATACTACTAGTCAATGGAATCATTATAGAGATGTCAAGAAAGGAAATGATCATAATCTTATATACAAAGCGAATCCTACATAATGATTAATATAGTCAAAAGTCTATGAACCTACAATTCAAAAAATCGTACGATACGATATGTACTCGTATTTAAAAACAATGCAACTACCATGCATAAAGCATGCAAGGAAGTTCAGTGTTGTCTTACAGGATTCCTCCCCATTCTCTGCACGCAAAAGGTAAGAATTAAGTATAAAATATCCAAAGTTCTTTCCATTCAGTTTTATTTTCAACCACCCTAGACTTCCGCAGAGTATATAACGAGATGCGCATTTATCAAGGGCCACAACAGCTTAGATTCATTGAATGAGTCACGGCAACTGGAAAACTCATCAAATATAAAAAAAATCCACAGTTTAATTTGTAATAAAATAAATTATCCTCTACAAATAAAACACTTATGCTTAAAACTGGAAAAACTATTAAAGTGAAGTAGCTAAGAAAAAGAAAATAAAAAATGAAAATAAAAAATAATTAAATAAATAAATAAATACAAACATTTTATTTTATATTATTCTCCAGTAGCTATTTATGTTAGTAAATAGCTAGGAACATGATTTTTTATTAGTTACAATGAAGATTTTGGTAATTTTAAACGTGTTCTCCTTAAATATTTTCACCTAAACAGTGTTTTCATTACCTACCTCTTGGGGGCAGCATTTTCATATCATATCCGGAAGGGCTGAACCATTCATAACAAAAGATTGCCATGGCAGCTAACTGAATGCTTATCAGCAGAATCATAAGCCAGGATATGGTATCAAAGGGTTCTAAATCATAGAAAACAGCAAAAACAGCATAATATTAATAAATAATTTGATTAATATCAATCACACAACAATAAATTAAAAAGAAAGTAAAATTTTTAATTTTAAAATTGCAGGACAATCTGCTTAAAGACCACTTATGGGATCGCTCAGAAATGCTTACATTAACACAGTTTTACTTTTTTGTGCATAAAGCGATGATTTTTGAGGCTTTTATATGATCAAGAAAGAATTACAATACAATCAGTCTATAAATACTAATCACTCAATATTTTAGTTAAAGGACAGTTATTCTTAAGATGAGTGATCAGAAAAGGGCACTGAAGAGATCAATATTCTAAAGCAGTGCGACACTCCTTAATCATAATTTTCATATTCTTTGTAATAAAGAATTAAGGAAGATATATTGTTGAAGCTGAACATATAAAAGGCGCCTGGGGTGGATGGAATCTATCCAATTATATTAAGAGAGGCAGCAAAGGAGGTAAGCAAACCCCTAGCCATAATTATTATAGTATCCTTGAATTCAGAGGAGGTCTTATGGACTGGAGAAGTGCAAATGTATTCCCGATTCATAAAGGGGATGAAAAGGCGACATGAGTACCCACAGACATGTTTGTTTGTTTGGGAATTTATTAGGTGCATCAGCATCTGTGGCCATAGTGCACCATATGTGTGGTTAGTATGTATGGTATTTCTTCTTGGATAAAGTTAACTACAAAACTAGTACCAGTAGATTTCTTTTTAACTAGTTAAATGAAGTGGTACACATTAATTATTTTAAGAAATGTAAAAATGCTCAAGACCTTTGTTTTATTATCCAAAAGTGAAGTAAGCGTAAGAAGGTCTTCTATTGTGGCTGGAGTAAAAAGATGCTGGCGTTCTCTTGTATATTTTGTGCATTTGACAAGAATATGTTTTACTGAAAGCACAGTGTTACAGTGATGACACTGAGGGGATATCTCCCCTCTGTGACCTATTCACAGACGAGCTAGTATTACTTCCTGTTGTCTAATTGAACTGAAGCTGGAAGGCCATCGCTCAAGATTTGGTGTAATACTTCGCAGCTTATTGTTAAGTTGTTGCTGCCATGGTAACTGCCACTGACACATGCATTTTTCCTGGATTATTGGTCTATTGTCTTGATAAGGTACTTTCCATTTGTTGTCTGGTGGTAGGTGAGCAGATTTGGCAGCATTGGTCCAGTAGTTCGTTTTCAGGAATTGCTATATGTCCTGGGATCCAACAGAAGTATATGTTTCTCTCAAGTTCTGACAAGATATGTAAAGAAGTGATAATTTCTTTCACGACTGGGTGAGTAATGTTCATGGTGTTTTTCAGTGCTTGAAGTGCAGTTAAAGAATCTGAGAAAATGATGCTGTCTTTAATATTAGAGGACTCAATGTGATTCAGTGCAACCTGAATTGTTATTAGTCACGCAGAGAATATACTAAACTCACATGACAACTGATATGCTAATGTGATGTTTGAGAAAACTGCAGCGATTCCAACGAGAGCATCATTTTTTGATCCATCAGAATGTACTACAACGAAGTTGGGAAACTTGTCCACTACTGCATGGTATAGTTACAAGAAATTTTTCCTATGTAAAGTAGATTTATTCCATTCATGAAGGTGTAAGTCGCATGTAGGTGGAGTGTTGTTCCAAGAAGCAAGAGGGAATGGGAGGTTATGCGCCACATTGTCTAAGGTTAAATTTAGTTCTTCTAAGAGGTGTTTTATTCTCATACCCAAAGGACGGTTAGCAGTAAGGCGGTTTGGTATAACCTGCTGTGCTGTAATGCGAAAAGTATCTGCCAATTTGGGTGTTCTGGCATAGATCTAATTTCATATGCATAGAGTAGTGTCAGTTGTTGTCTTCTGATTGAGAGACGTGGTTCATGTGCATCAGCACATAAACTATGTATTTCAGATGTGCGATATGCTCCGAAGGCAATGCGTATGGTGAATAGGGTTAACCCAGCCAAGTACACTAGGTCTTGCTGAGCTATACACTGGTGCTCCGTAGTCAAACTTCGATCTTATTAAGACTCTATATAATCGTAACAAGGTAAGGCGATCAGCTCCCCACTTAGCTGCTGAAAGAACCCGGATGATATTTAGCGTTTGCTGACAGGATATTCATAGTTTTTTAATATGCTCTAAAAAGGTAAGTTTATGGTCTAATGTGATTCCTAAGAACCGTATGGTGGGGTGAACTGCTATTGGTTGGCCATTCACTAGTAATTCCGGATGTGGCTGGACTTTACGTTGGCGGCAAAAATGGATGTACAACGTTTTTTGGGGACAAAGTTGAAAGCCACTAGTTTGTGTCCATGAACTGATTTTATTTATTGCCCCTTGTAACTATCTCTCAACAGTATTCACGTTTTTCGCATGACACGAAATGCTAAGATCACCTACAAACAGTGCTGTATCAATAGTTTTTGGAAGTTGTTCAGCAATGGTGTTTATTTCAATTGTAAAAAGTGCAGCACTGAGTACTGAGCCTTGGGGAACTCCTTCTTCTTGTACGAATACTTGGGATAAGGAAGTTTTAAATCAGACCTGAAACGTGCGTTTGTACAGGAAGTTCTGTATGAAAATCGGTAGATGGCCTCGAAGTCCATGGTGATGTAATTTGCGGAGAATGCCATACTTCCAGTGGAATCATAAGCTTTACTGATATCGAAGAAAACCATTACATGATGTTCTGATCTGAGGAATGCAGTCCGAATGGAGTTTTCTAGTCTTCAGTATATCTAAGTATATCTAAAATTACCAGTATATTACCAGTATTACCAGTATATCTAAGATTGATCTGTTTTGGCGAATACCAAATTGTGTAGGAGATTAAAGTTTTCTTGGTACCATATCAGCCGACGATTTATCATCATTTCAAGAATTTTGCAGAGGCAATTGGTCAAGGCAAATGGGTCTATACCAAGCGGGGTGTGTTGGGTCTCTTCCTGGTTTAAGGAATGCAAGGACTGTAGCATGATCCATTGTTTAGGAAATGTATCTTCTAGGTAGAATATATTAAACAGATCGAGGAGTGACTGTAATGATTCAGCACTTAGTTCCTGTATCATTGAATAGTGTATATTATCAGGTACTACGGCGCTGCGCTTAGATGTTGACAGAGCTCTATGCAATTCGTGGATAGTGAATGGTAGGTTATATTGTTCATTCCCTTTTGATGAAAACTTTAATTTTTGTTTTTCTGTATTTGTTTTAAATCTTCTGAAGGGTGGTGTGTAACTTTCTATTGCTGATGCTTTGGCAAAAGTTTCACCTAAGATATTGGCAATTTGAACAGGGTCAGAAATGTTTTGTCCCCTCCATTCCATGATAGGCACAGGAATCGTATGGTATTTGCCACTTATTGTTTACAGACATGTTAGCTTAACATCTGTTCCAGAGAAAATAATGGAATCACTGGCTAAAGAAGTAATGCAGGACCATATCGACAAGAATGTAATTATACTGCAGTCACAGTATAATTACATTCCTGTAACTGGTTGGAAAAAAACAATTTTGATGTCATATACTTGTATTTCAGGAAGGCTTTTGATCCTGTTGCGGTCTGCGCGGCAGCATAGTGTATCGTCAGGATCCTCCCCACACCGGGTGGAAAAGGCCCGTGTCCGAATCCCGTCGATGACGCGAGGAACTTCAATGGGATTATTTCACTCCGTGGCTGAGTTAGTCGGTCTCAGGCGTATATAGAAAGGTTTCTCCCCAAGAAACTGGGATTTTCGTCCAGCAAAACAGACAAACCGACCATAGAACACAAGCAATTAACAGACATAAGGCACAGCACGGCAGATGAATTTAATTATTCGGGTGGCCTAAATATAATAGGGTTTTTTTTTGTTTTTTTTTTGATTCAGTTGCACACAAATGACTGTTGCACAAACTGGAGCAAGTGGCATTAAGGGTAAGTTACTACTATGAATAAAGGGATGATTAAGTGGGAGCAAACGGGGTTTGGGTTTGGTTTTGATTTTACTGGCGCAAAAGGGAGAGCAAACGGAGTGTGATTATCAACTTGTACTGCTCTTCGTGGACTGATGTTATTACCGGATTTCCCAAGTTTCATGCTGGCCCATTGTTGTTTCCAATGTTTATTAATGATATCGATGTAGGGTATATTAAGCTTAATTCTAAGTTTGCAGATGACACAAAGGTTGGCAGGGTGGTTAACGACATTAATGACAGTATGTCACTAAAACAAGATCTGGAAAAAAATAGGTTTATGGGCTGAGAAATGGCTGTTCAAGTTTAACATTAAAAATGCATGCAAGGTACTGCATATAGGTAGCAGTAATTCTAGAATAACTTATCAAATGTATGGTACTCGGGGTAGTGGAAAATGAAAAATATCTGGAGGTAATTATGCGGTCAGATATGGAATTCTCTGAACAGTAGAGGCATGCTGCCAGGACAGCTCATGAGGTTTTTGTCAATGATATACAGAAACTTTGTTAGCAGAGATAAAGAGGTGATAATCCCCTTGTATAAGGTCATTATTAGGCCGCATCTTGAGTACTGTATACAGGACTGGAGGACTCACTTTAGGAAGGATGTGGATCTGCTGGAACGGGTGCAGAGATGGGTACCCCGATTGGTGTAGGGAACAAAAGGGTTAAAAGGGTGCCCCTACCTAGAAAGGCTTCAATTCTGCAAATTGCAGCTTTGAAGGCTACGCACCCGCGGGAAGATCTGATTGAGGAGTTTAAGGCTTTGAATGAATTGAGTAAGTTAAATGTTAATGGCATTCTTCCTCTTGCTGAGAATACACACACGAGGAGGTATAAATTCACGTTGAGGAAGGAGGGCTGTAGGATAGATGTTAGATGTGTGGAAGTTTGTCTTCTGCCAGAGGGTAATTGATTGATGGAAGCTTACACCTGTTTCTATTGACATAACGACAGATGTAGGCTTCCATCTGCTGTGGAAGTGGATAATATGAGTAACTTCAAGGAAGAACCACACAAATTGTTGTAGGATATGGACAGGTTAGGTGTGTGTGTGTGTGTGTGTGGCTGGTGCTATATAAGCTTGCTTTCTTGAGTCATTTGTCACTACTACTACTACTACTATTAATCAAATTCAGCTCAAGCTGATGGGCCCTGTTCCAAACGCTAACAGTATAATTTAATAGAGAATCTGTAAAAGGTAAAATATGTAAGGACTTTGGTAGTTACGCTCAACTTCTTCCTAATATGATAATATGGATAAACAAAAAATATAATCTTTAAAATCAAATAATTAATATATGTGGAACAATTCAAAAATATTCACAGACCAACAGATTCATAAATACGCTGTATTAATTCATTAGTATGCAAACATGTAAACACAGTTATGAAATATTATATTAGAAACACCAGTCAAAGTAGTGTTGGAAGGTTTATATGAAATTAGCTTAATTATAATTAGTTCATAACTAGGTTATTATCATGAGACCATAACTGCAGTTTGCAAAAATCCTTTCGCATTTAGTTTACTATTACATCCAATTCAGTACCAACAATATGTATATAAAGTGCTTAGCATCATAATACACAGCCATTTCTGAATAAACAGAAAATTTTTAAGGTGGCATCGTTTTAGGTTATATCTCATATTGTGAATACCTTCACAACGAGTTGCCATGATATTGCACTACTTCGAATAAGTAACGCTTCACCTAAGGAGAAGACTAATGTTACTTATTCTCAGATAGGTACCACCACCCAGACAGCACTGTTTCAGGGCTATTTGGCCCTTCTTCCAGACAGTGCTGTCTGGGTGGTGGTACCTATCTGAGAATAAGTAACATTAGTCTTCTCCTTAGGTGAAGCGTTACTTATTCGAAGTAGTGCAATATCATGGCAACTCGTTGTGAAGGTATTCACAATATGAGATATAACCTAAAACGATGCCACCTTAAAAATTTTCTGTTTATTCAGAAATGGCTGTGTATTATGATGCTAAGCACTTTATATACATAGTCTAAATTTGTTCGCAGCTTGAGGCTCTAGCCCTAAATGCGCCTTAGTCTAAGTACATCATACACCATCAGGCATCTCTCATATTGTGGAGTTATACTTCATAACTGTTTTTGCCATCATTGCATCACTTGGGTACCTACCCACTCACTGAAGAAGGGCCAAATAGCCCTGAAACAGTGCTGTCTGGGTGGTGGTACCTATCTGAGAATAAGTAACATTAGTCTTCTCCTTAGGTGAAGCGTTACTTATTCGAAGTAGTGCAATATCATGGCAACTCGTTGTGAAGGTATTCACAATATGAGATATAACCTAAAACGATGCCACCTTAAAAATTTTCTGTTTATTCAGAAATGGCTGTGTATTATGATGCTAAGCACTTTATATACATAGTCTAAATTTGTTCGCAGCTTGAGGCTCTAGCCCTAAATGCGCCTTAGTCTACCAACAATATGTAACATCAAATCACCAGCATGCAATTTCACTTTAACTTTGGTTATGTATTAAACAGTTCGTTCATATACAGATTAAACAAAGCAGAACCAGTTACAAAACCCTCTGAGGTATTCTCAGTGACAGTTTGTCTTTTCTGAATACATTGCCAACACTAACAGTTACATTTCTTTTTTTTCAAATATTGAGTAAGCAGGCTACATACTTTGACCCTAAAACTATAAGAATGCGATTTTTAAGTCCAAGTAAATCCACATTAACAAGGTCAATAGTTTTGCTGAATTCAATAAGTATTAATAAAATTAAGTTATTATTGTTTAAAGGAATATTATCTGTTCACACAATTCAGTTAGTAAGATTTGTGAACTCTTACTTTTTTTTTTTTTTGATATTGGGAGAAATTGCTATTCGAAATGGAAAATTTATTCAAATACTAATTGATCTGACCCATAATGAACTCTTTGGAAATTTTGTTAAGAACAGATTGAATGCTAATGGGTTGGTAGAAAGATCATATGGAGATTTTTTTAGAATTAAAACAATCTTAAATATTAAAAGAACAACAGGACGATATCCTAAATCCAGTATTTTTTAAGGATTTTTATCAAAATTACAGAAAATATATCCGCATTATTTTTTAACATCCTTAAGGATGATAGTCTATACCCAAGGATTCCTTCTCCTTAAGAGGGAATTCAATGAGACAACATGGGTTGGGCTCAGAAGTAGACAAGCTATATTTCTCCGCAGACGGCTGTCAACTGAAAGCTGCCGACCGGGCTATCCGGGTGGGTAAAGTTCCTGCCTGGCAACCCAAAGGTCGTGGGTTCGAATCCCGCCTAGGGCTTGGATCAAAGTACTGCAAAAAAAAAAAAAAAAAAAAAAAAAAAACGTTGGGAGGTGCATTATGGCTACAGAAGCCGATGCGCCAACAACTGAGAGAGAGAGAGATAATCTTTAATGCCCTTCACGGCCAAAAAGCCAGGGGTTTACATTTGTACAACTTCCCGACACTTCCGGGAAAATAGAACAATTAATTTACAAAAACAGCCAAAAAAAAAAAAAAAAAAAAAACTGAAAGCTTCGTAACTGTCTAAGTTAGTGAAGATATTCAACATACAAAATTCTGAGTTAATGAATAACATTAATTGTGATCATAAGATCGCTTAAAAGCGCGTTGTAAATAAATTCATTACCTGACCTACCATTTTTATATATAATCTTGTTGATCACATGCTGCTTAGATTTCTGAGTAATATTTTGATCAATAAATGTCCCATTATAAAAGATTTTTTGTTTAACAATTATATTAATTTTATTTCTTAAAACCTTATAATTATTGTAGTGTGATTTTATTTTTGAAAAATTTCAAAAACTGTTATTTGTTTGATTTATTGGTGCAAGGGCTACTAAGGCCATAATGCACCTATTACAGCCTTAGTTGGTACAGGTTTGGTGTATTAAACAGGTGGATTCAGATCAGATGATATTTGTTTATCATTTTCACGAAAGTAAAAAGATCATTATTATCTCGTCGGTTTCCGAGAAATTGCTATTTAAAAGAGAGGGCTATTTGTCGTTCTTTGAAGCATAATAGGCATTCAATTATCAGGGGTCTTATTGTGAGTTGAGTTTGACATTTGCTGCATAGTGGAGGATCATCCCTTGTGAATAGGTAACTATGCGTTATGTGGGTATGTCCAATCCGCAATCTAGCAAGAACGATTTCTTCCTTCCTATTCCCTCTTAGGTTTGATAGCCACTGCTTGTAATTATTTTTTATTCTAGAACAGTTTATTGCTTTTGTTCTCCTGCCAAATGGATAGACATTTTTTTCTATCAGTACATTGTATGATATGTTTGTAATCGGTGTTAGGTATCTAAATGTCTGATGTCATGTGACTGGCATTCTTGGCAGGAAAATCTGCTTGTTCGTGTCTTGTGATTCCAGAATGTTCAGGTATCCAACAGAAGATCAGTTTTTGCTTGTTTGCAAGAAGCTGCACTAACGTTATTCGAATCTATTGGGGTAAGGGATGACTGGAAGGAAGTTTACACTGAAGAGCCGATATAGCTTAAGGAATCGGTATAAAGACTGTTTTACCTCATCTAAAGTCAAGGATAGCATAAAGTTCTGCGGTATAAGTGCTGCATTCCAAAGGGAGCTGCTGAGATATTGTAATGTTCAGTAGAACTACAGCTGCACCAACTTCACTGTCTTTCTTGGAACAATCGATGTAAATTTGAGTGAAACTAAAGAATTGAAAAGTCCAAGAAATCTAATACTGTGTTGAAAAGTGAAAAGTAATTGGATGAGAGTCAAGTTGTAAGTCTGGATCAGGATGTAAACTTCGTTTACGGTAAAAATGAATTGTGTTGTTTTTTGCTTTGAAAGTCTATATCCATTATTTTTAGCCCACCGAACAAGCTGGTTAATAGTGCCTTGAAGCTATCTTTCAATGAGACGCATGTTTTCAGAGTTGCAGGAGATTGCCAAATACAGTATAATTAATATAATTTTTATGTAATACAAAAAAGTATTAGATGCATTTTTATATTAATTCGTTTTATGGCTTATTTCATTTTATCAGTTTTATAAGTATTTCGTGCCTCTAAATTATAATCAGGCTTCACATCCATTTCCTTTGAAACTTTGCGATGTTTATTAATGTCAAATGATAGAGGGCACCGTTATGACAATGAATGAAGATTTTAAATCATTAAACCATTTACAAATTTGTAGAAAGCAATATGGCGGGCGAAGGCAGAAACTTGGTATAATAAATGCAGAAAAAGATTTCTGGAATTATACATCAGGCATTCTCTTCGGGGTTTGAATGTATCATTTAGTTTATCACAGCATTACCGTGAAACAACATGCCGCTAGGAAATGACACCCAGGCTTCTCTCTCTCTCTCTCTCTCTCTCTCTCTCTCTAAAGGTCTCAATAATCACACGAACGACAGTTTAACAAACTGTCGTTCGTGAGGTCGCTGACAAACTGCATACTGAAGGCGTTTAGAAAAAGGGGGAATTATGAGATTGTTCTTGTTAGTTTGTTCGCTAATCCCTCTCACAGTAGATCCAGTCTGATTGGTGTAGACAACACCGTATCTGTAGTAATGATTATTAGGCTAATGCTCTCTTTACAGATAAGCCAAGATTCACTCTGGAAACTGATTCTCCAAACCGAATCTTATCTGCCGTCCTTTTAAAATCAGTGTAAGCCGCGAATATCGTGATGGTCTAATGGTTTCTTGTACACTGGTATCAAAGACTATTGAACAAAAAGAACACTAATTAATGCCACGAAACAAATGCCGCAAATTAATGCAACCATTAGTTTTATACGGAATGGTACGATTCTGATACCTGAATACCAAGATACCCTAACAATTAAATGAAAATAATCTATAGTTACACTCGTCTAGCCAAGGAAACGCAAAACCCCAACAAAGGACGAGTCACATCCATAATAAATGAAAATAAAATACAAGAACCAGCTTTCATCAGCTCTTGTCAATTTGGTATTTTAGACGTGAACTCTCTCCAGCAAAACGTTAACGAATATCACCACACGATCAGGACACAGAAGGTACCTAGCAATCTAAACTGAAAAATATAAATATAAAATGTGCCATGGCCACCGCGCTGTATAATTTTTCTTTCCTGAATTCGTTTGGAAATTTCGCATGAACGTTCTGTTAATTTATCCCTTTCATTTTTAGTAAACTGGCCTGAGAAACTGCTTCAAGGGAACCAGTTGTAGTAAATCGAAAATAAAATAGAATTTTATTTTCGATTTTCGAAAATAAAATTATGATTTTATTACCAAATGTAATAAAATCATAATCTTTTATCACCAAAAGGTAATAAAAGAGTATTATTTATTACCAAAAGGCGTTATCATCAGTCTTTCGACTAGCACGAGAGGTTATTTTGGGAATTGTCCGCATTAAACTCCTAATGTCGTATATAACGTTAGTATACGTTGTGTATGCGCAAAGTTTCAAACGAAAGAAAATAGCGATTTTGATGAGATAATACGTGAAGAGTAGCATTCCTTCCTAAAAATTAAAGCTGCATTGTGGAAATAAACTCAACCCAGATCCATAATGCTGTGAGAGCAGTTTATACAGAGGGTTCACTATTGAAGAAATATAATTGCCGGATATTTTATAAAGACTGAAAACCCCATTTGCATGAATTGTTCTATTGAGAAATAAAAGTCACCTTCCATAATCAGCAGACAAGATGATGAATTATGGTTTCTTCCATTTCATCAGTTTTATAAATATTCCATGCCTATAAATTAGAAGCAGGCTTGACAGCAACTTGTTACAATTCAATATCGTTCCGATTTCATGGCTTGTGATTTGACATTATATTTGATCAATCGTTATACTTTTTTAAACGGTAGTATAAGAATACAGTAAAATAAACTCACAAACAACATTCAATTTGTTCACTGAAATCAGTTAAAATAACACCAAGTTTGTCTTCCTGGAGGTAAAATGGATTGCATCATTGAAGTGGGTTGTACATTATTTACAAAATGGTACTCGTATACTCTATAAACTACAGTTCGTTTGGTATATGTATAATTTAAACATAATTGAAGAATATGCCAGTCTATGGCAAGTCAAGCAAGTGACGAATCGAAAATAAACCAGTAACTAGCAGTAGCAAAGAAAGGTGGGGGGAGAATGAATCGAGATAAAGGGTGTTTCAGAAGCAATGCGCTCCTAATATAATTTATAAGAAAGCGAATTAATAAAAATACCAATTAATATAAATTTAAAAATGGCAAATATAATTTAAATTTAGCGGCTCCCCTCGATGGCACCAGGTTCAAATTACGTGAAATATCACTATAGATGGAGGCAAAAATCAACCACAACAATGTGACCAACAGGATAAAACAAACAAAAAAGCGACTACTGTGCCCCAGCTCATGAGAAGGCTGGAGTGTTGTGTAAGGCGGCCCCTAAACGTTAGTACAACTCCGGCATTGGTTCTCTGTACAGATTCACAAATGTAGGTGAATCTGTACAATGGCCAGAAATGAGTGTAGTGCTCTGTGTGTGTGTGTGTGTGTGTGTTGTTTCTGGTCGCTTTACTGCCAGGAAGCAGCGATCACCAGAAATGCTGCTTCCGAGTACCCGTTCACGCCACGAGGAGGCGGGCCCAACTATACACGTACTGAAATAAATGTAATGCTACACGGGCAACAGTGGACGGGGATCACTGCATTTCGACCATTAAACAAATAAATGTTAGCCCTTCTGCAATGGAAAATTATACTGGAACAGTCAGGGCACTCACATGGCAACACCAAACTACTGATACAAGGTAACAGCTAAACAAGATTACATCCAGAAGAAATTGAGCTATAGATGGCAGTACGAACAGCGTATTAGCATCTCGACTCGCTACCTAACCAGGTAACATAAAACGAACGGTTGATTAGTGTATCGGTTAAGTCTGCGATGCATTAATTTGTTTAACGTTAGAAATATTGTATAGTGATTCCCCGGACATTGTTAGCCTGTGGGTAGTGAGTTGGGGGCAGATGGTCGGTCTATTTTATTTACGTTTGTTTCACCTTGTCAGTCAAGTTGTTGTGGTGGTTACTGTCTTTGTCTGTAGCAATATTTCACGTTATTTGGGCCCGGTGTTAAATTTGAATTAATTAGCATTTTTTTAAAATTTATATTATTTGGTATTTTTATTAACTGGTATTTTTTCTAACTTGTATTAGGAGCGTATTCCTTCTTAACACCCTTTATCTTGATTTATTTTAACCTCACTGCCTTTGTTGCTGTGTAATGTACAGGATTATTTTCTATCTGTCACTTACTTGGCTAGCTATGTTCGTCATTTATATTCAAATTATGTTCTCGCATCACGGGGTAAGGAATGCTTTGCAGGCACCGATGTTTACTATATTGGTTTTCTTCCTTTTTTCTGTTTTTTTTATTGTCTATATTTATTTATTTATTTGTTATTTATGCTTTTCGATCGCTAAGCTGTGTGTCTTTTTCATCCTTTGCTTACTTTTCTTAATTAAATATTGTATTGGAAATATCATCAGATAAGAAATGTTCTGTAGTCCGGACAGTTCTTTAAAGGGAAAAGTAGCTGATCTGACTAATACTACGAAGCATCTCACGGTAAGAGCGGTGCCCGTATGTGAGAAAAGTGAGCCGAAAGCTTGAATTCTTATTAATCTCAACATGAAAATAAGGCAAAGGATTTTAGCTAACCATGAAATTTGATCGCAATTAGATTCTTTTAAACACACGCATACACACACAAGATGTTTCTGCTGAAGAAACTAAGAAATAGTGTCCATTTATGAGAAATGAGAGATTCTTACCAAGGAAGGCCTTTGGAGAAATGATTCCAGTTCTCTTAGCAACGACAATTGCAATTCCTGTCTCCAAGAACGGTACTGTAAAATCCACGGCACTCTGTCTTTCTTGATTGATTTTGATGGAAGTCACAACGATATCTGCCTTATGTCTCAATAAATCGGATATGAGGCCATTCCAGGTACCATTCTGTCAAGAAAAATATTAGAGAAGTTCGGTAAGTACAGCTCAATGCCAGTATATACAATAATATCAATTATATGTTGCTTCCCGTTCGACTTTTTAGAATTAATATTAACATAGCCACGTAGTTCAATGAAGCCACAAAAACAGCTAGATAAGAAATGAGAAATTATGTACTTCCCACCTCAAGTAGGTAACTATATTCTTCAAAGTGTCAGCTTCATCTATTTGTGGAGGCAACTTGTTCCAGTAGTCAACAATTCGCTGGCTAAAAGAAAACTTCCTACGGTCTAGTCTAAACCTCTTCCCCTGTAATTTCAATTTATGGCCCTTCGTTCTGGAATTTTTACATGCAGATGGATCGGGCAAAACAAGAGCGAATGTCTTATTATGGGTGACTTCCGTCTGCCTCAGACTGATTGAAATAAGTGGGAGGGGAAACTCACATTGGGAATTTTTTTTTCTAAGTAAACTAGATGATTATTGTTTGTACCAGATTGGTTGGTTGGTTGGTTTAAATGGAGGTTTTGTGGCAAAGAACAACTAAGGCCAAAATGTGCTTGTCATAGTAATTAGAACTCAATGTAAATGCGATAATATTTTTCTGGTCATATGTTATAAAAGTATGTATAGATGAACCTGCTTAAGAAAATTAAATTGGTCATACAAATTTTCTTCATCACTGAGAATGCGATTCCTCTCTAATGAATTATTCTGGGATAGAAGAGATTTAAAACTTGCTAGTCGAGCAGCATGATTGTGGAGACAAACAAGGAGGATATGTTTCACTGTTAGTAGAACGGACAATGAAGACATGTGAGGGGGATGAGAATACGAAAGATAGATCATATGCGTTTAATATATAATAATGAACAAAATTTTCTGCGAGGATGTTTGCTTTATGCTCAGGAATGGTTATCTCCTGCCCATTACAGATGATGATGATTGTGGAAGGAGTTGAAGGAAACTTTCTAGTAAGGCATCTTATTTTCAGCCATATTAACGATGGATCTTGCATCTGTGTCTTTAGTGACGGATAAGGCTTTGATCTTATTGGGAGACGTCACTCAATTGAATTCCAGGAATGATGTTTCTAGTATGATCTCTACGCGCAGAAATTCTTTTAACAGCGATAAACACACTGTCGTTTTAGTTTAGAGCAGATTTCCTCCTCAGTAACGTCGAGAAGATCTCACTCTGAAACTACACTTCTCAATTACTTTAGGGTTCTATGTGGTGTGACAGTAATTGATATTCCTCCGACTGATGTTGCCAGGAGTAGCTGCTCAGTATACATGTTGTTTCTGATTTCAATTAAGAGGTCCTCAGAAGGAAGCCTCTTAACACTTCTAAACCCTTCTGTATAAAAAAGGGCAACATTTTTTCCAATAGATTTATCGCTGTTAGAACGGATGAAAAAAAACCTTGGGACAAGCCCTGATGTTATTTCAGTTCGTTAACTCTTTGCAGCGCCAGCGATATCTGTTTCTTTATTTGTATTTGCAGATAGAGACCGTGTTGGGCTCCCTGAAGAAATAAGTTTATCAGGATTCATAATGTTTTTAATTTTAGTTCAGCGCCCGGCTCCACTCCCACTAAGAAGTCCAAATGGGACGTCCACTACCAAGCAAGCAATAAATGAGTTCAGAAGTTCAGAAGAGGGACTCCAGGGCTATATGACACCATACCCGTATGGTCGCCAGCCTGAATCCTGTCCATAAGACCATGAGGGTAGGGGCATGGGATTGACACGGTTGACTCTTGAAGATGAACCCACCAGCTGATTGATCTTGACCGGGCCTTCCGGGACCACCTATTTTGTCGAAGCAGGGGACAAAGTGGTGTGTTGACGCTTGGTCCCACAACCACTAGGATACCTCTTTCCGAATTTTTACGAGTCACAGCGCACGGCAAATAAGCCGGATACCTATTATGTTAGCCTGGAACTTAGGCTGTGGGCATTGGACCCCAATGATGCTAATACGGAGGATCAGCAGCGTAACTGGGCGTCCCTTCGTCACGTACAGGTGCTCACATCTCGGGGGGGTATATCATTAGGAGACGTCACTGTGCTCTGAAGTTAGTTAGCAAATAATTTTGCATATAAAACAATTTATAGACAGAGTTTTTAAAAGAAAGAAGTTGCACAGTTTATTTAGTGGAACGGTTGAGCCCTTTAAAATTGAAGGAATTTTAATTAATCAAATAAAGTATTATGGAAATAGTGTAAAGCGTGCATATACTGTATAGATAATATTGTGTAAATGGCTATGAATTGTGAATGGTATACACGATAATTTTATGTCTCTTTCAACTTCTCTGTTAAACTTTATATCCATGATGTTTCCTAAATAATATTGAACCAATTTCCAGTAGATTTTTGTATTGAGAAGTCCCTCATTTTCAAGTGTATATAAAGTGTAAACTATTCAATGTTTTTTTTTTCTTATATATAATAATAATGATGTAAGTACGTGTGGACATTAGTCGTGGGAGCACTGCATGGTATGGTTAAATAAATGAAATGAAAATGTACTAAAATGCATAATTTTGTTTCCGTGTATTATTCAGCTATTATAAAAATAATGTGTGCTAATTTCGTACAGGAAAATGGCAGATAAAATTACAATTAGGATGAATATCAGAAGTGGTGATCCAAGTTTCAGTGATGCGAGAACGACATCGGCTTCTAGGGAGTCTGAAATACCAGAACACAATTAGGTTTCGCATTGATCAGCGCAGCCACGTTCACACAGCTAGAAAGGATACGTTTTCTGCTTAACTGTACTGAATGATGGATGAGCTTGAAGGCAGAAATTTCCGAAAACATCGTCAACAATTTAGTGGATGGTCTAAACCGACAACAACCTCCACAAGGGCTGCTAGAATGAGAAGCTTCGAAGCATGCCATAATTCATCAAATTCGGCAATTTTAAAATCTTGAATACTTTCTAGAAGACATTATTTCTTGTACGAGCCTAGGAGATACCGTTAACATTATCTACCACATAACAGCGAACAAAAAAAATAAAAGAAACAAAGTAATAGATGTCAAAAGGCGTGCTAATACTTGGATTCCTTATTTCCGAAAATTCCAGGCCATATTAATATCAAAGTTGGAGCACATTTAATAAATAAGATACGCGTATCGGATAACTCCAAAAATAACGAATGCTTGCTACCAGTGACTATACATAAAAGAATCTTATTAAAATAAAAATTGTTAAATTTTAGAAGAAATTAAAAATACAACAGCAATATAATTGTAAAAATACGAAAATGACTATATGCAAAAATAAATAAATAAAATAAAACAGTATAGATCTGGTTTTGGAACCCACAGAATCAAGGATGAAAAATATATCTACAATTATCGTTTTGCATTATTAATAACCAACATATTTAAATTAACAAGGACTGATAAAAGTGTTATAATACAGACTTCGATAACAAATGAAAAAGAAATTAATTTTTAATGAATTTTTTGTTTCAGTCCTAGAGTAGGAATCCACAACTTGAAAGATGTGATGCTTTTCTTACGTCACCATATATCTACCTGAAAAAAGAACCACAAGTTACTATGTAAGCAATCGGAATTTTCGCTCGATATATGGATTCGTTCGCGCTCTGGCGTGAGAGGGACGCAGGTGGTAAAAGTTGTCTCTGCTTAGCTCTGCAAGACCCGCAGTACATCACGTTTAAACAGTTATCACCAAGTTCCATGGGAAACCGCATGGCTATTGATAAACATACTTGCCTTCGGGAATAATATATTCGAAACTTTCGGGAGAAAAATACTTCTCCGAATCCGGTCGTTGTTTTATATTTAAAACTTCCAGCAATGTGGAAGAACATACATATGGATTCGGGTGTGCTTAACATATAAAATGAAAATTAAAATATAAACTGTAATGAAATATTAATTCGGAAAAACATCTGGACACTTAAAGTAGTTAAGTGATAGAGAGACAAGCTACGATAGAGAGACCACCTGGTGTGGGGGCGGGAGAAGAAATTACACCAACTGTCTACTCGCGAGGGATCATGAGTTCTAAGAACTAACATATTAAACGCTGTGTTATGCGCGTTAACGCGTAAGCGATCAGTTATTATTCCCATTATTAATTGAACACTCCGATATCTGCTATTTTAAGGGGTGAGTATCAGTGGTAGAGTGTGTTCGGTCTGCTAGTCTGTTTTTTGGGCACCTACAGATATTTATGTTGCGTGAAAAGCAGACAGCATGATGATTCCAGTTATTTTCGCATGTTTTTTGGAACACTTGACCAGCTAATCAGCGATACCAAATACTTATCGATCGCAGTATCATTTAGGCCCCTCTTTGTTATCTGAGAAATGTTGGATGTAGGCTAAAATCGCGTACTACCAAATTTTGGTAAAATGCAAGCTATCTGAGAAGTGCAGAACTCCGTATTTTGCAGCAATAGGAAAGAGCACGCACAACAGATGGAATAGTCACAAAAAGCGTCTCAATTGCACAGATCAACGACGAATTCCTTACATCTGACATGTAATAGGTAGTCACTGGAGAGATTAACATCAAACTTAAACATGAGAAGGGAGGTGCCAACTTCCACGTATAACATACCATGATTTATGGCAGCAGCCTGATGACTGAACGCTGGAGGACTGATATGAGAAAGTTCAGCTTCAGTTTATAATAACTTATTTGAATATTCTGATATTCTACTTCTTTTTATTTTGGTTGTTAATGTTTATTTAAACTACAAGCATTATGTATCTACACCGATGAGCCAAAACATTATGACCAGCGAGTCGATATGCAAATCGAAGCAATTGCAGATGAACTACGGCGCGTGCGCGGGTCGGGACATGGTATAAAAAACTCCTGAAACCGAGCTTCGTTAATAAGTGTTACTGTTGTTCTTAAGATGGGAAAGGCAGCGGACTTAAGCGAGTTTGACAAAGGCCAAATTGTAATGGCCAGACGACTGGGTCAAAGCATATCCGAAACGGCACGGCTGGTGGGATGCTCGCGGTTAGCCGTGGTTAGTACCTACTGAAAATGGTCAGAGGAGGGAAAACCATGAACCACAGGTGAGGTGTTGGACGACCACGGCTCATCGATGTTCGAGGTGCGCGATGGCTCTCTCGGATGGTAAGTGGCAACAGAAGGGTGACTGTGGCGCAACTCGCCAGTAATTGGAATGCTGATGATGTGAGTAATGTGTATAACACACAGTACATCGAACCCTGCTGAAAATGGGGCTGCGTAGCTGCAGGCCACTCCGAGTGCCCATGCTAACCACAGTTCACCAGTGACAGCGTCTACAATGGGCACGCCAGCATCGAAACTGGGCCTTGAGTGATTGTAAAAAGATCGTCTGGTCCGATGAATCAGGTTTCCTGTTGCACCATGTGGACGGCCGGGTATGTGTCCGCCGTTTACCTGGGGAAGCGATGGCGCTTGGGTGTACCGTGGGACGAAAACAAGCCGGTGGCGGCGTCGTCATGCTTTGGGTGATGTTCTGCTGGGATACTCTGGGTACAGTCATCCATGTGCTGGTCACTCTGACGTCTACCACATAATGGCTAGAAGCTGCTCCCTCAACATCTTCAAATGTCTTACAGAATACTTCCATAACAGAAAAGTTACCATGAAAACAAAATTTCATAGTATCACTCGCCAACTCACCAGAGGCTGCCCGCAGGACTCTCTTCTAGGGCCAGCTGTTTGGAACATGATTCTGGATGAATGGCTCCTGTAGGACTTCCCCCACACCTCACCACACAGCTCTCATATGCAGATGATCTGGTTATCGTTGTTGAGGGCCCTACTCGTGCAGCTATTGAGACCAGAGTTAACACAGTCTTAAATGCCCTGTCGGTTTGGGCTGAAGAGAATAAGTTGGAAATCTCTACAGATAAAATCAGAACCCTGCTTCTCAAAGGCTGTCTTGACATCAACAGACCACCAACCATTCGTTATAAAGGACATTCACTCAAGAATCAACGTTCATTCAAATATTTAAGTGTCACTCTAGACGATCGCAGAACTTTCATGCCACATCTAAAGTTCATGAAAGAGAAGGCCAAAAATTATATCAATATGCTTGCTCGCTTCACCCGCAAAGACTGGGGTCTTAAGGGACTTGCATTCCACCTTCTTTATTCAGCTGTTTTTGTACCGTTCGTAACATACGGCGCTGCCGTATGGTTCCATCGTTTGTCCATCATCAGCACTAGGAACGTTATTCTGCAGATACAACGGTTGATGTTAATAAAAATTACTCGGGCTTGTAGAACGACCTCAACTGCAGCACTACAAGTATTAAAAAGTTGTATCCCCCTTGACCTCCAAGCGGCTTTCACAGCGCTTTCACATGCCATCAGAAAGAACAAAGAAACTGAATTCCTGGGGATAAAAACTATTGTCGATGCAGATCCAAAACAAGAACTCCAGCGTACTTGGCAGGAACTTGTTTCCCTCTGGCAAATCCTTTGGGAGGATTCTACCAAAGACAGTACTATTTCTACCTAGTGTCTCCTACCTCAACAAACAAAGGCTTGGCTGGTTCTTCCCTAATTTACACGTTACCTTTCTTCTGACAGGACATGGGTCATTCAAAAAGCGACTTCAGGACTTTGGGCTTGTAAACGATGCCCATTGTGTTTGTGGCGAACTGGAGGACTCGCACCACTTAATGCACTCGTGTAACATCTACCTGGACCTACGTAATCAACTGTTACTGGATATAAATTTACTCAAACTCAGCCCGGAAAGTAACCTGTTAAAATCAAAGAAGCGTTTTTAGCTTTTAGCAAGTATGCCTCAGCAGTCTTCAAAAGGCGTTGGTATCATCTCTCCATGTCTGATTCCACAACATAAATATCCACACCAGACGTTCCTGAAACCGCTATGATCTCTTCTAATACCTGCTCTTCCCTCATCACCGGCCACTATCAGAACTGGAGGAACACCTAACTGGACATCTCCACGTTGGAATGACGGCACTGAACTGATATAAATCAAACTCAGACACTTCCCGTTGCACTTTCTCAACTTTCCAGACCTCCCTTGTTCTGCAAGCTGTCTCTTTCTTTCCCTAGCCTTCGGTGGGCTCCCAGACCAGGGGTGATTCCTACTTTTCCCTTCCCACCTCTTCTTTCCTCTGGGGGATGCCTTCTTTCCTCCTCCTCCTCTTCCTCCTTTTGCCTACTTTGATTCCACCACTTCTACTATCTTCCCCACTCTCTTCCTCTTTTTTTTTTTTTTTGTTGGGTCTCCGACCAGAAAGCTCAACCGACCCTGGAGGAGATCAACCAGAGTATGTAGGCAGCCTAGCTCACCTCCCAGTGGTGGTGGCGGGCAACGTAGAGTTCCACTAGGGGCTCTTTCGCCATTTAGCTAGAGACACAACAACGGAACATAACATAATACTGCATAAACCAGAAACTACACTTTTTTCTGGCTTATGCAGTAGTTCTGCGTTTCATCACAGAGTACATACGGCGCAGGTGTGGGAAACCACAGGTGGCGCCTAACCCTAAAAAAAAAAAAAAAAAAAATAGCTAGAAGCCAAAATGCGCACAACACCAATGTGACCTACCGAGCAACCAGACGACCAGTCGCCTCGTGCCCACTGCTACCCAGGGTTCTGTCCTGGGGTCGCTGTTGTGGAACATTGTCTTGGATGAGTTCCTGGCCATGGACCTTGGTGACGTCCAAACCCAAGCTTTTGCCGACGACTTAATCTTGAAAATTGCTGCCGACAGTAGAACCCAGTTGGAGGTAAAAGCAAACCATGCCATCAAGATACTACAGGACTGGACCACCTTACACTGCCTAAAAATCTCACCAACTAAGACATCCTCAATCTTACTGAAAGGCACCCTTGACCTGCACAGGCCGCCTCAAATAAAGGTGAACAACACCACAGTGAAACTCCAAAGCCAGCTTAAGTACCTGG
The DNA here is from genome assembly GCF_048544385.1 of Mastigoproctus giganteus. Taxonomy (NCBI): domain Eukaryota; kingdom Metazoa; phylum Arthropoda; class Arachnida; order Uropygi; family Thelyphonidae; genus Mastigoproctus; species Mastigoproctus giganteus. The sequence goes on along the minus strand of NC_143581.1, from coordinate 109,785,416 downwards.
GGGTGATATCAGATTGTAATCTTTCCTTCAAGCAGCATCTCACACATCTAAGAACAAAGATAAGGAAGTACTCTGCACTGTTAGCACGTGTGGTCCGTCGTGACTGGGGACTTAAACGTCGCGTGTTCTCCTTATTATATAAAACGACATTGCTACCAGCTATAATATACGTCTCTGCGGTTTGGTGTCACAAGGCATCAACCGCCGTAAATAGACGCATAATCGACTCAATCCATAGAACTATCCTGTTAACCATTACCAGAGCCTGCAGCACCACTAACACTGTTGCCCTACAGGTCTTGGCCGGAGCCCTTCCCCTTGACCTGGACATCATACGTACTGGAATAGCCTATTATATAAATAAAGGAATGCCTTGCACCCACCTAGACTACACAGTGGATAACAGTGCAACCCACAAGGCTGAAAAGAACAGGCTGCAGAAATACTTAAAAGAAACCTGGCAATACCGCTGGACAAACACAACAAAAGGGAATATCACCAAAAAGTTCATCCCGGACGTAAACAGAGTTTACCCCATTCTTCCAACCTGGCTGCAACCCGGACTTTACACGACCTACCTCCTTACGGGTCACGGGGCTTTCAATGCAAATCTTACAGCATTGGGAATAGTGGAGGATCCGCGTTGTACTTGCGGGGAACAAGAAAGCTGGGTGCACATTATGTTTGAGTGTGCCCAATACGAAGACCTTAGATGCAGACTAATAACTAGAGTTCACTATCTACCGAGGGATCTTGAGTCACATCTACTAGATACACAAGAGGAATATTTAGCATTAACTGATTTTGCCCAGGGATTATTTACCAGGCGCCAAACACTAACCGCCATATACAGAAGACCTTAAAGGAATGAGACAAAACAAACCTGCAGCGAGATGACACAGAGGAGCCGACTATACAGACCAAAATGTCAATGATCGCATCGTTTATTCTAGGGCACGGGCTCAATTTAATCGCATGAAATCTGAGGCAATCAAATTATACGTTAACCGAGATCTGGCTAAAGGAAAAATTCCATACAAGAAAGTGAACCTTCATTTTCCTCTGCAATTTGATCCTGAATTGTGGCTCGATTTCGTCACAAGATTTAATCGTAATCCTATGCCAAACTCAGATCTGGCTCTACTAACAGAGCCCACCCAACAAGAAGTGTTGAGCACCGTTCAGATCACAAAACAACAGCTGATCGTCGCCATCAATTCTCTACCTGCCTCGTCAACCGCTGGTGATGATGGAGTTCCCCAATTCATGCTCAAATGCCTAAGTCCGTACATTATTCAGCCACTTTTAATTATCTTCAACCAGTTACTCTCGAACCAGATTTTCCCACAGCAATGGGAAAACTATCTTATCAAACCTTTAGCCAAAGTTCAGTCGCCATCGAAACCTAAACATTTCCGACCCATCTCCAACTCCTCCAGCCTGCTGAAGCTCCTGGAGAAGACCTTACTCCCGATCCTCACCAAGCAGATCATGCCCAGTAATCCAGCCCAAATTCACTACTCCCTTCCAAACAGATCAACGATCACAAATCTGCTAGCCACAACGAATACTATCTTGTCAGCATTCGAGAAAAGGCACGAACTAGCTGTGACTTACTTAGACATTGAGGCTGCATTTGATGCCGTCCAAGTAAACCAACTACTCACTCTCCTGGAATGCCACTTCCAGATCACAGGGAACATATTATGCTTTCTCTCCTCTCTTCTGAATAACAGAGTTATAAAGCTTCATACAGGAGATCGCACCCTTACTAGATCCGTCACCGCAGGAGTCCCACAAGGAGGGGTCCTTTCCGGCCTTCTGTTCTCATCTATTATCTTCCCACTGGTTGCACATTCTCGATGTCTACTGAGCTATGCAGATGATATCAAGATACTGACTCCCATCATCCCTGGTCAAGACCTTGATCTGGTAAAAACGGAAATTAACAACACTCTCACTGCAGTCACATCTTACCTCTGCCAGTTCGGGCTCAAGATCAATCCTGCTAAGTCCGAATTCATGGTGTATTCATTGAAGCAAACTCCTTCTTCTCTCCAGCCTTCGGTCGGCAACATCCTCATCCCAATTGCATCCAGCCATCGTGATCTGGGCGTTGTATTCGACTCCAAACTTCGATTCAACGCCCACATAGACATGCTCCTCACACGTGCTTCAAGACTCCGGTGGATAGCAAAACAGCATCTCCTTCATATCAGAGATAAAAAGACAACCGTGAGGTACATAAGAGCAATCATCTTTCCACCTTTACTCTATGCTGCTGAAATTTGGGCGTCAGCGGCACCATCAATAAAGAAACCACTCTTTGCCACAGAATTCTGGCTCCTAAAGTGGGCCAACAGGAAGCACAACCTTCCAGCTCTGATTCACACCACGCAGCTTGCCAACTCTCTCGGGATTCCACGGCTTCCCACCTTAGTCGAAGACCAACGCCTCCTAGCAACAGTCAAGATGATAACAGGCATAATCGCAACACCTTCATTCTGGGATACCTGTGGCTGGAGGATCCCCCCTGCTGCCCTTAGGGCCAATCCCGAGCTCTACTCGCATTCAGCGCGACTCCATCTCTTGGACAGGTTCCTCCCTCAGCAGATGTTCAAGCAAACCCAGGCACTTGACGCCGACCTGAACAAATTCGCTATTGACCGGACTTACAGGAAAAAAATTATGTCTAGTAGGACTAATCTGCATTGACATGTGTACCTTGCATCTGTTCCTGTCTGATTGAGCTGGTGCTCTTATCTCGATGTTAAGTCAGCTCAATCAGACCTAACTCTCGTAAGGAGTTCTCTCCTTTGTATAAAATATGTTTTCTTTTGTAAAATTACCTGTTTTTGTAAATTAATTGTTCTATTTTCCCGGAAGTTTCGGGAGGTTGTAAAAATGTAAACCCCTGGCTTTTTGGCCGTGAAGGGCATTAAAGATTATCTCTCTCTCTCTCTCTCTACCTTGGACTGAGTACAAAATGAACTGGGAAAAGACAAGTGACAATATATTGTCTAACCACAAGAGTCATGATTACCGCCAATGGAAGCAAAAAAAAAAAAAAAAAAAACACCTTTAAATAGTTGTGACATCAGAACAAAGGGACACTGCCCCCAGACCTTGCAGCATAGACCCACTATATAATGACAAAAGGTAGTGTGAGGACTATCAAACATCACGGAAGGGATAAAACCCCATAATGACAGCCAGTAGACTTGATTATGACCCCAAGATAATGACCAGAAAATAGGACCCAGACCACATGCAGTCTGGAAGGATGACATCCCAAATTTAACCCCCTATTAGTGTCCCACCTAGATGAGACTCAACGGCCAGCTTTTTAGGGCCTGCAAACTGATGGAGACGACGTATGGTGGCACTCTTCCGCCGGAACAGCCTATTGGCGACCCAAATCCGCACTCTCTTGAGCGGATCTTTCTTTCCAAACTCCTGGGGAGGAGAGGCTTGCCTCTCCTTGCCTCCCCAATTTTCTCACTCTGGTGGGGCACGGGCATGCCTCACTACCTGCAGGGGCTATCTACTCTGTCGGCCCCTTATTTCCAATTTCTTCTCCCCAGTCTTCATCCTCCCCCCAAACTTTTGTCTTGCACAGCGTTTAGCCCTACATTTCAAAATCAAAAGAGAACATCAAAATTCTTGCCCGAACTTATTTGGTTTTTAAAACTCACTTTCACGGCACAGCCCCACGTCGCGTACTATTAATACTAACTTGCTAAGTATCACTAATATCAACCTCGATTTATTTATTATAATTATTTTTTATTTTATTTTATTAATTTTTTTTTTGGTCTTAGCCACTGAAATCCCAGGAAAGTAAGTGGCAAGACCAGCCAGAGTACAAATATTGGTAACACCCGGCAGGCCTCCCTGTGGCAGGTATTGGTAACGTCGGGTCTCACTAGGGGCCCGGCGGCTAACAGGCCGGATGAACAATGGGCACAACAAACTACACAGTACATATCCTACACACTTTTAAATCTCTGGCTTGTCCGATACAGAGAACATACGCGGAGACGGGAGAAATCCCAGGTGCCGTCAGACCCCGAACATACCTAATACCTAATGCTACCCCGCTTTCCTTCTGGTGAGGCATGGACATGCCTCACTGACCATCTGCGGGCATCTCCTCTGTCGCCCCCATACGTCTGCCTTTACCCCCCAACCTTCTGCTTCCCCTCCCCCACTCTAGTTATACACGACGCGAACGCTCTACACACAAAATTTAATCTAGCCCAAAAATAATCTTCGACTAGTCCGGCCTAATTATCCCACGCACTGCCCTTCTCCTGCCATATGAATGCATTCACACGTGCTGTAGGCAAACATCCAAAGTAATTACGACTGCATGGATGCGTATATATTTATATACAATATGTGTATAATTGTTGTGTATATGTGCATATATATGTATGTTCTTATATGTGTACATTAGTTTTTTTTTTTTAGGTCCTAGCCGCCGAAATCTCAGGAAATTATGAGGCAGGACCTGCCAGAGTAACTAAAGTCTACTGAGTTTCTGGTTTGCCTCCACGAGGTGAAGGTGGGGCAACGCTGAGCTCCAGCAGGAGTAGATGAATAACGGTACACAACATTACACAGGTACAATTTACCCACACACTTTTAAACCTCTGGCATTCCCAGAAAACTGGTACACCCACAATGAAAGCAACGCGGAGATGGAGAAACCACTGGTGCCGCATGACAACAATATACCTTACACCTTACATAAACATCATTGCTGACCAGATACATCCTTTCATTGGTCTTCCCCTCTGGCGGTGCCGTCTTTCAGCAGGATAATGTGCCATGCCACCACCCGGATTGTTCGAGACTGGTTTGCGGAACATGAGGAAGACTTCCAGGTATTGCCATGGCCTCCAAATTCCACAGACATCAATCCCATCGAACATCTTTGATTTGTGTTGGAACAGCAACTCCGATCTGCGGCGTCTCAACCACGGACCGTACAGGAGTTAAAGGATCTACTGGTTACGTAGATCCTTTAATAACGTATTTCTTATTTCTCCAGGGGAGTACCTCAAGGCTCACTTTTCGGACCTATCCTATTTGTTCTTTACATTAATGAATTTCTCTCTCATCTTCCATCTTCCCACCTAGTAGCGTATGCCAATGACATTGCCATTCTAATCACTGATAAAGACCCTAACCAACTTCAATGCAAGATCTCTGCCCTGCTCTCTGAAATGCATAGTTGGCTTCAAAAGAATCAGCTGATACTAAACCCAGAAAAATCCAAATATATGGTGTTTAGGACGAAAAATAAACCATTAAACATTGATTTCGAAATAACATACAAAGGAAAACAACTGGAAAGGGTGAATGATACCAAGTTTCTAGGAATCTGGCTAGATGACAAGCTGAGTTGGGATAAACAAATGATCACCTTACGAAAGAAAACTTCGTCACTAGCAGGAATACTCGCCCGAGCCTCTGCCTGGGTACCTCCTTCCCTTCTCAGACTAGTATTCCTTTCCTTAATACAGCCTCACTTCACATATGGAATCATCTCATGGGGTACGACCAGTCAATATAACCTTACGAGAATCAATTCAATTGTCAATCGATGTGTTCGTTCAATTTTGGGCCTTCCCTGGAATGCATCGGTGACTTCGAGATATAAGGAAGCGAGACTCTTAAGCATCTACCAACTGATACAAAAAGCTGAGGCGGTCTTTGTCTACAATGCAACTTTCCTCCTCTCTTCAGATCCTTTTTTTATAACAATAGAAGAAGAAGGAATAATATATAATTTAAGAAATGAAGCGAACCTGAAGGTTCCGCTTTTCAGAAAAGCCATAGGCCAGAAAAATATAAAATACAGAGGCGCAAAAAACTGGAATAAACTTCCTGAAAACATCAAAAATGCCATTTCACTAAACAAGTTCAAGAAGCTCCTGACTGAACACATCACCAGGGATGTCTGATTTAAATCACCTTCCACTCAACTCCTGAACTTTCCACAATGCATACCAGTTTGGAAATTGTGTAAACAAGTTGAAGGAATAGCTGTCAAAAAAGCTTGTAACACTACGCAATTATTTCATATTTTTTCTTTCATACTTGTTATTGTAAAAGTACTCACAATGTAATTATAAGTACTGTTGTTAACCACGCGACATGTGTGGTTGGTTTACGTAGTCTCTGTAATGGAATGTAGAAACATGTCCGATTCATGATGTATCTGTTTTTATTGTTATCTTTTTCAAAGGGAACACCCCCTAAAAAGCCTCTGGCTTACGTGTTCTCCCTCCCTTCTTGCTGTTATCTCCCAACAATTGTAACACAAAATAGTGATAAATAAATTATCTATCTTATCTAGACGTGTTGGTACCAGATACCACAAGACACATTTAGAAATCTTGTAGCGTCCATGCCTCGCCCGGTACGAGCTGGTTTGGCTACACGTGGAGGACCAACATCATATTGGGTAGGTGGTCATAATGTTTTGGCTCATCGGTGTACAGATATACATATTAATTAGATATACATATAGATATAAATTAGTGTATAGATATACATATTCACTTTCAAACCAATTGTTTCATCCATTCCACATATAAAGCACCACGAAAGTAAGTTTCGGGAAGGATCAAGTGCAAGAAATTGAAGGAGGTTGTCGCCACTGATCTATGGAATCGAGCTTTCCCAATGGAGCTGCTTATTACAATTGAAGATAATAAAGAGCGAACATAAATAAATTTAAAAAAAAAAATGTCACCACTGGCGATGCTGTAGATGATGAGATATTATAATATGAGCAAATGATGACTATACATGAACCGTGGTAAGGGTCCTTTTTACTTACATATTTGAAAGTAAATACCCTTGCCGTCCACTATTTTCATCGCGCAGTGGTAGTTCTTTAATTATCTAAATGGTTGGTGTCCGCAACTGAAATGCATTCATTTGTACGCCACAGCACTCATGTGGAATCCACTTCAGGAAAAATACCGTTTCAGCGTGCATTATTAGGTACCCTACCAAATAGCGATTAGGACTGCCTTTCGTTCTCAGAACAGATTAAATTCGTTGTGGCATGGACTCAAGAGGTATCAAAAGCATGCAACAGGGAAAACTGATTCATGCTGACTCATTTACTTCTACAACTGTTGCAAGTTGGATATTTACGGATCTATGCTACGAAAAGCTTGTTCCACCTCGTACCACAAGTGATCAACTCGGTTGTGATCCGATGATTCACTCTCATGTTTCTGAAACCAATTCTGCATTATTCTGACCTTGTGGCATGGCACATTATCCTATTGGAAGGAGCCATTGAAAGATGGATGCAATGCGGCCATGAAAGGACGCTTCTGGCTGGAAACAATTTACAGATGACTTGTGACGCCAGCTCTACTGGCAGTATCAAGAGGGGCCCAATATGCACCACGAAAACGCTCCACACTGCATTACACAGTACCAACCGCAGTTTCTGACTGGTAGGTTGTATCAATGAACTCCAGGCATTGTTTTCGAATTCTCCAAGTGGTTTTTCTGTCCATTTTGTATCCATACTGTCTTTTTTTTTTTTTTTTTTTTTGATAATAGGAGTGGCACCTGTTCATGTCGGGGGCTGTGATAACCATCTTCTGTGACAATATACAACGCGTTGTGTTTTCTGTAATAAATGTTTCGTTACCACTCCTGTATTGATTTTTCAGTTGACCTACTGTAGCCTTTTTAATTACTCAACACAAGCATTGTCAACCTACTTTGGACTCTCGTATCAGCGATCCAGATGGTTGATGGTCGTAGATGGCGCTCGTTGGAGGGTTGAAGCGATTGGATAAAATGTCATTTGCCTTTTTATAATTGCTGTTCATATCCTACTTATCTAATTTTCGATACAGAAGTGACACTTCATTAAAACAAATATTTTATTTAAGTGAATCAGTAACACTTCATTAAACTTTGCTTTTTTTCGTAATAAATTCTCATTCAGGATGTTTACCTTATAGACGTTTAAACGGCTTTGCCTAGAGGACACCAAGACTCCATCAGTGTAATATATAAATAAATTTTCTGTTTATACTCCGGGACGACCAAATGATTAGAGGAGTTCACAAGATAGACAGAATACAAGAAACAGCACCGTATTCAGCAGTCACGGGCTTGAACACAGTTTTTTTCAATTTTTAAAAAAATTGAAAAAAACTGTTTCACTTAAAAGGAGTAACATTATTTATAGAACACTTAGGAGGCAATCGCAACGATTGTTCTGCAATTGATATTCAATTTCTTTGTCAGAAAAAAAAATCTCAAGCACTATGAAATATTATTTAATAACATGCTTTAATAATGGAAGTATAGTGGTACAATCATTTGATTGAAGGAAGAGGATTCGTGTGTTTTAAATTCTTCAAATGTCTTTGAATTATTATATAGAGCTATCATGTCCTGTTCATTCCAATAAGGATTTATAAACTTTTTCTCAACGGTTTTTAAGTAAGTTAATTTTTATTGATATCGGTAAATAAGCACAATTCAATTATATCCACCACAGCCTAGAAGTTTAACGGAGTGCAGATCAAGAACAGGAAGAAGACATTATTCAAAAGTTAAAGGCACCCACCCACTCGGAACTGTAGGCTCTGTGTGAATAGGCAGAGGTAGACATACTATCCCTCTTTCGTTTTTTTTTCTCTGTCTAATAGAACATAATGAAAGAAAGAATTCATAATAGATATTTGGAGTAGTGTAAGAATATTTCTACTTATCTGTAAGCAGTATTAAGAAAGGAATTTTCTTCCTCATCTGGACTGAAGGTTTTTATTAATTAGCTTCGATCGATTATGAAATTAACAGATAATATGCAACTACTACTTTAGCATCTCGAGTGTCCAAGTTTCTTTCTCTGATGGATGCATATATATGTATTCATTAACCATACATTATTAACATATATTTAGTTTTAATACATATCTTCTTTTATATGGGATTCCCTAATCATTCGAATTCTAATGAGAATACGACGCGAGCAATTAAGAATCTCATTATCAGTATTTCTGGAAATTAATGGAAACGTATGGAAATTAATAACATGAAACACATAATGGAAATTATAATGAACAGAAAATAAATTTAGGTACTCTTCAATTATTCGTATTGTGCTGATTGCTAACATTATAGATAGATTATAATGCTGAGCCAATTAGAACATAAAACTGAGCTGATAATATCTGCTGTTTTCAGAGAAAACAGCAGCTACTGCTGCTTCAGCTTATCAATTTCAAGCCATTAAGGATGATACACTGAATAATCTCTCGGTGGACACAGACGATATCATTCAAGCGCTTCGGAAAATAACAAAATATTTTTCTGTAGGCCCAAATAAGATTCCACTTATCTTGTGGAAGAAATGCTTTCCACAACTTAAATATATAATATTGCATAATTCAATTACCCATAATTCAATCTTTCCGTTAAGTCTGGTATCTACCCCACTCACTTCAAAACTGTTAATGTTATTCCTATCCCAAAGAGAAGTGCAAACCACTCACTAGAGAATTACCGTCCCATCTGCCTTATGAACTCGCTGGCAAAAATTCTGGACACTGTCATTCACCACCGATTAACGGTTATTTTCATCACTTTATTTGCGACTGCCAACATGGCTTCACCAGGGGCTGATCAACTACCACTAATCTTCTCACTATCTGGCAACAGGTTCTAGACACCGTCGATCGCGGAGGACAGGTTGATGTGATCTACACAGACCTTACTAAGGCTTTCGACAGTGTCCCGCATAATCAACTTGCTCAAAAACTAAGCCACTATGGAATACTTGACCCTTTATTATCCTGGTTGATGAGCTATATTTCATATCGAAAACATAGGGTGATCATCGGACAGGAAGTCTCAAGGGAATTTTTTCCATCGAGAGGAGTACCACAGGGATCATCTCTTGGGCCTCTTTTATTCACCATCTTTATCAACGATCTACCGCAACTTGTTGAGAGAGGTGGTATCAAGACACTAATGTTTGCCGATGATGTGAAACTATATTCACGTATCAGCAGTCAAGATGATGCAGTTAATCTTCAGGCTGCTCTCAACTCTTTTTCTGATTGGGTTGCTTTGAATGGTTTGGATGTTAATACTAGGAAATGCAGCTCTATTTCCTTTGCAGCTACGAGGAAAACTAAGACTTCAGTTAATGAATATTACATCAAGGAGATGCCGATTTCCAGAGTTGACGAAGTTAAAGATCTGGGAGTTACTTTTACCGCTACATGTGGGTTCGATAAACATGTTAGGAATATATTAAACCAAGCGAAAAAACAAATTGGCTTCATTAAACGGCAGACGTAGAGATTTCAAGATCCTCAGTTCTCTGTGCTCCTATTTAAGACAACTATACTCCCTATAGTGGAGTTTGCTTCTCCTATATGGAACCCACACTATGCATACTTGATATAGCAAATAGAATCGCTCCAGATGAAATTTATCCACTATCTTTCCAGACGTAACTCCATGTTTTACCACAGAATCTTCTACCGGAATCTCTGTTCCTACTTCAAGCTTCAATCTCTGGAAACTCGGCGAACTGTTGTACCACATCTTCGCTGGTTCAACTTACTTGCCGGATCTTCTGTGCCATATTGACCTTCACGCTCCAGTGGTGGTTACTAGACAGAAGACTACATTCCACATCGGTAACTCCAGATTATAGATATCCAGGAACTCCTTCTTCAAAAGAACATTGGCACTCATGAACAAGTTTGACTTGGATATGGCTGTGAACAAGAAACAATTTCACAGAACTATTTGGAGTAGGTTGACCGATTGACGGATGAGTTCTGGGCTAAAGATGTCCTCATTATTCGTGTGTGGGTGATGATGTCTCCTGCAGCAAACTGTTTTCTGCGAGTTTACATAGCGCTGGACTTGACGTCATGAATATCTTTTTTATTTTTGTGAATTAGACTTTTCCCGTTTGAATTAACTTTCATTGTACAAAGTATATTAGTCTACCATTTATTTTTATGTTTTGTACACCCTTTGCTCTGTTATACACTTTAACTGGGCGAATGCCTGTTGTGTGTATTATATGTTAAAAATAAATTAAAAAGATCAAATTGTTGGAATACAACACCTCCATATAAAAACTCATTAAAACGAACAACAAATAAAATACGATAACAGACAAAAAAAAAAACATATAATACTTGTATTCAAATTGATACGCATTTATTACAAAACAAATTTACATTGGACGTAATTTTCATTTCTTTGGCAATTGTTTGTTTTTTATTTACAGTAGAATAAACTTGTTCCATCTATCCTTGAACGATTTCATTCATTGTCTCTTTTTTAAACGCTAATCCAAAAATTAATGCCCTTTTGACGCTAAACTTTCATTAAAACAACAAAAACATAATGATGACATTACTAAAGAATATGCAGTAGTTCTTGCATTCTCTATTGCAAATTTTAATTTATTTTCACTGAAATGGTGGAACCCTGACGATGAAATTTGACAGATGTTTCAGGAAAAAAAAAACAATTCTAAGTCAGTTTTCGATTATCTTCTTTCTTTCTTGCAGCGATGGGTTTGATGTTATCGTTAGGAGCGTCCGTATATTTGGTTCACCGACGCTGTGCAATTCGAACTTATTTCTTAGGTCACTGTATAATTCGAACTTATTTTCGATGATCCTGTTGTTCCAGTAATGTTACTTCATCAGGTTGCGGATGATCAAAATGAAAATTACCCTTCATATTCCCCATTTGCAAATCATTGACTCTTGTTTTAGCTTTTTATTAGCACATTTCGGGATAATGTTCTGGGGCTTGCTTCAGATCTAACACTGTCTCCTACATCACTCTCATCTCGTTTCCGGTTCGTTTAGACATTGTATGAGCCTGCCTTGTTCTGGGAGAGGAACTAATGAAGGCTCGTTGCGGACAGTGTTATCTGTAACTTCATGTGCAATACAAATATCCCAAATCGGTTATTGTAGGCGGGAATTACATCTGCAGACCTGTTCATCAATGGAGTATGAAAGACGTTAATAAATACAATCCAAAATAATAATAAAAAAGAAAAACTGAACAGCTTCATGCTCTTCTTTAAGAAATAGCTTTTTTTATTGTAGTACAACCAGAAGAAACTTCCGGCAATCGCCCTCCATAAGAAAGTTCAACAGCTTTATCAGAAATAAAAGAAATCTTAAGTAAGCCTCAATTTGCTTATTATCTTAAGAAGGGTGAAGATCTTCGTTCAATCCGTGTAAGCACCTGCAATAGTGATACGAGCATTCGATTAAGGTGAGGACTGATTCGAGGCAATTTTCCTATTTTTCTCAATATGATGACAAGTGCAAGATGACCTGGATCGATTAAACTTCCCATACTAGCGGTTCAACAGTACCGATTTTTTATGCGCTTCAGCAACTTATGCTTTGCATGCTGTGTAGCCTGAAACACCCAGAACAACTCGTGAGGAATCCTACTTTCCCCACCTTAAATCGAATTATAAATAGAAATATCCAAATTTATTTTAGCCACAATCTTTTATTAATAAGACAGTCTTGCTACTAATAAATAAAATTTAAATAAATTTTAACTGAAACTTTAAAGATGCTGTAAATGGATTATATTTGCTTACATTAAGAACTCCCCAGGTTTCATCCTCTACACGGTAGAGATCATAAGAAAACCCTAAGTCGTTTGCGAATTTCTGAAGGAGATCGATGCAGAAGCCGGAACAACATCTATAATATTTTGGGTTTTTGATGGCCAAGGTTAAGTTAATACTGGAAATAAATTTAAACAGAAACTCAAGAGTTAAAAGGGAAAGGAAAAATAAATAAAGCAAACTATAAATACTTTAAATTCAAGACGTACAAATCAATTCATCGTTTCTAAGAATAATTGATTTTGATTTCAAACAATTTAAAAATACTGGTTCACAAGAAGTGTAGCTGTATCTCCAAAACAGCAACAGTTAGGATAAAATTGGCAAACACGGCCATTTTCCTTCGCTTTATACAATTTTTAAATTTAAGATGTAGCAGGAGTTATTCAACAAGCAAGAAAAAAACTTTTTGTGTCTGATGATGTAATAAGTATAGTAGTAGTTCCATAAAACAAGTTTGTTTATTATAAAATTATATATGTTAATAAAATTTAATAAATTATGTTAATTTGGCAAATAAATGGGAAATTTCAGTTCATTTCACAATTTACAGTTAATTAGCTACTTTTCAAAATTTATAATTGATTTAGTTAATTAGGTACAATTTAACAATTTACTTAATTGTAAGTGGAAAAGGCGTTCCACTTACAATTAAGTAAAAAATAATACCTTTTCTAATAGGATAAAGCAGTCCAATAAATCAATTCTTTTTTTTTTTTTACACTTCCATCCATCGGATGTCTTCTTTGTAAACTTTCTTAAGGTATTTTTTTTTTATTCTGTGAATGTTGATGTTGTTTAACATCAACAGGTACTAATCTTACGCAATCAATTTTCACAGTGAGGATCTTGATCCTATTGCATTGTTTTTTTTTTGTTTTTTTTTTTGTCAGGTAATAATATACCGTACATTGCTGAAGATTTAGTGTTGCACCATTTGTTGTACATTTAGTGCTCCACCATCGTTTTGGAAATCGTGGAAACCGAGTTGACATCTTTGGAAATGCAACTGCCACTGCTTGGGCAACAGTGCCTGTACTGCGTCTTACTGCTTCATTAATCGGCTCTTTGCTGACGGTGGTGGTATCAAACGATGCCAGATCTTTGAAGGCATTCCCAGTCACCGTGGTATCCTAGATGGGCGTAAAGTATCACTATGTGGTATCCTAGATGGGTGTCAAGTCTCCCTTTGCAAATGGTGGATATCACAGAGAAGTGTTCACTACCATAAAGGTTGTCTTCAACCTCCCATTTACAAACAGGGAGGAGAGATCGGGAGCATACAGAGAGATCAATCAGTAATTGTACGGGAAGGAATGTGGAAAAAGGTACTATGTCCATCATTTAGAAGGATCAGGTCATTATTTTCGAGCATGCACTCTATAAACAGAAACTCAAGACCCCTTCCACTGACGTCCCCACTACTCCACAGAGTGTTGTGTCCATTGAAATATCCTAATAACAAAAAAAGACGATGACAATTGCCTAATGAGATTATCAAGGTCTGCCTGGGGGATGTCATTCCCTGGTGGCAAATACATGGAGCAAACAGTTAAGAGGAACCCTACTGTAAGAAGAACTGCTACAGCCTCTAAATTGGTGGTAAGTGGCCTTGATATAATCACTATTTCGATGGAATCCACAACAGTTCCATTACAGAAATTTAAATGCACCCATTATTTAGATTTATTGGGTTCGTCAGGTGGCTTCCGAAGGGCTAAAGGCTTTGTTTTCTCAGTCATGGATTGTTCTTTCTTTGGAAAGAATGGACTTAGGTCCGCATCCATTACTACTTCTTCAGCAAAGAGTTCTAGGACCGATTCATCTTTACCTCATTAGCTTCTACACCCATTATTTCTTGAATTGTAGGCGGCTGTCCCAATTTCTTTGGATTTTCTTTAGCAATGCGTTTTGGAAATGATGGTGCACTAGGAGGTACGGATATAGGAGTGGCAGCTGACTGTGATTTTTTGGATGAGCTTTTGGGAACTTAATAAACAGCGTGCAATGGGAGTAAATTCCCTTGGTGGAATAGTCTGTCTGGGTTCCGATTGTACTCTTCCCAGAAGCTTTCTTTCTGGGCGTATGAAGGCTTGGCGCTATTTGTTGGTTGGATGCGTTATCTAGCCTCCTGATAGGAGATGTTGAACTCTTGGTTTTAGTTTTTGAATTTCTTTTTCGTCCTTCCACCATTCCGCGTATCTATTCTGCAAGCGTTCTTGAATTTGTGCCCTTTCATGTGTATTCCTCCATTCTTCCTCTTGCATGTTTCATTCAAGAAAAAGGATCCTATCAGCACTGAGCTTGCTGGATCCATTCAAAGCCTTAAACACCTCGATCAGATCACCTCGCAGGTGCCTATTCTCCGTGCGCTGCAATTTGCAGAACTAAAGCTTGTCTTGGTAAGAGTACGCGTCTGTTCCGCTGACCAATCTAGTTGCCCTCCTATGTACTCGTTTTTCATTATCTACGAGCACACTACTGCTCATGCTGCGCTGCATGGGCCGAAACTCATCCGGACTTTATTGCTCTTGTAGTGGAAAATATTACTTTTCTATCCTTAGCCGCATCCTCCTGTCTGAGAAGTCAGACGTAGGCGGGCACGTTACCCCCCTGCCCCGTGGAGACGGATCTCTATTACCTAAACTTTAACTCTTTTTTTTTTTACATTTTTAACTTAAAGCATTTGAATCTCAACATCATCATGAACTCAAAAAAAGTATTATTTAAAATTCACTGAGACAATTTGTGCATGTTTCCTGCATGAAAAAGAATCCCATCAGCACTGAGCTTGCTCAATCCATTCAAAGTCATTTAAATCCATTTAATCCATTTAAACATCTCGAACAGATCACCTCGCAGGTGCCTATTCTCCATGTACTGTGATTTGCAGAACTAAAACTTTTCTTGGTAAGACCACCCCTTTGTTCCGCTGAACAATCTCGTTGCCCTTTGTACTCATTTCAGTAGCTCCACGAGTTTTATTAGATTGCAACATCGCAATATTGTTACAAGCATCCATATTGTAGTTCCACTGTGATTGAAGCGATTTATTAATAAACAAAGGTTATGCTTTTCGATTAATTAGCTTAACTTGAATAATCTGAAAATTTATATGTTTTAATGTATATTTTCCTCAAATGTAGCCTCAAAAGTAACCTCAAATGTAATCCGAATTACATTTGAGGTTACTTTAATGATTACATTTTAATGGTTACTTTTTTCTATATCGGGAAAAGTAACTATTAAAATAATTTTAATGCTTCAAGAATTAATAATATAATAGGACGGAAAATGTTTTAAAATGTTGCCACTTTGCAACACTGGGTGGGTAGCTTCAAATATTCCAAAGGATCACTCTTGTTCATTAGATTTCTAGCATTTTCCTTTAATATATTTCATTCAAATATGTATATAAACTTTCCTGGATAGAATCATTGATCGATCCAGGAAAGTTATACACCATTAACACCATACAGTGTTAATATATCTGTATAACTTTTTATAATGATTAGTGGGACGCCTCCTTTTGGACAACTGTTCGGTAGAGAGCACTGCGGCACTTGAAATGTTCGGTTTTAGAGAAAGTTCTGTATGATTAGTGGCAACTGTCCCTGAAGCCCGGTGGCATATAGATTTTGAAGAATTCCATAACACCAAGTGGTATCAAAGGCTTTTTAATGTCCAAGAGGATATTGACAGGATGTTCTTTTCGAATGTTGGATTCTTCTTTCATCAGTAGATCTGGTGTCGACCGAGAAAAACAGAACCAGTATGGTTTCCGATTTTTTCGGAAGCCTTTCTGGTTCATCTCCGATCGTGATTATAAATACCACATTATTCGATTATGGATAATTTTTTCTGATATTTTACTAAGGAAACTGATAAAAGATATTAGTCGATAGCTTCGTGAATTTCGCTGATCCTTTCCTGATTTAGGAAGGCTGACTATAGAGTGGTGCCATAGCCGAGTGGGCAGGAGCGGGAGTGCAGTAGCACACGCTCTTTGAGTAGACCGGGGTTCAAGCCCCTGACTGCTGAATACGGTTGATCTGCCAACCCGCACTGGACCAGCGTGGCAGATTATGGTCCATTTCCCTCAGCATGAATTGTTGAGGAGGCTTCCACCCTGCAGTGGGTTGATAATGGCTGCACTTTACTTTTTTTTTTACCGTTCTGAGAAAATTCGGTTAAAATATATCAGTAGAGAGTTCAGATATTTTCTGTCAAACTGTTGAAGCATAAGATAATATATCCCATCAGATTCTAGTGCACTGTTTTATTACATGTTTATGGAGCCCTCTAGCACAAAAATTGTAAACCGTCGGTTGTACATAAAACGCACCGTTGTATTGAAGTTCAGCTTATACTCTTCTACGTTGGCTTTTTCTTGTTTAAAGGCAGGCTCATATACTGGTGTGGATAAGATTTGAGCAAAGGTTTCTGCCAGGATATTTGCAATTTCCACTGGGGAAGAAAGATTTTTGCCATTCCAAATGTTACTAAAAATCAGTACAAAATTGCAAAAGAAGCAACAAAATATGGAATCATCACCTTTTTTTCGAGTTCAGCCTCGATTAAGCAGATCTTAAAACAACAGCCCAATAATCCCAACAGCCCTAAGGAAACTATTTATAAAATAGACTGTAGGTATGTAGGTGTATAGTACATACATAGGACAGTCGTATAAAAGACTCAACTGCAGAATTAAAAGAATATAAAAAAGATGTACAATATGGAAGAATCCTAAAATCGTACATAAAACACATCCCCCTTAAAATTAATTAATACCAGGCAATCAAAAAGCAATTTGTGAGTAGTGCACACATATTTTCGCTGATAGATGAAACCAAACTAATATATAACGAGATAATCCTAACACTTTAGGATTATCTCGTCAAGACCGTTAAAGGTTTTAACTATTAAAAATTGAATTGCGTTGCAACGAATACACATACAGTGGCGGAAAAAAAAACTGCATCACCTTATAAAGAGTAACATTTGCAGTGAAATGTATAAAATATTGTTTGATTACAGTAATTTTGTTTGTTGCGAAGCAAAGGTATTGCGTCAGATAACGCTTCTATTGCATCAGACAGTAATTGCAAGGTATTGCATCAGCCGTTTCTATAAATACGGCAGTGGAAGGGTATACACGCTCATTAGTATCCTGTTTTGTGGAGGTGTAAGCATAGCTCCATGTTTACACCTCCACAAAACAGAAGGAGGTGTAAGCATGGCTCCATATGTTTAGTTGACATCAAGAAAAAAAAAGTGTAGCTGTTGGAAGGGCTTTCTACGTGTGATATTGCTGATAAAATAGGCTGCCACCAGTCAATAGTATCCCGGGTACTGAAATTAAAGCGTGAAACTGGTGATGTGAAAAGAAGACCTGGATCAGGCCGTAAGAGAGTGACTACGTCGTCCCATGATCGATATTTAAAAAAAAAGATGGCTATGCCTTCGTAATCGCCATGCTAGTGCTCCTGATCTAAAATTGGCCTTTGAGATGGCCTCTGGTGTTGAAACAAGTGCACGAATATCCAAAGACGGCTTTCGAAATGTGGGCTGCATGCCTATCGGCCCAAGAAGAAGCTTTTGTTGACCCAACAAATGAGGAAGAAGCGACTTGCTCTGGCTAAAACGCATGTTTCATGGACAAAGGAGCAATGGGACACCGTCATCTTTTCTGATGAATCGAAATCCAGTCTGGATGATTCGGATGGGAAGCGATATGTCAGAAGACGAAAATCGGAGGCATGCCATCCTGACTGCCTAACACCGACTGTAAAGTTACCCGCCGGTCAGATGGTCTGGGGGATGCATAACAAGCAAAGGAGTGGGGCGAATTAAGTTTATTAACGGAACGGTGAATGCAGAAACTACACTGCTATCTTGGAGGAATGCCTGAAACCCGTTATTAGGGATAACCACACAGACGTCCAAAACTGCATTTTTCAACAGGATTCAGCACCTTGCCACACAGCAAAATTGGTAAGTTTTATGCTATTTTATATTTAATGATGAGTTTGTCTTCTTGTCTCACAAGGCTTAAAACATACTTACACCAATGTGTTCCCTCGTTTTTCTCTCTTAAGGCGGAGTCATCCCTCAGAAATGCTGGCATTACAGTGTTGGACTGGCCCGCCGGCAACAGTTCAGATTTGAATCCTAGTGAAAATTGCTGGTACATAATGTCTAAAATTGTTCAGAAGACGAAGCCAACAAGTAAGATTCAGCTGAAGAGAGCATTGTAATGGTGTGGTACCACGAAATTGGGCAACCGTATATCCAGAAGTTGATTAACTCTGTGCCAGATC
Source organism: Mastigoproctus giganteus (assembly GCF_048544385.1). NCBI lineage: Eukaryota > Metazoa > Arthropoda > Arachnida > Uropygi > Thelyphonidae > Mastigoproctus > Mastigoproctus giganteus. The sequence continues at coordinate 109,766,408 of NC_143581.1, read as the reverse complement.
CTTGTAAGGCTGTAATTGCAGCTCGAAGAGGAACAGCAAAATATTGAGGACTTATTCTGTTGATTTACAGTACATAATACTATTACGTTAACTTTTCATATCAGTTTGTACACTTAAATGCAATAAAATATATGTTTAGTTGTCATGATTGCCATTTTCATTAATGAAAATCTCTCATATTTCCTTTAATTACGCATTCTACCCTTTGGGAAGATATTTATGGCAGTTAGGTATATCAGGTAGTCTTTTTATTGGATTTCATTCACAGAGATATACATCCCATCTAACAAATGCATTTCGAACGTTTCTGCAGCCCACAATGCAGTGCAAAACACATTATTTGCAAAATTCACAAGTGATGCAGTTTTTTTGTCCGCCAATATGTATGTTTGAATGTTTATTATTTCGTGCATATGCTTCATTTAGAGAATAATCCAGCATGTGCTGCCTTTTATTATTCTATATAATATAAAATAATTTATCAGTGAATTTATAAATTATAATTTATAATTTATAAAACATTAAGTTATATTTATTTAGCTATAACACTTTGTTGTTCACAAAAATAAGTTTAAGAAATTACTTAAAAAGTAAAATGGAGGCAGGGACAAAATTAGAAAACTCAGGCCTTCTTTTTTTCAGGCTTTGTTTCTTAATTTTTTTTGAAGAGAGAAAGCACATCGTCTGCAATTGCGTGGATAAACTATGCTTCTCTGCAAGGACTGATTGTCATAATGACTAACAGCAGCAGAACTTAAAAACATCCATTCTTAAAAGGCTGTTTTTTATTTAGTTTTTCTCTACAATGCAAGTCTTAATTAACTTATGGGCGCTACCATGAGTTAGTTTTTTCAATTGCTTTTAAGATTAATTCTAGTCTTTCTGGAAGTAAAAGATTTGAACAGAAGTTAATCTTGATTTCGTTAATTGAAAGTGCATGCGTGGGTGAATTGCACGAAATACGCTGAGTGAAAAATTGTAACAGCAAAAGTGCTCAGCTGTTTCAGGTAGTGTTCGATTTCCACTTCTCTTCTTCACTGAGGACCTTGGCTTCAGAAAAGTAACTACATCATCGTTTTTATACACTATGCGGTAAAGGTATGGGTGGAATTCCTTCATGGTTGGAAACGAGTTGCGACTTCCTTCATATGGCAACTGAGTTTGTTGGTTTTGGGTTGTATAGTTCCTGCTACCTGTAAATTAAATTTTTTTTCTTTATCCTGCAAGCAGAAAATAAACGAACTGCTTATGCTGACTTCATTATCTCGGCTGTCTGGATGCGTAATCTGAAGACCCCAACTCTCTTTTATAAAGAAAGAAATCACAGTTCCTGAAGTAAATTTAAGTTTTTCGAGACGTAATATTTCTTTCTTCTGGACCTTATTCTTTCCTTAGTCTTAAGTAGACCTTAGTCTACTTAAGATGGATAAGGGAATCGCTTATTAACCTATGTTTCTTTATTAACTATAAGGAAGTATCAATACGTAAAGCAAGGATTAAAAAAAAAGTAATCAGGAAATTGACCTGGTTATTGTTTATCAATAACTAAAACCAAATTATTTGTAAACTTATTCGTGAAACGTTCTGCAGAAAAATGACGAGTGTTACAATCGTAAATCAGTTGACATTCATAATTTTCAAGCTGCCCTTTCTTTAGAAATGGTGATCTTATAGTCCAAATATATCAGTTGCACAATAACATCCTGTTTCAGCCCGAACAAAGAAGTGTAAAGCTGTTCCACTAGCAGGGTAAGTAATCGTGACAGTTTTCTGGGACTGTAATGGTGTTCTTCTTGCGTAATTTCAAAAGTTTGGAGTTATCGAGAAAGCTGCATCATATTGGACAGTTCTGAGAAACTCACAGAAAACGGCTTGGGCTAGGGCTACAGTGTGACAACGCAAGGCAGCATACAGCTGTGCAAATTCAAATTATTATATTATATTGGGGTCACTCGTAATTCATTACATAAACCCGTATTTGGGTCTGTAAATTGCGTTGCGTGTGTGTTCTGCTGTTGTTATTTGGTTTTAAGGAGATTTTCCTGTTTTGCTGGACGAAAATAACTCGCTCGCTATTTACCCCTGAAACCGACTAACTCAGCCACAGAGTGAAAAAAGCCCATTAAAGTTCCTCGCGTCATCGACGGGATTCGACCTCGGGCTTTTTCCACCCAATGTGAGAAGGACGGTGACGATACCACTGTTCTACCGCGAAGACGTGTGCAAAGTCAAGGGACAATTAACTATTTGGAGAGGGAATTTTTTCAGCTTCTCCTTGCATCCCTTACCTTGCCCCAAAGCAATTTACATTTGTTTCACCCACTTACACAATAGCACGTAGTAAACGTATATTTTTCAGTGTATAATGAGCATGCAATATTTAGGAGTTGTGGGCAAATCTGTGCATTAAGAAAATGTACTTCGTTGAACAACAGTCGCCATCGATTTCCTCAAGCAGCGGTTCCACATGTGAGAATGGGATAAGAGTCGGTTCTCTGGTTGAGAGATGAAAAAACCTGCCTGATTAAGGGAATAAAAAAAAAAACCCAAGATTCAACCTCGCCTGAAAAAGGGTTCTCTTCATTGATAAAATCCTATGAATAGGGTGACCATATACTTTGGAGCAAAACCGGGACAAAAAAACTGCAGCTACGTGCAGTTTACATATACACGTGGCTGTTCATTAAAAGTGCATTTTCGTTTTTTCGTTGACATGGCTGAAAATAAAAATTACTTTATTATTATTATAATTAAGTTAAGCCTTCTACAGTGGATTTTTAAATAACAGATACTTTTTAATGAAACATATTTGCTCTGAGGGTAGCTAGATAAAAGTTTGCAGACTGCCAGGCGTCCACAGGCTGTCGTATGGTTTAGCTGGTTCGCTGCCTGGTTGTGTAATAGGTAGCACTGCTGTGTTTGAGATTTAGTATAGCATGATAATTTATTTATTCCATATTTATTGTTTGATTAAGATTCTACATTTTTTATTAAGGAATTAACTACAGAATAACTACGTTCTATCATTAAGTGCTAGGCAGTGAAAGCAGTGGTAAAGGTTAAGGTAAGGCTCAAGAAAGAAAGAAAGCCTGGTCTGGCAGTGATAATGGCCAGTTGTGCAGATAAGTGAGCCAAGAAGAGAAAGAAAGTCTGGTTCGGCATCGGAAGGCAGCGTGCCCAAGAAATGGAAGAAAGCCTGAACGCAAGAAAATTGGAAGTAGCGGCCGTTTCGGAACTTAAGTCTGTTCCTGTCTTTTTTTTATTGAACCCTGGATTGAAGGACTCATAACCTAGCTCTGTAAGCAATTAAGTTGATAGTTCTTTAAAAAAAATAGAACATTCTTGTTGTCTTAGGCAAGTTAGTTACTAAGGTTGAGATTTGTTGTGAATGTTAATGATTATGAAATAATGTAAGGGTGGTACAAGGATAAAAAAAAAATAAAGTAATAGTATAAAGAAATTATATTTATAGGGGTAGTACTGTAAGTATATGTTAACCTATATCATTAATTTAGGCCAGGTGCCAAACACAAGATAACATATCGGATGAGGCGTAAAGAGAAAGAAATTTTGTTAATAGAGAAACCTCAAAAGTGAAGAGGGATCACTAAGATGATGACTAGAGATGTAAGAGGATACCAGTTGTAACAAATTGCATGGGTTAAAAGCTAAGAGATGTAACACAATATATAGAAGGAGTAATAATAGTTGAAATGAGTTACTGATGTAAGTGATAAAATGATTGAGTAATCATCGAGGATTCATATTAAGTAGGATACAACTGATGTTAATAATTGAAAATTGAGAATAATTGATGAGAGAGATAGTGTAGTGTACTATAGTATGTTTAAAATATATGGAAATTGATATGCTTGTATGTAATTATTTGTTTCTTTTATGTAAATTCTGTATATAATGTTCATTAAAGGTTGTAAATTTTTTGTAAATAAATGTGTCTTAATGTTCTGCTAACACCCGCTTTATACACCCTAGAATCTAGCATTTTCTGCAAATTGCAGTCAGATGTACGAAATGTGGGGTGGGTTTAAGACCTCAGTAGTGTTCAAAAATCAAATTAAAAAAAATAAAAACTTGATTTTCCCCCCGCACAGTCAAGTAAAATATGTTTTACTAAAGGAACATTATGACAGTGAGTACACCCTGGACGGTCTTAATTTCTGAGAAGGAAAAGAGCTATAAGAGCGTGTCCAATGGGTGCTCTTGCAAGAACCACTTCTTTTCTTACGATCCTGGTGCTGGAGGTCCAGAAGGATGGCTGATTCTTAATTTATATAAGTTTATTGTTGCTACGTGCTTTTTTCTTTCTTAGCTTCTGTAGAAGCTTGATTCCACCAGTAATTATTTTGTCTTCGGAATAATTACTGGAGGCGCTTGCAGAATCTATTATTTGTTTCGTTATGTAATCATTTACTGCATCGATGGTTGGAAGTGGATAAAATTCTGATCTAGTTTCACATGAGAACTAAATGTTGACCGTTTTCTGTTTTCTTAACTGCCACTTCTTTCAAGGTTCATCGTTTGAGTGTTTTGCTATTAGTAGCTTGCAGATTATTGGGAAATGGTCGCTGTTTAGTGGATCGTGGTTATCTGACCATTCGAAGCTTGGGTAAAGCGAGGGAGAGCAAATGGACAGGTCAACTGCTGAGAATGGCCCACTAAGTAGATGTGTGCATGTATGTATGTCCTATTCTCTGTATTTAGCAAGCAAGGTGAGATGATGGTATCTAATAACCTTTCAATTAATCGACCTCATCCGTCTATTTCTGAAGAACTCCAGAGAGGTAAACTGAAACCACAGTTACTGCAACGATAACACGTACTACAACTGCTTCCAACAAGCTATGTGTAAAAATTGCTTTAGATGGAAAGTTGGAATTGATTAGTATGACAACGCCGCCATGAGCAGCTGGTAAATCGTTTCTGTCTCTTCTATGTAATTCATAACTTTCTATCATAGGATTACCTGAGGGCATAACGTAGGTTTCTTGTAAACAGATGCCAGCATCTCGTAACAAGCAGATAAGTAATTGGAAGCTCGCTAGGCCTAACGATAAGTATCAAATAAAAATAAAGTACGCTCGTCTGGAGGGATGTTTGACACTACGGGTATTCGGGCTAGTTAACTACGGTTTACAAATACTATTCGTGATAAAATTACATTTTTCACTGAAATAAAATTCACGCCAGAATAAAATCTACTAAAAGTTGATCAAAGCGCTTCGGAAGCGCCCTCCAGTGGAGTTTGGCGAAGTCGCATTACGTGCAAAACTCTACTTTGATAATTCTTCTTAAATAAACATTGATGTCGTCTAAGTTTTCAATCCAAGTTAGTTCCGAGGTCACCGTGTATTTATGTGAAGTTAATTAATTTCTGAGATGGGCACAGGCCTATTTGACAAAAGATAATGAATGTTTAACTAATGAGGAGCATATAATTTTGGACGCCAGAGAATTTTAATTAGAGGCCATCAAGGAGGCATAGCAGCTGCTAAATATAGTTATTAAATTAGGCAGATTTTGGTACAAATGTAATTGCATTTTACGGGTTATTACTTACAGCTCAGAAGTAATTTGTCACATTTTCTGAGATGGTTTTAGAAATTTCCAAATAGTTTTAACACATTTACTTGGTGGGCTTATTGCAAATCTCAGTTCAAAATGAACCGTAAAATGACATTATTATCTTAACGTAAAATTATTATCCAGATCTGAATAATACACGAGTGGTATTGAAAATTACAACTGACTTCAGAAGCAGAATTTGCCTTAACTTAATATAGTATGAGATATTCATTAAATGAGCTGTGGCAGTGGTGTAAACTTCGGATTAATGAAAGCATAATCGGGAGCAAGTAGCTATCATGAGTTCCGACATTGTTAAATCCCAGCAGTGATCGTTCCCGTACAATGAATTCAACACAGTGATATTGGGATGAAATTGTTTAAGTGATCAACAATAATTTCAATTTTTCCAATAATTTATTTTCTGGAAAACTTTTATGCTTAGCAATATGCTGAAGAACACAATACGACATATATACTTTTGTCGGTCTTGGGTTTATATTTTTTGGGGACGTATGAACGCTGTCCCGTGTCCATTTCTTCCTCCGAAAAGACGTCCAAGACTGGATCATATTGTACCTACTTCTCTTCGACATCCATATTTTCTTGCGATCTAGGAGATACTTCAAATTTCTTATTCTTTTCTGCGGCAGTTGGTTTTGTCATTGGTGAAGCATCGGAGGTACCGATATGGGAATGGTGGCTGAATGATCTCTATATGCAAGTTTTTCTGAGCTTAAGAGGTAACGTGCGATGAGAGTGAATTTTGGAGGGATGGCCATTTCAGTCTGTGTTACGATAGAACATCTCCCCGATACCTTCTAGGCGTATTTAGGTTTGTTCATATTTATAGGTTTCACCGTTTTTCTCGCCTCCTGATATGATACGTTTAGCTCTGTCTTAAGTCGTTGAATTTCTTTTTCTTCTTTCCACATCTGGCATGCTCGTGAGTAGGCTCAGTGTTCACCTTGGCAGTTATTTGCAAGTGGGTTTTGTAGCCGAACATGATACTGTTTCGTGGTCGTTTGCAGCGCATTGAGCCCATGCAAAGGCTCCACGGCAGGCTAACTGCGAGTGTCCATATTTCTGACACTTGGGAAGTTGTTGTGCTCGGATTTTTCCGGTGCAATGGCTACCTAGACTATATTTCACCTATCAGTGTAATTAATTCTACTTGCGTTGACTTCTGTGGAAGCAGTTAGAAACGGTCATATATACCTATTCGTTTCAGGACAGAGAAAAATTCGATAACGTTTGATATGGCCATGGATCAATTCAATATGAAGTTTGAGAGAAATGTAAATGAAATTAGCCGGGAGTTGATATACAAGATGCATTCCGGGCGTATATGTTTTACTGTGAGTGACATGTGGCAGTGCGTACACTTGTGGAGGGTCATTACCTGATAATAGGAATAGATGGGTGTAGCCTATTCTGGCTCTGGCCAGGACTACCTCTTGTTACTTGTTTGTACGGAAGCTGTAAGTCCATAATTGTGGGACAGTTTTAATTTCAAGGAGTTTGTTATGTAAATGCGTTTTCCACTGAAGTGTCCATCGTGCTTTATATATATTTCGCATATGCATTTTGTAATCGCTGAATGGTACAAGAAGATTCATTGGTGCTGTGCTGGATGGATGCTTGGCAGCATCATCTGCAATTTCATTTCTTGGTATTCCGGTATGGCCTGGGATCCAGCAGAAGACAAACTTTTGCTGATGATTTCTGAGACGGATCAACTCTCCTCTGTTCTGATGAGCTTAACGAATGGACGAGTAGGTGGAGAACTCTTTGCATGGCTAATAGGGAACGTTGCGAGTCTGTGTATATTATGCTCTTTTGGATTGAGAATTGAAAAATATTTTCCAGAGCAAGCTTTGTGGTATATAATTCAGTGCTGTAACTACTGCATTCTATGCGAAGTGGTACAGAAATGATAGTGTCATGGAATGCCACTGCTGCACCCGATCCGCTCTCGGACTTCGATCCATCAGTATATATTTTAGCGAAGTAGGGCTAATAGTGTGTTTGAGCAACGTGTAGCTGTTGGATGTTAATGTCTGTTAAAGAGTGTTTTCCCCATTGGTGGAAATAATTGTCACAAGACGGCATGACGACCATGGAGAAACGTGACCTGTAGGTTTTCGGAGGACTTTGAGTTGTATATTCCAATTTTCTGCTAGTTCCATTATCCTAATAACTGCAGGCTGAGTTGCTTGTGATTTATTGTGTATCCTACCTTTCTGTATGCCTCTGAAATATGGGCATCCGCAGTACCTTCTCTCATGAAGCCCATCTTCGCCAGTGAATACTGGATATTGAAGTGGGCAACCCACAAACATCGACTCCCCCCTCAGCAGAGGACCACCAGCATGGCCGATCAACTCCAAATCCCGCGGCTGCCTCAAATAATCAGCATGAGGAGAACTGTGACCACAGTCAAAATGCTGGTTGGCAAAATCAACTCCCCTGACTTCTGGGATATATGCCAGTGGCATGTTCCACTTCCTTCCTTACGAGCCACCCCTCTTCTTCAGCTACAACGGAACAGGCTGAGGATCAGTGACAGATTCCTACCTGGACAAGTACTTCCTACAATACAAGCCCTGCTAATGATCGGAGTTGACCTGCAGAAATTCGCTTCTGATCGCAATTACAGGCGCTCGTTGGCCGAACTTGTTCCCCTTTTGTTTGGCCCCTGATGTCGACTCATACTGATATCTCCATCTGCTATCTCCTATGAGGCGCATAACAGCACGTCGCAGGCAAATCGACGAACTGTCTCACAAGAAAATGCAATACCGAACATCAATTTGGCACTGTGAAATATTCTGACTTGTGTGAATATGCTTAAATATGTGCTTTGTACATATGAACGTGCACATACCTTGGTGTACTGTCTGCCTCACAACTATGTACATACTCATATCTATTGAATGGCTAATGCTACGTTTTTAATTGTTATGTAATCTTTTATACTGCACAAATTTTTATACTGTACATATTTTTATATTACCCTATATCATTGTCAAGCCCCTGGCTTCCTGGCTGTGGCGGGCACATTATTGTATCTGTATCTTTACTGTACAATAAAGATTTTCTCTCTCTTCTTTCTATAAAAGGGTCGTCAATTGTGGTTAATTAAATATTGACCAATTAGAATGGGTCGACTGGCTTTGGATCTTGGTTGCGTAGCTCAGTCATAACATCTTTCTCCTGATCTTTAGAGGAGAAAGATGTTATGCCTGAACAGACTTTGCACTGGAGATGTTCTGAACGCACATAGAGCTGTTCGAAGAGCTCAATGCTGAATAGGGTTGAGGCCAGATAAAGCACTTTCCCTAGCTGAATCGAAGGCACGTGCATCGTAGTTCAGGCTTGATCTGATTATGGATATATATATATATATATATATATATATATATATACGTGCAGCAAGGTGTAACGATCTGCTCCCAGGTTGTTGCTGATAAGGCTCTGAGTATGTTCATTTTTAAAAGTGGTCCTGAGATGTTCAATGTTTTTTTTTTTTTTTGATAGTTAAACCTGCTGTCAAAAAATAAGCCTAGTATACGAATGCTATTTGCTATTGGAAGAGGATGGTTATTTAATTGGAGTTCAGAATCAGGATGCATTTTACATATAGTACAGAGGTGAATGGCAGTAGATTTCTGGCTGGATAGTCTATAACCGTTTTGTACCACCCAAATCTGGAATCGATTTATGGATATTTGCAATTGTATTTCAATATAGTTCATGTTTTGATAATGACAGGAGAATGCGAGATCATCGGCGTAAAAGTATGAATCCACTGTTATTGTGATTCATTCTAATTGCGAACGGAGCAGCACTGAGAACAGACCCTTGTGGGATTCCTTCTTCTTGGACAAAGTTTTTAGAGAGAGTTCTCCCGTTAACGAACTTTAAAGGATCTTTGTTGTAGGAAATTTTGGATGAATTATGGCAAATTGCCTCTCAGGCATTTGGTGTCAAAGGCTTTCTCAATGTCCAGACAGACCATGACGAAATGTTTCTTTTTGATGATCGAATTTCTGATGTTTGCTCCTGCTTTAATCATACGGTCCAATGAGGATCGATTTTTCGGAATCCAAATTGATTGTTGTTAATGAAATTTTGGGATTTAAAATACTAGGTCAGACGACGATGAATCATATTTTCGATGGTTTTTCTCACACAGCTGGTAACAGAAATCGGTGTGTAGTGGGGAGGAGCAGAATGGGTTTTTTTCCCGGTTTTGGAATTGCCAGTACGAAGGAATGATGCCAGGAGTTTTGGAATATTTGTTCAATGAAGATTTGATTGAAAAAACAAGCATCAGTGAATACAGTGATTTTAATCTAAATTTTGGAGCATTGCATAAAATAGGGCCAGCAGCACTGTTCCTTGTGTTGGGAAGAGCCTGCTGCAGTTCAATCATGGTGAATGATTTAACAGTTTTACTACCATAATGCACACGAGATGACAAAATAATGTTTCGGAGTTCGTTTTGTAACGTAGAATACTATTATGATCCATTCCTGGAAATACATTGGAGTTAGTTGATTTACTGTTTTTAGCCACAAACTCCAAACGCTTGTTTTCAAATTTATAATTTTCCAGACTTGCACCTACACAGATGGCAATTTTTGAGAAAGTTTTTGACAAGAAAATTTTATTGTGATGAGAAGCAGCGTTTCACTACACGACGAGCTGTAGTTGGATGGTCACAATGAAGTAAAGTAAACGATATTGTCTACCCTCTTAGTCTCTTCACTTTACACAAAAGACGGGTAAAAAACTAGCACATGCAAGTCTACTAAAATGAACACTACTATTAAGAAGCTAAAAATACAGTGACTATTTCTAAATCAATTACTTTACTTGGGAGTTATATATATGTATATACACACACACACTTTTTTTGCAGGCGCTCTCAGCCTATGCGATACCACTGTATATGGTTAACTTGACAACGAGGCAAACAAAATGAAAAGACGATATTTAAATTTGTGACGATCGGAGCCTATCAACAGGCCAAACTGAAATACAAATAGCAATACGACATCTTAAAATTACAATTAAATTAGTGGAGTTAGAAAAAACAAGAAAAACACATTGTGCTATTCAGTGATTGTTTACTGAAACTATAATTTTAACGTGGTATGATAAAATAATTATTTAAAATATTGAAACATTATAATGACTGGAAATCCTATCCACAGTTTTGCAACTAGCACACTACATTCCGCCTTCTAGAATGAGAAACCTTATCCTGCACAAACAACTTAAACTAAATTCAACACCAGGTCCTTAAATGCTGGTCTGCAGTTTATTCTTCAATGGTGCAAAGACGAACTAATTATCTGTCAATCCTTCTAACACTCAGTCCTGTCTTATCTTTCGCAAAAAAAAGTCTACGGCTCCTGTAGATGCAGTGAAATTTCCAGCGAAGCTCAAGGTTAGGTATATACTAATAAAAGTTACCTTGACTTTCAAGCTGTCGGTATAAGCACATCACAATTATTGCTTTCTGATTAAAAAAAAAAAAAAATCTGGGTTTTCTTTTTTTCTCTTGGCGTTACTTTTCTTATAAACATCTCGCTCTGCTCTAATCTCAAATTCGTCCTACCTTCCCTCCGTAAATCTTTCTCAAGCTTCTTAACTCGATTCAAAGTAGGGTAATTAACGATCTTTCTTTTAAAAAGTCTTTCCACTCTGTCTCATAGAGGATGAATTTCTGCCACGTCTTTTCTATAGATATCTCTTTGGGCCCTTTTGTTTAATTGGCATCTGTAATTTCACCACTCTTTTCTAAACCAATCCGAATACGCACCAACCAGTCAGAATCCATGCATTGTCCAACTCCAAATTTATAGAACCAGGTTTTCCTGTTCTTTTTTTCCTTTTTACTTTTGTTCTCTGGAACAACCCAACCTTCCTTCACATGTATTAAAAAAATATCCATCCGTCTTCTCATATTTCAGGTAATGCACGGTGCTAAGTACTATAGATTCTAATACCTTTCATGTTTCAGGTTTTCATAGAAAATTACAACAAAAATTCAGCACGTGCTTTCTTTCCCCCTCCTAGTTCCAATAATTCCAATATTGTAATAACAATATAACATACAGTATATAAAAATATCTTTGATATCTAGTTTGAATTACAAACGAAAACTATTTTGTTTTCCGACTGCTAATAATCCGCTTTCTATTATTAGCAGTCTGATTTACAAACTAGCTTGATTAGTTTTGTTTAATTTTTCAACAAAGGAAATATGACAAGTGCATTTTAATCACAACGATGAATTTTACTTCCAAGTCTTTTAAATGCTATTAAGGACTGTAGCTTTACGTACAAAGTATGTAGGTTAGAAAATAAAGAAGTAAATAAAACATTTTATACTGTTATAAACAGCACGTTTTAAATCACACTTACCCTGCAATTTCTGATTCTGGAGCATACCTGCAGCGCACGGATCTGCTCGTTTTGCATTCCCCTGTCTCAATGTCCGGCGGAACCATATTAACGTAGGGTGGCTCGTCTAAGAACGTCACTTTCAAGTTGAACTTTTCAGGAACTCCTTTAGGTGGAAGCAGAGAGTCACCAGGCCATACAATATCTTTAATATTCAGCCCTTCTTCTGTCCAGACTCCTATCTTTAAAACACAAAAGACCCTAACGGACACTACTAAAAGTAAATATTTCAGTTGAATTTTAATAAATACTACATAGTCCATGAAGCTAAAGTGTACAGCTAAACTTCACTAAGGGATTACAGAAATTGCTCCGTGATCTTGATTTTATTCTCTTCTTGTAATTCCGCATTGGCAGAAATCGCTTGTCTAATCCAATCAATCTCTTTGATGACTTACCTTAATAGGCTGGTACTGTGATATGCAGAGCGCCTGTCAATCAATCATCGTGACATTTAATTTCATTTGAAATGTATCTGAATGCATTCTACCAATTGCAATTTAGATTATTCCCCCCCAACCCAAGGAAAAAACAACCATTTCATTAATTTAGAAAAGTTTGCTAAGGAGTATACGGAAGAGGGATTTCTTATATTGACTACAATTCGTCATAACCAATAGCCAATTTTCCTGATCTAGCAGGGTAACTTAAAAAAGCTGGCTAGCATTAAACGGATATAAGATAAAATTGTCATTTTAAATTTCAGCTGCATACCAGTTCGCATAATGCAGTTAGTTCTCGCATGTCTGAAATTTGACCACTGATTAAAAGCACTCTACACATAACACTGTGTTGACAGTAATAGTAAATGAGGTAAGTCGCATTCGCTGTTACTGTCAACGCTGATTGACTGGTAGGTGATTCCTGCGAAAGCGCACAAAAATGGAAAATCAAGTTGCCCTTTAATTCAGACGACGGGTAACCTCAGCGAAATTTAGAGGGATTCTCATATTTTCTTTTTCTATTTGTGGCAAGGATTTACTACGCGGACCTGCTACAGTTGTCAACTCAATATAAGCAGGAAAAAACGTCAAAATAAACACAACAAATTATTTCATAAAGACATAATACAAAACTAGAATATTTCTATAATAACAAGATCGTTATAAAATTACAGTATCTCAGTAATAATAATGACCTTTCTTTCCAAGAACTGTGGATAAATTATATATCGACTCGCCAGTATTGCAAAAACGAAACAAAAAACAATAAATGAGCAACAACACCGGGTGTTCCTGTTTCCCCCTCCCCCCAAATTCTGATCGAGTTAATGCTTTGGTGATCAGACAATAACCAACCGGAATTATTCTTATTAGAATCCGTTTATTAACACAAGAAACCATGGTTCACCGCGGAATATTCAGCCCTGAGTGACAATTACGAGAAACTGAACTTAGCGGGATCTATCAAATTTTCTCTTTGAGGAATGAACGATATCGGCAAAATCTTAAGATGGCCAGTAACAGAAGGCCCTCTGTGAATTAAAAAAAATTCGGATAAACAACTGAGATTAATTTACGCAATGTTATTTATATGTTAAAATCACATTGTGCAAGTTAATCTCAGTGTAAGCTTTTAAGCACAGAGACCTAAAAATCATACAACTGCAATACCTGAATAGAATCTGCTGCTAAAGAATGGAACAGCGAATAGTCAACACTGTGGCTAGTTACTGAAATACCAAAATGCAGGAAATTCCTGAATTTCAATAGTTTCGAACAATCCGCAACATAAAAACACAGTCCAACGCCGAAAAACATTAGAGAATCGAGTTATTTTTATATATATTTTTATTGATTCTGTAATATCTGGATTGACACCCAGTTTTGAATCCTTGCATGAATTCTCTAGCTTATTTGATATCCTATGGACCTTCTAGGATTTAACAGATGAATAAATAAAAGCCACAACACAAAAAAAATACTAGGCACATTATAGCCATAGCAGCTTATGTGCCATTAAACCTCCATAACAACAAAAATTACGACAGAAACATACTAAGGATATTTCACAATAAATATGCGATGAACATATATAATAAATATGCGATGGTTATCATGAAGAAAATTTACAGCAGAAAAATTCAAAACTGGACTCCAGTTAATTTGTTGCAGAACATACAGGAAAATAATTTAATTGAGTTTAATTGTTTACAAATTTGTCCATAGCATTTAGAATACTTTTACTTCTTTCTGCGAGAAGGAGATTAACATCACGGGGGGGGGGGGAATAGAGAGAACAATTTTAAAAAATAATTTTAACAGATGTCTGAAGAAAGGCTAAATGATCAATTCTTCACAAACTCTGATATTGAGGGGGCAACAGATTTTTCAAATATAATAAAGGAATTTGGAAAAAATAAAGCTCGAAAATCTGGAAGTACACTTACGGACAGGGTCATGTCTACGAGTGTACTTCGTCTGGGTGATAACCCTGCATCTCGCAATGATGTTCTGGATTGTTTCTGGGGCCTGGTGGCATCGTTGACATGAGTAATGTCACTTCGGAGCCCTTGGCGATGTATTTCCTGTTGTTTCTGGTGTTCATTACCTGATCTCTGATTGTGAGTATGAATCCTTCGGTCTCAGATAAGAGCCTCCTGCTTGTGAGCCACAGATTGCCGGATGGAACGGTACTGGACCAGGTTTTGGCCCTCCGGGTGGAGCTTGAAAACAAACTGAAAGACTCCGCAAGTAGAATCTCAGCTGCCCTTAGGGCTGATATTGTAGGAATATGGACCAAGCTGGAGACGGTCTTCCACAAGGTTCGCAGTGAGGCAGAAAGAAATGCAGCCAAACTGGAGGCCTACCAGGAATGTAGGGTTACACAACAAATGCAACAGCGTATCCCTACCTATGCAAGTGCACTGAGTAATCCACCAACTGTGACACAGATGCCAAGAAACGAACAGCCAAAGAAAAAGACACTCCTCCCAACGCCAAACCTGGTAATACTAAGGCCCAAAAATGCCGAGGAAATAACAACAAGTGAAGAAATTAAGGCAAAACTAATAAGCACCATGAAGGAAGACCTCAAACAAACCCAAATCAGAGGAATACGCAAGATGAGGAGCATAGGACTGGTAATAGAAACCGAGACAAAGAAAGAGATGCTAGGAATAATACAAAACCCGAAAATAGCCACTTTGGGTCTAACAGCTGAACCACCCAAAAGAAAAGGGCCAGCCATAATAATATACGACGTAGATAAAGACATCACACCGAACCAATTAGCGTACGAACTCTACCATAGAAACCTACAGGGTAAAATCCCTAACAAAAATCCACAAGAGATAGCAATGCCCAAATATTCCATTAAAGCGAGGGATGGAATAAACAAAAACTGGGTAGTAGAACTAACCCCGGAAGCCTGGCAAACCCTGAAGAACCAAACAAGGGTGTTTATAGAATGGGGCTGCTACCGATATCACGAACGTGTGGTCGTTCCGAAGTGCTACCGCTGCTGCAAGTTCGGTCACACCACGCATACGTGTGCACAAACCACCCCAACATGCGGCCACTGCTCAGAAAAAGGCCATGAATATAATGCCTGTCCCCACAAAGATGTGGGACCTACCTGCGTAAACTGTAAAAACTTAAAGCTAGAGTACAAGCATTCACTGAGAGACCCCATGTGTCCCACGTACCAACGAGCCAAGAGTTTATACCAAAGTAGGATTAACTATGGGGACGAAAATTAAAGCTTACAACACAAATATACTAAAAATAATTCAAATAAATGCGCAGAGGGCTAGAGCAGTAGCCGACCAGATCCGAGTTAAAGCTGAAGAGGAAAACGTCGATGTCATCATATTACAGGAGCCATACTCGCATGGGAAACGGGTTGTAGGCTACCCGCTCACCTACAAAGTGATACACACAGTTGAAGACACCCCATGGGCTGCTGTCCTGGTAAGGAACAGCAATATCACAGTGACTAAAATCACGCAGTTCTGCACGGAGTGGGCCGCCTGTGCCCAGCTAAATACAGCTTTAGGGAACCTGTACGTTGTGGCACTCTATTGTAGACCAGGACAACAGATAGATTTTGCAATCGAATATCTTCAATGCCTGCAGGACATCCTACCAAACCAAAAAATCATCATAGGAGCTGACGTGAACTGTCGATCCCCGACATGGCACAGTACTACCCCTGGCAGGCGTGGAACCCAAAATGGTCAACTCCTTGAGGATTACTTGGCAGGATCACAGCTGACAGTGCTAAATCAACCTCACCACTTGCCAACCTTTTGCAACACCCTCTGGGAGGCTACGATCGATGTATCCCTAGCTACTAGGAACTTGGCGGGATTTGTGACTGACTGGAAGGTGGAGGAGGCATGGACTACCTCAGACCACCGTGCAATCACCTTTAAAATAATCAGACAACTGACAACAGTAACACGAACAAACCAACAGAAAAACAGATATGCAGTTGCCAAAGCAGACTGGATGTCATTCAAAAACCTGCTCATCACAGCCATAGAAAGCAACCCAGCCAGTATAAACCCGCAAAATGACCCGGATGACCTTCTGAGGGGGACTACAGACCTAATACAAACCATTAGCGATCGAACAATCAAAAGAAAAAACCCAAAACTTGGTGCTGTTCCTTGGTGGACCCCAGAAATAGCCGTGCTTCGACGCCAGATGCAAAAAGCTAGGAAAGATTTCCAGAGAGCCCGTAGGACTTGGCCTGCACATGAAGTGGAGGCTTTAAGACAGCGCTATCGAGAAGTCAGAAATCAGTATACGGACGCGATACAGAAAAGCAAGAAGCGTTCCTGGGAGCGTCTAGTATCCACGACAGGAAGAACTGACCCCTGGGGTGTAGTTTACAAGGTGACTACAAACAAACTGCCCAGGGGGGAGGTGATCAGCACCACAAGGACCTCGCAAGGAGACTATACAACCACTTGGGAGCAATCAATGGGTAATATACTCGACACAATTTTCAAGGAACCCGCGACCCTAACTCTGCAAGAACAACATAAGATTTGCGAAGAAAATGAAAAATATATCACCCCTGCGCTCGAGCCCCCCTTCACCCATGAGGAACTCGGCGCGGCTGCTACCAGGATCAAAAACCGCAAATGCCCGGGACTTGATATGATCGAACCGGAGATACTGAAAAAAATAGTAGAAATTGCTCCGCAAATCCTACTCACCCTCTACAACAGATGTTTGGAAACAGGGAAATTCCCTGCAGCATGGAAAACTGCAAACACCAAGCTAATTCTGAAAAATCCTACTAAGAACCCAGAATGTCCATCATCATACAGACCCATCGCTCTGCTCTCAGTAGTCAGTAAATTGTACGAGAGGCTACTCCACATGCGGATACAGAACCACTACGAAAGGGCAGGCCTAGCAGCTAAAAATCAGTTTGGCTTTAAGCCAGGATCCTCTACGGTGGATGCCCTTGGAAATCTGCTTAGGAAAGCACAAGAGTGCAGGAAAAAATATCTATTGGTCATTTCAGTCGATTTTGCCGGGGCGTTCGACTCACTTTGGTGGCCGAGCGTCCTGAACAGACTGAGAGAAGCTGCAGTACCAATCAACTTATACAAAGCAATGGAAGACTACCTTTCAGGCAGAAGAGTGGAAATAAATACAAATTATCAAAAAATCACAAGAAACATACATAGGGGATGTCCGCAGGGGTCTGTCTTGGGTCCTCTCATTTGGAACATGGTCTTGGACGATTTCCTGTGCCAGGACTTGGGGCTGGCTGAGGCCCAGGCCTTTGCGGACGATCTCATTGTTACTATTGAGGCAGATTCCAGAGTCCAACTGGAAAACATCGGCAATGAGGCAATGCAGAAATTACAATACTGGGCCACAAAAAACCAGCTAAAAATTGCACCGACGAAAACCATATCCATCTTGCTGAAAGGAACTCTTCAGGTACAGCGTCCGCCCCAAATAAAAATAAATGGCCTGACCATCAAACTCACCAAGCAAATGAAGTACTTAGGAGTTATCTTAGATAATAACCTATCCTTCATACCTCACCTGAAACACATAAGAATGAAAATAAGAAGATACTCAGCCCTAGTGGCTAGGATTACGAGGAAGGATTGGGGACTGAAAAAACGAACCCTAATGCTATATTATAAGTCAACCTTCATTCCAGCAATAATCTACGCAGCTGCAGTATGGTACACCAAAACATCACTGGTAACCAACAAGAAAATCCTGGATATGACACATAGGACCATCCTATTGACAACCACACGAGCTTGCCGCACGGTAAGCACACCTGCACTGCAGGTGCTTGCTGGCGCGCTACCCCTGGATTTAGAAGCTGTGAAAGCAGGACTGCTCTACTTGCACTCAAAGGGAGTGGCCGCAAATCATCAGGACTTCACAATCAACCCAGCAAGCAGTCAAAAAACGGAAAGAGCCCGACTACAGACCTACCTCCTTCAGGAGTGGCAGCAAAGATGGACAGAGACGACAAAGGGCGAGATCACTCGTAAATTCTTTCCAGAACTGAACAAAATATACCCAAGGCAACCGGGTTGGTTCTTCCCGGGCTTGCACCTGACCTCATTACTCACAGGACATGGACCCTTCAACCAGAAACTGTTCAGCTTCTGCCTCGTCGATGACCCAAATTGCACGTGCGGGGAGGTCGAAAGCTGGGACCACCTGCTTTACGACTGCCCACAATACGAAGACCTCAGATGCACCCTCATCACGAAAATCCATTACCTCCCCAAAGGACTTGAACATCACTTCATTGACACGGAAGAGGAGTACCGAGCGCTCTCCCAGTATGCACAGGACCTCTTCACAAGGAGAAGGGTGTTAATTGCTATACATCGAGACTGATAGTACAGTAACATAAATCGCATAAGACAGAGACAATTCCTGGAAAAGAAAACTGTGGAAGAAAAGAAAATGAACGGAAAAGAAAGGAATAAAGAAAATAAGGAAAAAAGAAGAAGAAAAGAGAATCAACGGAGAAAAAAAAAAAAAAAAAAAAAAAGGGGGGACAGGGATTGCCTCATGAGTGTCCCAATCTGAATCAAGTGGACAAGAATAGAGACAACAAACTGCAGCCTAGCTCCCAAAGCCTCACGGCAGCCTGAAGAGGGCACCCTAGCCCCCTTCACCTTTAAACCCTACTCCCCCGGGGAGACGATTCTCTCGTCGCCCCCCCCTCATTTCCACTCTGGTGGGGCATGGGCATGCCACACTAAACTTGGGGCTGTCTTCCCTATTGGCTCCATATTTCTGTCTTTCTCCCCCCAGACTTCAGCCTTCCCCCCCTCTCTATCTTCACGCTAGCGAAGTCCCACACACCTAAATTTAAATACATCCAAAATATCTTCACCCACGTTCTGGCCCAATTCAAGCGACGTCAACCCCACGATTGACGTTGGCACATGTATGCACGTTGTGTGTACATATATGTGCTTGTATACATGCATATATGCATGCAATATAAATACATTCTTTTTTTTTTTTTTTTCTTATTATCCTTTTATTTATTTATCCTTTTATTATTATTTTATTTCTTTATTTATTTTATTTTCTTTTATTTATTTATTTATTATTATTTTTTTTTATTATTATTATTATTATTATTTTTTTTTTTTATTTATTTATTTATTTTATTTATTTATTTATTTTTATTTTATTTTATTTTTTTATATTTTTTTTTTTTTTTTTTTTTTTTAGGTCCTAGCCACTGAAATCTCAGGAAATTAGGTGGCAGGACCTGCCAGAGTAACTTAAGTCTACTGGGTTCCTGGTCTGCCTCCACGGGGCTAAGGTGGGGCAACGTTGGGCCTCAGCAGGGGTCCAGCGGCTAAACGACCAGATGAACAACGGTACACGGCACTACACATATACAATATCCATACACTTTTAAATCTCTGGCATTTCCAGTGAACTGGTACACCCACAATGAAAACTACGCGGAGATGGGGGGAACCCCTGGTGCCGTCTGACACTAAATACACCTTACACCTTACACCTTGCTTGTGAGCCACAGATCAGAATCGTGATACAGTTATTGGCTCTAACCCTAACACACTAGGTATTGAAACTGTGCAGCGTAGAGAGAAGTCAAACTCCGGGCATAGTCGACTTATAAAAATGCTGGAGGGACTTGACCTCCAGCATTTTTATAAGTCGACTGTGCCCGGAAACAACGGTGGGAAAAAAACTGAAACTCTTCTGAAGCAGTTCGAAACACCCGGTATCACACCAGGTCCACACCAGGCTATTTCCGGATTAACAGAATCCGGAATGGATTCTGTTAATCCGGAATTGTGGTGATGCCATCATTTGGTGATCATAATGAGCAACCAGCGGTACAAGTGATCTAGAGACCAAAGGTGGGCAGTGTGCCTCTCTTTCTGCTTAGCTAGGCAGCGAACCAGACTGTCCCTTTCAACCATGCAGATCAACACACAACGCTCTAGAAGCGTTGCTGAAGAAATCAGGCTCATTGCAACGGAAAACTTATTTGATATTATATGTATTCAGGAATCTTATGTCCCTAAGCACTTTTATGGTCAATATTCCAAAGTCATGGGATATCCCATGACTTCAAGAATCATTCAGTCCTCTGAAACAGATCTTAAATCTGCCATCATCATGTTCAACAACAAGCTGGATATAACTGTTATCTTGGGCTTGTATAATCAAAATTCTCCCTGTATTTTAGTCTCTGTATCAGCTTTCTCATTCTACTTATTGTCACTATATTGTCCGCCATCAGCAGATATTATTTTATTTATTTTTTTTTTTATTTAAAACGTGAACAGTAGATACATTTTCAACAACAACTATTTACATTCTATGTACAAAAGCAAAAAAGGAAAAATAAAGAGACTTTTTAGAATGAAATACAAACGTTTCAACATTTCAATTTCAGGAATTAAGAAAACAGTTCCTTGGCATTGCATCATTCTCATATTAAGTGTCACACGTTCAAGGTGATGGACTGTTCAGTGATGGTAAACAGGTGACCGCCACTGTTCCATTCGCTGTTAAGATGATCCACATTTTTGGTCTTTTGCAGTGGAATTCGAGTAGAAATCTGCTCTCCAACTTCCTCCGTAGGCTCCACTTCAGATGTTGCGCCGATGTGTCGACAGGAGGCACGTCGTCACTGCTTCTTGTGTGCTTCAAGTAGAAGTTGTAAATGACGGTCTTGGCCGCAATGAATAGGAAGTTGCAGGTGGTGTGTGCTGTCTGCTCAGAGTGAAGCAGGTACCAGTAGTCCTCCGGAGCGTGGGCGTGGTTGCAGGCCAGCTTTGCTGCATCCAAAGGGTATTTGATGAGTTCCTTGTTCACAGGGCATGCCAGGTATATGTGTTCCAGGGTACCTGGAGTGGCACAGAAGAGGCAGTAGTTTGAGGAGCGTAACCCGAAGATTTGTAGCTTGACTGGGGGTGGGAAGGATGTTGTGCCACAGTCTCCACTGGATGTCTGGATTCGATTTGGAACATTTCGTCCTATACGGAAGGTTCCACTGAAAGTTAGATGGTGACTTGTGGTGAGTGGAGAGGGGTGCAGGGGCAGCTTGGCAGGTGGATGACAGGAAAATCGTGGTTGTATGGCAAGACATGATTAGCTGATAGACTTTTTTTTTTGGAGGGTGCAGGAGACAGAGGTACCATGTCTTCTGGTGATGTGATGATGAAAGTTGGTGTAGGCGAGGATCCAGTGACATTTCCAATCCCTTTAGTTGTAGGGATGTCTGGAAGAGCTTGCGTGATTGCTGATTTTAGATGTCTGTGTTGCTGCTTTGCATTTATGGTTTTAATAGGCAAATCTTCTGATCCTTTCCATTCAAGGTTTGGATTAGCAGATATTAATTCATCACAAAGATATCTAGAACAGGTGTTTGTTACTTTAAATCCCATAAATTTAATAATTACAACTGATTCTATCTCAAAATCTTTCTTATGTTTCAGCAGCAGTGTCGTGGAAACAGAAGTAGGATTTTCGAGGAATTTTTATTCATCTACAATTTAAATCTGCCCAACTTAATAACCAACCGTATACCTTCTCAAGCGTCCCTGGAGAATCAAACATTGATTTAATCATTTCAGCGCCTGCCACTTCCTCGAGGATTTCTGATTGGACCATACATACTGATTACACAGACAGTGACCACCGAGCAATCACCTTTAAGGTATCTCTCCTTCGAAATACTACAAGTCCGCCTCCTCCTCCTCCTCCTCCAAAACAAAAGAAAACTATTTTTAGGACACCCGAATAATTAAATAAATTCATCTGCCGTGTATTGTATCTGTAAATTGCGTGTGTTTTATAGTCGATTTGCCTGTTTTTCTGAATGAAAAACCAGAGTTGCCGGGGGGGGGGGAAACCTTGCTATCTACGCCTGAGATCGACTAACTCAGCCAAGGAGTGAAAAAAACTCATTAAAGTTCCTCGCGTCATCGATGGGATTCAAATCCAGGCCTTTTCCACCCAGTGCGGGGAGAACGGTGACGATACCACTGTGCTACACGTGCAGACCTTCTCCTCCTCCAAAAGATCTTAGATGATTTTCTATCAAAACCATCAAATGGCCTTTTATATCTAAAATTCACCAAGATTTTAACGTTGACACTTGCTGCTCTTTGAACCAGTTCAATGCCTCAGAATATGCATTCTATGTACAGGCTGCCTTACTTCGTGCTACAGAACGCTCCGCTAAGAAGAAAATTAGCAAGCATACTACAGTTCCATGGTGGACAGCTGAACTTTCCACTCTGCGCAAAAAAATAAACACAAAGCAGCACGCAGAGACATTCAACAGAGAAGGTCCTGGCCTGAACCAGAGGTCACCAAACTAAAAAATATCTATAAAGGCCAGCGGAAAGTATATGTGAAACAACTGCAAAACTAAAACTTGCATCTTGGCAATACTTAGTTCACTCCACAGGAAAATTCTGATCCCTGGGATCTATTATATAAAAGTAGCAAAAATAAGTTCACTCTCATGAAGTGTACAACGATACAGAAACCACTAACTGGAATGATTCAGTTAATGTCATCCTGGATCGCTTGCTTCCCCTAGACTATCTCACCACAGAAACTCCAGAGAAATTATCTATTAGGAATAGCAACTGAATCAACCACTCCTCATATGAAACGGATGTCTTCACTCTTCTCGAGCTAAAGCTGACCCTAAGCAAAATAAATATCCATAAATGTCCAGGTTTGGATCTTGTGGAAAATGCTGTAATTCTCAAATTTTCTGAAATCTTTCCAGAATACTTTCATGTACACAAATGTCTTATTCAGCTATTTTTTTCTATCTCTGAAAAGTAGCTTTGATCAAAATTATTCACAAGCCTGACAAAAATAAATCTGATCCCAAAGCATACAGACCGATCTCTCTTTTGGAAAACCTTGGCAAACTATTTGAAAGATTGTTAGCACCCAGAGTAGCAGGTTTAATTGAAGGTCAAAACTTAATGTCTTCATCCCAATTTGGCTTCAAGAAGAGAAAATCCTGTGAAGACGTCTTGGTCTCTTTAATTAACCACATATCAGTTTCCAGGGCTAAATATGAACTGGTCATATTCATTGACTTCGAGGGAGCTTTTGATTCCCTCTGGTGAAAGAGCGCTCTGAATTGTCTTACCAAAGCCAAGTGCTCTCAGCAACTGTTCCAAGTTATCAGAAGCTATTTCCAAAATAGACTCATCCAAGTAATCTCGAAACAGCAGTTTCTCTCAAGGATCATCTCAAGAGGATGCCCCCAGGGATCAGTTCTGGGACGCCTCTTCTGGAACATAGTTTTGGACAGCTGGCTCATGCAAAAATCTGACAATATCTCTGCCTTCGCTTACGCCGATGATTTTGTTCTAATTCCAGGTCGATCGCGTCTTCAACTAGAACAATCAGCCAATATAACTCTTTCTGAGATAATCAAGTGGTCTAGTATAAATAAATTAGGAATATCTGCCATAAAAACAAAACTGATGGTTTATAAGGGAAAGTTAGATTACAGAAGACCTCTTAATATAAAGATAGACGGCAAGCAAATCCCTTTTGTACCTGACTTTTTTCCTAATTAAAACATCTTGGCGTAATTTTAGATTGCAGGTTAACCTTTCCCTCTCATATTAATCGCCTCGCCTCGAAGATTAAGAAGTTCACTGGAGAAATTATCCACATTTCCTCTGGTTGAAGAGCGTTCTCAATTGTCTTACCAAAGCCAAGTGCTCTCAGCAACTGTTCCAAATTATCAAAAGCTATTTCCAAAATACTCCTCCTGGTAATCTCGAAACAGCAGATTCTCATCCTGGTAATCTCAATTGCCCTTCATCTGGTCTTGTTCGATGTTCCTGTAGAAGAATCTCTGGTTTCATCAAATATCCGGGTGTCTCATTTCCTCTAGGCACTCTTCCTGTATGGGCGAGGTCTCTTGCTGAGGAGGTTACACTTGAGGATGTCAAAGTATTCTTCAATCCACTGATTATAAATCTCCAGTTTGCTGTGGACGTTGCCTTTCCTGAAGACGATCTTCACTTTCCTGATCAACTCCTTACTTCTGTTACACCGTCGACATTGGGTCAGTTATTATTATCATTAATTTGTTGTACTTTCCCATATCCCTCAACAGCTTGCAGCTAGGGAGTGCCCATATATATTAGTATATTGTAACAAGTAATGCGATAAATATTCACACGACACAAAAGTGCAAGCGTGTGTTGTTGTCATACGGCACCAGCGGTTTCTCCGCGTTGCTTTCATTGTGGGTGAACTAGTTCACTGGGAAATGCCAGAGATTTAATGGTTTCGTCCTTTGTTTTTGTTGTTATTGGAGGTTTACGACGCAACGGCAGCTAAATGCCATTATGCGCCAAACGATGGTAAGAGATAACAGGTGTTATTAAAATGAGATAAGTGTATTACTTGGAATTTAAGCATTATATTTTGATATAAAATTTTATATTTTTTAGGAAAGCGAAAACTGCATTAATGTCAGAACTATTGTCTAAAATGTGTTGAAAAGTAGGAGTGATTTGGTCTGCATGCTTTGATAAGAAGGTCATTTCCGTACTCCATTATAGAGAGAGCAAGCAGCTATGATATGCTGGACTGTGACTTGAGCATGGCAGGTCATACAGACAGGCGGATGTGAGGAAGAAAGAAGAAGATTGAGTAAGGCGTGTACGTCCTATTCTGAGCCTTGTAAGCATGACTTCTTCCTTTCGATTCCAGCGGAAGCTAGATGCCCAAAACTGGAGAGCTGATTTAATCGGAAGGAGTTTGTTGCCAGATTGTTTGCCAGTAATTTATACTTCGACTTATTAAGTCTTTTATATTCGGTGTAATAAATTCTGAAAGAAGCTTCCAATGGTTCCGCAGTAAATTTGGTTGCATGGTAAGCATTCTCGTTGCCAGGTATGCCAACCTGACTAGCGACGTAACGAAATTTTATTACTTTCATGTCCTCAGATAGATCAGTCAGCAAGTTATAAATATGACCAAGTAGGTAGTTGTGATGTTTCTATGGTTTCTGTAGAGTGAGAAGGGCACTGAGGGATTCGGGGAAAATAACACTATGAGTAAACTGATTCAGTTTTATATTTTCCAAGGCCATTTTTATGGCAAGTAGTTCAGCAGTAAAGATACTGCGCTCTAAATGTAACTGAGTGAAGATTATGGATGATGGAAGAACAACAGTAGCACCTTATTGATTGTCAGTTCTGGAACCGTTTGTGCATATCCGGGTATAAGATTGATATTTTGCAATTAGTGATTTATGAAACTGTTTTATACTCTTTGAAAAAAGAGCAGTTTCCCCACACTCTTGAAGGAACAAATCACATGCTGCAGTATAGAAAGCCCATGGAGGAGCAGTGGAACAGTGTGGTTGCAATTTTAGAAAGGTCTAGCTACCAATTATCAAGTAATGAGCGAAGACGTATGACAGCTGGTCGATTTATTGATGGACACATGGCAAACATGTTCTCCCAATCTGGTAAGCAGATGTTTCCAAGCTGGATACATGGATTGACTTTTGATTTTGACAGTATAATTTAGAGTAGTAAAATTTGTCGTTGTAGAGAGAGAGTGTGTGGAGGATTATGAGCTTCAGCTCCTCTGGACAGGAAACGTACAGTATGCTCCACGAGCAATGCGTAAGCCACTGTGGAGAATAGGATCTAAAAACCTAAGATGCTGAGTTTAGCAGAGTTGTAAACTGTAGATCCATAGTCTAATAGCATGATATAAATGAATGCGTGTATGACGATCAGCACCCCATGATGTAGCACCCCTTGACGGTCAGCACCCCTTGATATGATCAAGAAAGGTCAATTTTTTTTTATCTAAGGTTAAGCCTAGAAATCGGATGGTATGCATGACAGGTATTCTGTTATCGTATGTTCTGTTATAAGAACCAATTTTTAACGGCTTTGTGATATTCTTCTAAAGCAGATTTCTGGAAGTCACGACCAAAAACGATAAAAACAATTTGCACTTTCCGGTTTATTGGGCTTTTCTGTTATTGCAAGCAATTATAAACAGGTAGTAAACTCCATGTTATTGCATTTACGAAAATACCGGTAGCTGGAATTGTGTGGTTTTTTTTTACGTATGGTGAAATGTGTTTGCCCTTTACTGAAATCTTCAATCGTATAAAAAACATAAATAAAATTTCAGAATCTTCTCTTAATTCCTTTTTTAATTTTTAAGCTTCGTAAACTTGTTACTCCGCGCAAATCGTTTTAGTTTCAATTTGTGCATTCCGTTAAAAAATGCTCATGCATGCTATTGAAATTTTTAAAGAAAAGAGAAGATTATCTTGGAAATAAACAGCTCTTGAAGCATTTCTGAAGAAAGACGACTCCTTGGCAACAAACCAACGAGTGCCGAGCATATAATGAGTGATCAACGAGTGTGCATTTAGTCGATGATGATGATGAAGAATAAACATTCTTTAACATTTGTAAGTCATAAATAACTTTTTTTATTATAATTTGCTTGATTTTACAGGCTACGTTTTCATTTCTTTGGATAAATCAATCATTCTTTAAACATAAACTAATTAACTAACTAATTTCATTGTTGGTAACGTAACCCCTGTTTTTAACATTATGTCTATGTGAAAAAAATTCCCGCTTTACGAGTTTTCGCTTTACGAACACGCGCTAGGAACGAATTAACTCGTAAAGTCGAGAACTACCTGTATTCTTATATGAATACAGTATATGCAAATAGGATATCTATAAAGATATACTTAAGTATGTTGTATCTTTTCCGTTGTACTTGTATGGTCGTCGCCAGGTGGCCTAGGTGTTAGACGTCTGTGATTCAGCTCCTGCTTTATAGTGATTTTAAGTAGTTTTTAAATGGCATTTTTATAAAATCTGTGTACTGACATGTTCCTTAGATGATTATTAAGCAACTTAGATGGTTTTTATGAAGTCTTCATCAAGATAAGTACTATTTATTTAAGCTTAAATTTTTAGTGTGCAACGTTACACTCTGAGCCTTTGTTTAGCATAACTACAAACAGGAGCGTTATTGACTTTTGACCTGAAGTGCTTACTTTGACATAAAGCTGTTTGCGACCTTGACAGTGTTCCTGCTTTGGTAAAGTCCTGCAGCACTCTAGCAATTTTGCAGTTAGCCACATTCACGTCCGATTTGTCGTCTTCAGACTTACTACTCTTCTCTTCGATTCCCTGCTGTGTCAATCACGGCCCACCTGCTTATTTGTTACATTCTGTTTGCTGATATTTAAAGCCATTCTCAACTCTTCAGCATGCCACCTAAGGAAGCGGTTTCATACAATGTATGTCAAAAAACAGAACGGAATTGGGTTATCTGCAAGGGAATTAGCAGTATGGGGTTTTGTGATGCGTGTTCATTAATAAAGAACTTTTCTAAATGAAGTGAATTAAAAATCAATTCATGCAAATGTGCTAACAAGGGAAGTGCAAATTTACAGTCTCCAAGCATCAGCTGAATTTCAAGGATACCCCAACAGATGCTGATCTCCTCACAATGCTGATTATCCCCATCTCCCTCCACCAATATACTACAGTCTCCTAAGCCCTCAGACCATAAAAGGAAATCAGCTAAAGATGCCTCCGCCCAAACGGATGACTCTTCCTATCCGTCCACCCTGCCTTCAACGGCCCCAAACAATGATTACTCATTTTCTTCCCTGGAACAAATGCTGATGAAACAATTCAGAGAAAATGAAGACATTAAACAGCATCTTTTTTCGAATAGAAGATCAGCAATGTAAATTCCACCACTTACTTCTCGAACTAAAGGTCGAAAGCCCTCCGATGCCTCACCATTCTGTTCATCAGGCTTCAATTTTATTTCTCAGTCCAGATGCTGAAGAATTTGTTCCAAAAAAAAAAACAGCTGCGCGATCCCAAAAATCTAGCTCTAGCTCTCTTTCTCTCCGAGAACACAATCGTGCTTTCTCGCAACGTGTTAACACAGGCAGACACCCGATATACACCACTATTAGCAATCAACAGAAACCGAGCAATTTGTATGTGCACTGTCAAAATGATCGTTCTGAGCATTATCTTGAAGTGCCTTCCCATAATAGCTTGCTTACAAACTCCCCAAGTTTTAAGTTGCCCCGCAGAAATAACAGATATGCAAGCATAATAGGAACAAGAAATATGCAGTTTTGTATTAAAATTAGAAATAGTTCGACGCTTAGAAGTAGTAACATTTTCGTTAGCAGGCTAGACCCCAATACTCCCTCCCAGAAGATGGACCAGCTACTAATCGAGCGAGAAATTCCAGGTAGAGCTTTCAAAATAAAAAACCAAACATCCCACATATTCATCATTTAGAACTGAGCTAAAGAATTGTGACTTTTGGCCAGACATCTAAATCCTGATGTTTGTCCAAATGGTCTACTCGTCATGCCTTTTTATGGAGCCATTGGAGGATCGGTCAACAACTCTAGTGAAAAGTTACCAACTAATTCTTAATCTGCTGAACTCTCTGCATAGCTAGAGAATAATATTCCCGATTCTCATCCCTAATCCATCATTTAACCTGCCACCTAATACATCTGTTTGCAAACATCCTTCCAACACATATGTCCATCTCAGCATTTTTCGTCAAAATGTAAGAAGCATAAAATATAAACTGTCTACACTTCAACCATTTCATTAATAGTTGAAGAATCTCATGACATTATATGTTTAATTGAAACGTGGATCAGGAATCTCTACAGGATGTTTTCCTACTGCCGAAGAATCTCAGCTACACGCATACATGACATCAAGAATTAATCGTAGAGGTGGTTGGACAGCAATAATTTTAAAATCCAATATTAAAGTTTTGAACACATACAACTCTAATACCTTCAACTTTGAGGGAATTTCCCTACTAATCCAAGTTAAAGATTCTCTGCTTCAATTTTATTATATTTATATTCCGCCTCAACCTACTGATGCCATCATTAATGAAGTAATAACCTGGATCACTACTGTTCTTAAGCCTCAAACTAATATCATTATAATGGGCGAATTTAACCTTAACCTTCCCAAACATAATTTACAAATGAAGTTGCTGTCCGACTCATTTTTAGTTCTAGGAGCTAAAAAAAAAAAATCAACGTCCCTGTTACAAGAGGTAATCAAGCGCTTGATCTTGTATACTCTAATTTTCCACTGCAAGAAACACTTAGCAGCAACATTACATTTAAATCTGACCACAAAAGTATAGAACTGCAAGCAACAATTTGCTGCGAGAATCCTCGCCCCCCACTCTGGAAATCACTAAAAGAATATCATCAATTAATTTCCTCCAGAAAGAAAAGTTTTTGCAGCTCTTAAAATACTACCCATGGGTTGAGTTTTATTGGCGCATCAGCAACTTAGGCTATAATGCGCACTACCCATGGGATTCTCTTAAAAATGTTTCTATACAGGACGCCACCTTTCTTCTTATAAAGTGGCTGAATCAACTGAAAACAGAGTCGGCATCCAAACTTGTTAGAATATCTTCTCACTCCAAACCTTGGTTCAAATCCCACCTGAAACCATTCTTTAAACGTAAGCAAAAATACCACAGACAGTGGAAGAAATACGGCACTTCATCAGCACAATAAAATATAAAAAGAGCAGAGCTTTGTTTCAATTTAAAAAAAAAAAAAAAAAAATCAGTCATACAAAAATTATGTTATGTACACTCTAAAGCACAATAAAAGAGCACTTTCTACAAAAATAACAGCTACCTTACAGCACGATCTAGTTTTTGGATGGATAAGATACAATATGGAAACAAACAATTCTGACATTTGCACTGAAGGTATACAAAACAGATTTATAGCACTCAATTCTTATGAACAAGCAGACAACGTGATGTGTTTCCGGGTCAAGCTCTGCTAATTAACTAACTTGTGAACAATAATACAGTTCAGCGTGCAGTTAACCAATTACGCCTTGATAGTAGTGAAGATCATGACGGCATCCCTGGTTTAATTATTAGATTGTCCAGCGTATACATCGTTGATTCGTTAGTGCATATCATTTACAGGTGCATTTCCCAGCCATTCCTTCCAAGACAATGGAAAACTTTCAGTGTTGTGCTGATTCCTAAAACGGCTTGCAGAAATAACCATCCTGGCCATCGACCAATTGCTGTTTCGTCAATTATTACTATAAAATTATTGAAAACATTATGCTACCATATCTTCAACATGCAATATTCGCTAACGCACCTGTCAATATGCATTTTGGTCTTAGAGGGCGTTCCACAACAACAAGCGTAGCTGACACCATTGTACGCATCAAAACTGCGTTTCAAGATAAGGCGCAATGCGATGTATTTTACTTTGACATTAAAGGTGCTTTCGACAACAGAGATCTCAAAAAAGCTTTTGAAATACTAAAAAAACATTTTCTCGTTGACACAATGATTATTTCCTATCTTTAATACAGCCTAAATCGCGGACTTTTCCTCTTCCCCACTAGTACTGACAATATTCTCGTCACAACCTCAACAGGCATTCCTGTCCAGTACTATATTTTCAACCACTTCTACAAGAAAATCCAAATCTACTGGCATATGCCGATGATTTAAAGTTATTTATAATCTCCAAAGCCAGTGATGGTATACGCAAAGTTATCAATGATGTGAATTCACAGATTTGTGAAATCATCAAGTATCTGAAAGATATTAATCTGACTATAAATGCAAGCAAGTCTGTTCAAATTACCTATTCCCTTCAGAAACAACTCAACCACATAGAAATAAAAATTCCAGCTGTCCCAATCCCAAATGTTTATGCTCACAAAGATCTTGGAGTTGTTGATAAAAATCTCTCCTTTAATGCCCACTATTTATACGTTGCTCAAAAAATTCAAAAAGCAAAATGGTTAATCAAACAAGAAGCAGCAGCGATTCAAGACAGAAAAATAGTCATTAAGCATGTTCAAAGATGCATCTTTCCCATTCTGTCCTATGCTTCCGAAATCTGGTCTGGTGCTCCTCAAGTAACCGTCAAGAAATTCCTTGCCCTAGAATACTGGGTTCTTAGATGGCTCCATAGTAAGCTTCGTTTTCGGAATGCAATATCCAGGCAACAGCTTTATGAAAATCTAAAAACAAAGCCTCTGTAACAGATGATCAACGAGTCTGGAGTCATGCTTCTTGCAAAGTTAACCACTTCTGCATACGATTCACCAAACTTAGCCAAAATAATAGCTGCCCCAACAGGGAAAATTCAACAAACCAGCAATTCAAATCCAACCTCTCCAGACTCAAACAAATGGACAGAATGTTGCCAAATGCATTCCTTCACCTCATAAATCATCACGACATTGATTTCAACAGGTTAATGAACTCTGAAGTCTGCAGGAATCAGATCTCCGATAAAATGAAGAAAAATAATCCAACCGAGTAATTGCAACTGAAAGCCAAATGTCCTGTTCTGCAAATTCTTTTTTAATTCATCACTATACTTCCTAGTCATTGTTAATGTCTATATGAAATCTGCTATGTACATATATTCGATTATTTTATGTCATTTCCTCTGTATTATTATCTGCCCCTAGCCGTTTGCTGTGATGGGCTTGCTGTATTTGCAATAAATTAATATTTATTTATTTATATATAAACTTAAGGCACTATTATTAAACACATATAGTCATACATGAACAGAATACACGGCACTGAGAATTGCATATATGTTATTAAAATGGAATATATATAAAAAAAACATAAAAATAGTTTCCAGTAGAAAGGCTAGATGAAGCCAGACCAGAGACCTGTTTGAGCCCAAGGAGGATTATCTGGAAGCTGCTACTCTTCGATTAGGTGGTACTTTTCCTGGATCTACTGAATTCTGAGAGCAAAAACGGAGCAGGGACTCCAGGAGGACCTTTATACATACGTAGTTGAATTTTTGATGCCTTGTATTTCACTCTTAGATACTATTGTTAGAGATAAAATCGAGCAAGTATTGCCATCAAGGAGTTTACTGAGACATTACAGAAAGCAGCTCGAACTCCTAAGAAGGTGACGTAAATTTGAGCTTAAGCATTTATGGTCATCTGAGTCCGAAACAGGGTATCCAATAAATTTGTAACTTTTGATCTCTTTGAGACCACGTGATGATTGGGAGGTATTTTGTAAAAAAAAAGTGCATGACAAGGATTGACAACGGGGTCTTCTCAAATGCAGTGGCGGTTTAATACATTAAAAATTACTGAGATTGGCGAACATCCGCTTGGTTTTTCAGATGCTTGACTTTTGGCAAGGGATTTACATGATGTGATGTTTCGATATGTGAAAGGAGAATAACTGTGTGAAAAGTCCTTCTCTCCCTCTCTAAATATATGAAGACACGCATCAGTATGAAAAGTCAGAACTTACCGAACTTATCACTCATAGCAGGAAGTTATTAGGGCCGATCATATTGGAAGTGAAGCTGAGTAATAAATTAATACAAAACGAAACTAGTTATTCTGAATTCATTTTGAGTATAAAAATTAAATGAAGTCAAACTGTATAAAAGCCTACCTTTTCCCAGTAACCATTAGTATTCAGGTTGGTCACTTCAAGTTCCACGGATTTCAGTGATCCATCAAGGCTAAATTCCAGCTGAGGTTTTCCTGATTTCGTTTTAATGCTGACATTCTTCAAATATCTTTAATGGGAAATAACAACCTTTAAAAGCAAGTTCAGATAATTTCCTTCACAGTTCAGATTCTCTTTTGTGTGGTTATTTTAAGTTTTAGATTACTCTAGTTTAATGACTGGTAGTACTAAAAGTAAAAGATAGTAATTACTTTAGGAATCGCTTAAAAAAGATAGCACATATTTTATATAGTTGTTATTGTTGTTGTTTATGGTTTTTAAGACACAAGGGCATCAAGGCCAAGATGTCTTTCTAGGTTTTTTAATGTACATCAAAATTTTAGATTCGTTTGTCAAATTGGATTTGCCGAATGAAATTAAACAGTTCGTATAGGTTTGCAGAGTTTGCTAATATCTGTTGAATGGTAAGTGGGGTCTGATTATTGCATAAACTCTGGAAGCAAATATATTAACACGAAAAGTGACGACTGCAGGCATATTTCACTTAATGCAAGCTGGAGAGCATAATTCTGAAAGCATGCTGTACTCAACTGGAGGGAATTTTGAGACAACATGCGAATGGAATCCAGCTGCTGCACCTACATGTCAGTGCGAATTAGAGCCATCTGTATCGATTATGAATTTTACAGTGTGTTCCGAAGTATGCTTGGCATGTAGCTGTTGGATGTTAAGTGATGGAATGGTGTTCTTTGACCACTGAGAGAAGTATAGATCAATGCGTATATCATGTCTACCCCACGTAGGTAAAGGCATATTTGACGTACCTCAATTTTGAGACCAATTTTCCACTTCTGTATTATTTCATGAAGGCGTATCTCAGCAGGCTTAGTTTCATTAGATTTGGATTCCTAGAGTGTTGGCCAAAGAGGGCATCGGCCTGCACCCCAAGGAATAGAACATAAGAGTATCAACAAATTAAGCTACATTGAGCCGTATATAATACGTTTTTAAATTGCGTGAATTCTGTGGTTGATTTGCTGGTTTCTGGAGCACGAAGAATGTTCGGCCTTCTCATGCACTTAGTGCTTATCTGACGAATATGTTGTAGAATATACATTTTTCGTCAAATATGAGACCCAATAATTTTGTCTCCGCTACTACTGGAATAGTGCTTTGTCCTAGTCTTAATTCAGGGTCCGAATGAAGGTCACTCTTGCGACAAAAATGGACCAAACTGTCTTCTCCGGTGAGAACCTGAAACCATTGGCCATTTCCCAGGAGTTAAGGCAATCAATGGCTTATTCTAGTTTTCTCTCAATAATTCTAATGTTGCATGAATAGTAGAATAAGTCATTGACATAGAGTGCAAAGTTTACGGTTGGAGGAGGACGTTGTTTGATAGTGGAGTTTACTTTAATGGCAAAAAGCTTATTACTTAAAACAGATCCATGAGTACTCGTTCCTCTTGGCAAAAGGGCCGAGAGAGGGTGGATCCTACTCGAACTTAGAAAAACAGACGAATAAAAAGATTTTAATAAAAACGGGAAGGTGACATCTTAGACAGAGCTTTTAAAATCTTTTAAAATAGCAAATCCCCAAGTTGTACAATTACACTTTCTCCGTGTCAAAGAAGATGGACACTAGTAGGTGCTCTCCTTTTAAGAAACACTTCGATTAGATGTTTCAATTCCCATTAAGTGGTCCAAAGTGGTGGAGCTGTTCTTTCGGAAGGCACATTGAATGCTGGAAAGAAGGTCATTACCATAAAAGTCGAGCGGTGACCATTTTCTCTTATATTTCACACAAACTCTAGTCAGAGTTTGTGTGAAATATTGGAGAGCAATTGGACGGCAGTTTTTTGAAAATTTAGGATTATTTCCTAGCTTAGCAAGAATGGTTGCCTTGCGCCAGACGTCCTGAAACTGCTCTTCAAAGAAAATTCTATTGCATAAAAAGAGCAGGTTTCATTCGATTTAGCTGAAAGGTGTTTAATCATTTCATAATGGATGTTACCTAGTCCACTGGGCTTGTCTTAGCAAGGGTGAGAGCTGTTTTTAGCTCGTGTATAGTAAATTCTTGAGATTATTTCTGCTTGAGATTATTCAAGTTCATATGAGCACGTAGGCTCTACAGATGGTGATATTAGAAGATCCATGTTTGCTCATTTTGCCGTGAGTATTGAATTTATACTCAGATTACCAGTCCCGCCACGTGGAGGCAAGAGCTGTGCCACCAGTGAGCAGCGATAAGAGGTTAGTAGTGGTTACTGTATTAGAGAAGTTAGTTATATAAATACAAAAATGTGTATTTCTTTTCTTGATATAAAGCTTACCTCTTTTTATTTAGAAAGAGCCGAAAACAAATAACTTTGGAAGAAAAGACTAGAAATCTCTTAAACTAGTTTATAGAAAATACGTTTTTAAATCGCTAGATCACTTCGCTTGACACTCGAGGACAGTTGAGAGTGCAATAGTACATCCATTATATTCCAGCAGCGATGAGGAATATGCCGTATTTTCCTTCAAAATCCTTCATTTTGCGGATTTTGTTCTAGATCACATTACAGCTGGTCGCCTAGGTAATAGAAGAAGGAAAACAGACATTGAAAGGTATTCCGGTCAGCTTGATCAACTTTCCACCGTGGTAATCTAAAAGAAAGTAAAGGTCTCCCACTAGTAAGTAGGATATCTCGGGGAAATTGATCATTTTCATTATCAATTTCTTTTCTTTCAATTTAATGATCAACACTTTTAAATATCTGGCCTTTTCAGTGAACTGTTACACCCACAATGAAAGAAACGCGGAGATGGGGGGAAACCCCTGGTGCCGTCAGACACGAATACACTTTATACTTACACCTCCCAGGGAAGTGAAGGGAAGCAGATAGAAGAATCAATAGCGAAAACGTATTAAAAGAGTAGTCATCTAGAAGAAGGTGTTTGTTCCCACATTTAGAAGCGAGAGATCATTATTATCAGTAAGCATATGGTCTAGACTCGTCCCCATCCATTGATGTCCCACAGGGTGTTATATCCAATAAAATCCCTCAAGAAGTGAGAAAGGGGATGCAACTGCATAACAAGATCATTAAGGTCTTTATGGGAGGGATGTCAGTCCCAGGCGGCAAATAAATACAGCAGACAGTTAATTAAACCCCACTGTATGGCAAATTCAACAGCCGCCTCTATGCTGCTGGTTGTATAGCAAAGGCTGAAAAGGCATCTGATTGCCCACGAGGATAGCAGCTTCTATATGAGCAGAGCCGTCCATACAAATCCTTACGAATAATCGTGATGCTATCCATATAGTGTAGTGATCATTCCATTAGTTTCTCATATATGCAAAATTTTGCAGGAGTCCCTTGATGTCTTCAGCATTTCACGGGAATCTGAGAGAATTTCACTGTAGGAGTTTAGCCATTACTGGGGGCTTAGTGGATCCATCAGTCGGTTTTCGAAATACTGAGGTTTTATTATCTTTTTCAGAGAAGTATGGACGACGTCCTATATCCATTTATTTCTCTGCAAAACGTTTCAAGATTGTTTCGTCAGGTATTTTCGTTGATTTGACATTCATATTCATGCTTTCTTGCATTTTTCTGTATGGTTACTTTACCGTTCAATTTTTGTAACGTTGAAGCAGATGGAGGTAATATGGGAGTGGCAGCTGACAGGTTTCTGTGAAGCTTTTTTCTGAGTTCAGTAAATAGTGGGCTGTGACATTACTCTTTCTATTGTGCAGGCAGTTCGGTTTGAGTCTGAATATAACATTTCTTGACAACCTTTTAGCATACGTATGTTACCTTATCGCTATATACTGGTTTAACTGTTTTTCTGGACTCCTGGTATGAAATTGTAAACCCTTCTTTAAGCCTTTGTATTTCATTTTCTTCCTTCTGTCTCTGGCATGCTCGGTATGCAACTCTCCTTGGCAATTAAAGGAGGTGTTTTCAGCTTTACATGATGTAATTTCAAGTACTTTGAATTCGAGTGTATGCAAAGTGCAGTACAGCAGGCCGTTTGTGAGTGTCCCCATATTTCTGATACTTGAAGTACCTTAACGGGTTGGGAATATATGGCCGTATTGTACAATTGAGATTGTCAGCTTTAATCTCATTAGGTGACATTACCATAATTAAAGTAAGGATGAGGTTTCTAGTTAGGACTAGATTCTGAATAGACCTGACCTGACTAGCGAACGCACCAATCCGAATAGCTACCATCAAGCCATATACCTCCATAATGAAATTATTATTAAAGAAAATAAAGTCTTTATCCGGCAATATTACAAACGAGACCACTTCAAATTCCAAGCCATTAAACTGAAAAAAGTGGGAGACAAATTTAGCAAAGCAGATACATGGCAACGTAATTAGAAATCAAACCAACAGAATAATACGCATCTGTAATAACCAGGAAAATATGCTGGAGTTGGAACAATTTAATCAAGAATGAAATGCCAGTTAAGCTGATAAGATCTCATATAAATGCAGCTACTCAAGTCAATTTAATCCTACATCACCCTGACATTAATCGTAATAGAGTCACAGAGCTACTTTTTGGCTCCAGTTAGACCCTCGAGTTTATTGCGCTCGGACAAGGCTCGTTGGCTCACCGCACTGTAACACGGATATTAAATTCAAACCCTAAAACAAAAACTATAATAATAATAATTCACAGACATGAGTTATTTTCTACTACCGCTACCTTTTGCATTTACTGGCATACTTTGGCCACTTTTACATTCCGCCGAATTTTGCTATGTGATTGTGTTTATTGCGTATATAGAAGCTAAATTAAATACTGTACAGTTTACAAATTGGAAGTCACGTTCATTACCTTCTCTGCATGATACTTCTCTGTATTACTCTGCAATGCCTCAGTAAAGCCACCACACCTATATACATACTGAATATACAGTACTATATATATATATATATATACTTTTTTAGGCCAAAACAACTTTGCCTATGGTACTGGCTCTAGAAATTGATCAAGTTCTATGGTAAGATTTTCAGGACGAAAAATCTGAGTTTATTAGGGGGGGGGAGCATGTAACCTTTGCCCTAGACCCGTGCTTCTTCCACACCGTACGGAAACAAACCATAATCATCTAATTATTGTAGTTAATTATTATTATTTGTTTTTACTGTATGGCACATTGAGCTAAGTTGTCACCTTCATCTGCGATTTCTCGGCTTCAATAATCCAAATACTAAAGACAATGACTTGCCATCCTGAGTACTGGACAAGCCAAAAAGAAAAAAAAAAAAGAAAACCGGGATAAAGTGATGTGTTTGCAACCAGTGTTTTTATAGTAGGCATGAATAATTTGCATAATGTGCGGATCTGTAAGGTGATAGATTGATTTCTATTGGATACTCGGAATTTGAATGCCAGGATGTCTATTATATCAAATATTCGCTTTTAGCGACACTGTCCATAATAAAATATTCATGAAAAACATTTTGTCTGTTAATTTTGTCGAGCATTGCATATAACCTGAGGAAAAATATTAAAACTCATTGCGGCTTTCGTAAGGGAAATCCACCTTTCAATATCAACATATTCAGAACTTCTTGGGATTGTTTGTTTGAGGATTTATTAGGCGCATCGGCATCTATGGCCATAGTGCGCCAACTTCATGGGGAAAATATTTTCATTCTTCCTCCTTATAAAAAAAACCACAACATTCGGCAAGTACGTCTGATTTTCGCAAATGACTAGAATAGGAATCGGGCGCAGTGTAAAGACAAAGGGCGCATTATGAGTTTCGAAGGTATTCAGATAATAGTGGGTGAGCACACACACACATCACTATGTATCGTGATATCCTAATGTTTATTAAATAAATTTCATGAGTAATTTAATGATAATAAAAGTAAATTAAATTGAATGAGCGGTGTATTCAGCCGCCGTTTTGAAGAACATTTTTGCTTTCTTCTTCTGGGTGAGTATAAAGGAAAAAATAGGAAAATATAAAAATATATATATATTAGACATATATAAGGAATAATATTTACAGATTTATGGATGGAGTAAAACCAGTTGAGTGAGCCTTGCTGATAAACAATCGTATAAATTACAAAAGCTTACCTGGATTGGAGTAACTTGGTGGCAGGCTTGCAGAACACAACCAGACTGATCTACATGAACAGCTCAAGTGGCGTTTCGAAAACAAAATGGCATTTGAAATAGCTTCGAAACAGTGCTGTCTGGGTGGTTGTGGAGTTTAGCGACACATAGGCTGCTAAGGTCATATTGTGTCTTTTTAATGGTGAATATGAAATATTAACTTTATTGAAATAACTGTATTTTATGATATATTCCTATACGATTTAGGAAAGCAAACAGTTCTTTTTAATTAGGGTCAACTCCAAGAATCTGCAATAATGTTAGTGATGACTGTGCATTAGTACAAATGATGTAAAGGTTTTTAGTGGATATTTTGAAAGTGGGGACATTCCACTTATAAATGATGAACAGTCAGTTGTACATGACATGGTTTGCGATGGGGAGCGATGTCATTCGTTAATAGATACAGGTGAATGATGCGAGCATACCCAATTCTTAGCCTTCCTAAATTGTTTCTGCTCACTGCTTTCCGGGAAGCTGAAGAGCAGAAGCTTTGGTTCTGGTTTTATTTGGTATAGTTTGTTTCCTGGTTAACTTCTCCAGATTAGTGACCAGCTATTGTAACAAGCTTTACGGATAATATGTTTATAATCGGTATATGGAATTTGAAAAGTCTGCGAAATAGTGGTATCTGGTTGTTTTTGGCTGCAAGATCTGCTCTTTCATTTCCTACTGTCCTAGAATGTCAGAGTTTGGTTCAACTCGTTACAAGCACATAATTTAGAACGGATTTGTTTTATTACAGGGTGAGAGGAGGTGGTATTACTATTTATGGCAGAGACAGCACTGAGTGAGTCAGTGTATATTAAAGCAGACGGAATTAGATGTTCAATAATGTGATCCAGAGTTAAGTTTATAACATAAAGCTCAGCAGGGAAGGCTCTGCATTCTATTGGTAATGAGACAGAAGTGCTGAACGATGGGAAGATTGCCGCAGCACCTACTTGGGTCTCAGTTTTTGATCCATCTGTATAGATTTCACATGCCTTTGAGTTAGAAAGAAAGTAAGTTGCATGTAACCGTGCGATATTGGAAGGAGACAAGGTGTTCTTTCCCAACTGTTGAAAATAGTCATCATAAATTGCAGAGATATTTGTCCAAGGTGAATCTGATGGTGTCATGTCCTGAAATATATTATGATTTCTGTGTTCCATGTTTGAACCAGTTCTTTAAGTCTAAGTGGAGCAGGTTGGTTTTCATTTGGTTTATTATGGTTAAATGCCTCCCATTCTGTATTGTACAGGCATCTCCAATTAGGGTGAGAAGGAAGACTGCGGATTTTTGCGGCATACAAGAGAAGTAATGTTTTGCTGCGAAGATGTAATGGAGATTAATGGGCTTCGATGTACGAAGCCCATTAATCTTCGATGTAACGGAAGAGGTTCTGAAAGTCCCTAGGGAAACTCTCAGAGCACTGTGCTGGATGGTGTTTAACAGCTCTAAAATACTTGTCCTTGCAGAGACATACACTGGAGAGCCATAATCCAAGCGAGACCTGATGAGAGCTCTATAAAGATGGATCAAGGTATGTCGATCAGCACTCCATTACATGGATGACACACCCCGGAGGATATTCAATTTCTTCAAACAGATTGTTGGAAGATAGGCCACACGTGCTTGAAAGGCCAAGAAAACGGGAAGTGTGTGCAAGGGGAACTGGAATGTTATTGATCTTTAGATCAGGACGAAGTGATCATAATTTGCAGAAGTGAGTAGTGGTGGATTTCTGCTCAGTATGACGGTATCCATTACGTAAGGTCCAGGATTCTATTCTAGCAAGAGCAACTTGTAACTGTCTTTCAACAGCATTCATTCTTTGAGACTGGCAGGATATAGTGAGGTCATCTGTATATATGTATATTTGAATGGTTTTTGGAAGATTTTCCAATATGTTTTTGACCGAATCGCAAATAGGGTAGTACTCAGTATGGAAACCTTCGGGACACTATCGTCATGTATGTGAGATGCTGACAGCATGTTTCGATATCGCACTTGAAAGTTGCGTAATCTTAAGTTCTGAATTATTTGAGGAAGGCAGCCTCTCAACCTTAACTGATGCATACTTTTAATAATATTATGACGCCAAGTAGTATTGAATGCTTTCTGAATAATTAGGTTGACCATCACTAAATGCTGCCTCATGACGAAGGCATTACGTATGTTGGATTCATTTTTTGCAAGTAAATCTAATCTAGGGTTGACCTGTTTTTACGGAAGCCATATTAGTGATCAGAAAGATGATTTTGCGAGTATAGAATTAACCTAAATTGCGCTACACAATTTAGTTAAATTGCTAAGAAAGACTAAATAGTTTTTTGTTCTAAAATATCTGATTCATTTAGACAATGAAGACAAAATTTAAAATATATATATATATTCACAAAACTCTGGGATATAACATTTGTAATGTGTAAAAACATAATGACCCAACTAATAAAATTAAACTAAAACCCACTTAATTAATTGACTCCTACATCAAAATGCCATATAAACAGATTTATATTTATTTATGTTTAAATTTTGTTAAACAGGGTTTTTACAATAAGGACATTGTTTAAACACAACATAAAAACTTACTTAAAAAAATGACCACCTCTATTCCAGCGAGCTTGTCCAGATGCGTAACAGCTAAGATTCGATGTTAGATTCTGGTCTCTATTCTGAGGATCATTGGAATAAAGCTGTAATCCGTGTCCAAACACAGACACTGCTTTTTTAAATTCTTGCTCAATCCAGTCGATACTCGTGTTAAAATAAACACCTAAAAATATAAAATGTACTGTAATTTTCGTGAATACTACATCAATTTTGATTACATAGTCAACTAAGACTGAGAAACATAAACATAATTTGATGTGGAGCATTTGTTGGTTGGTTAATGTGTTGTTTAATGGCACAAGGGCTACTAAGGCCATACTGTGCCTGATTATTTTCCATAGTGCAATTACCAGGTAAAATCTGTTAAATAATCCTGTCTGCTTCAAGAAAACAAAGAACTTGGCTAGATTTGCATCTTCTCCAATCAGATGAGGTTAAAGGTTCTTGCAGATGTGAAAATTCTGGTTCGATAATTATTATAATGGTTGCAAATTATTAGAATATTCTTCTCCCTAAGTGTAGACTGACAATATGTACAAATAGGCGGATCTTTCTCCATGAATAGATAAACATGAGTTAGATGTGTGTGCTCAATACGAGTCCTAGCCAAGATCTCCTCCTCTTGCCTATTTGATTGCATGCTTGATGACCACAACATAGGTTCCTGTTTAAATGGTTGAGTGGGAGACGACAGAGAATGGTAATCAATGGACACTGCTTTTTGTAGACAAATTTAATTAGTGGAATTCCCCAGAGTTCGGTGTTTGGTCCATTGTTGTTTTGTTGGTTGGTTGATATGTTTAGTGGCACAAGAGCTACTAAGGCCATATTGCGCCTTTGTTGTTTTGTATATTTATCAATGATATTGATGAAGGTATATCAGGTTTAATGTCCAAGTTTGCAGATGATACAAAGGTTGACAGGATTGTTAACGACAGTAAAGACAGTATGCTACTCCAACTGGATCTAGATAATTTGGGCAAATGGGCTGAGAGGTGGAAACTGAAGTTTAACATTTAAAAATGCAAAGTGCTGCATATGGTTAGAAATAACCAAAGAGAAACGTACCAACTGTGTGGTACTACGCTCAGGGAAGTGGGAAAGACCTGGGGGGGATAATTGTGCAGTCAAATATGAAGTTCACTGAGCAGTGCAGACGGGTTGCCAGGACAGGTCATGGAGTCTTGT
This sequence comes from Mastigoproctus giganteus, assembly GCF_048544385.1. Taxonomy (NCBI): domain Eukaryota; kingdom Metazoa; phylum Arthropoda; class Arachnida; order Uropygi; family Thelyphonidae; genus Mastigoproctus; species Mastigoproctus giganteus. The sequence goes on along the minus strand of NC_143581.1, from coordinate 109,723,411 downwards.
CAATGATATATAGGAATTTTGCTATCAGGGACAAGGAGGTGATTATCCCGTTATACAAGGCAATGGTCAAGCCACACCTAAAGTACTGTGCACAGGTCTGGAGGCCTCATTTTAGGAAGTATGTAGAGTTGCTAGATCGAGTACAAAGAAGGGCAATGAGATTGGTGAGGGGAACAAAGGAGTGCTCTTACCAAGAAAGGCTTATCTTCTGCAAATTGCAGCGCCTGGGGAGTAGGCACCTGCGAGGTGATCTGATTGATCTGTATAAAGCCTTGAATGGGTTAAGCAAGTTGAATGCTGATGGGATTCTTCCTCTTTCTCAGATTAAGGACCAGAGGGGAGACAGTTTCAAATTGAGGAAAGAAAGCTGTAGAATAAACGTTCGGAAATTTGCATTTAGCCAGATTTAGCCAGTGGGTAGTTCATTGGTGGAACAGACCTTCATCTTTTGTTGTGGAAGTTAATAGCCTAAATAAATTTAAGGCTGAGCTGGACAGGCATTTGGAACGAATAGAGGGGTGAAATGGGAGGGATTTTTTTTTTTTTTTTTTTTTTTTGGATGATAGTGCATAAGCTTGCTTTCTTGCATCGTATGCCTCTATTAACGCTAATGCTAAATTTAAGCGTTTACTGCAGCTCTGAGCCTGCCATATTTGCAACCATTGCTCTTCACATACGTTGTTAACGACTGAGAAACATAATTAGGTAGGTAGTTAGGTAATTGATAGTTAGGAGAGCTTGCAGTGATTGGATGTTTAGCGGCTTGAATTGCACAGTTATTTCTTTTGATGCCTGCATGACCTAGTATTCAACAAGAAGTGACTGATCGGTTAACAGCTTGTAACGCAATTATCTGTGATCTGATTTCCTTCATGACGGGGTGGATTGGCTTGGATGGATTTTTGAAAGGTGATATTGCACTCAGAGAATCAGAATAGATCATAATTTGTTTTTTAAGGGACAGATTAATCACGTGATCCAGAGCTATTTTAATCATCCACTGTTCAGCAGAATCGACGCTGCATTCCTGTGGAATTGACATAGAACTAGAAAAGATAGAAGAGTCTGCTGCTGTGCCCACTTTCGTACTTGTTTTTGAGCCATTAATATATATTTGAAAACACCGAGAACTTTTAGCTACTTGAGCAACATAGAGTTTCCTGATGAAGAGATCTACTGCTTGCCTTTTCCTCCATTGTCGGAATGAAAAATCACATTGAAAAATATAGGGGCGAATATGACAATTTAGATAACCGGCTTTGACAGTATTTGGTAAGTTTGGAATTCTGAAAGTGAGTATTATACTACGGTTTGGAATGAGATTGCCATCCCTACGAGTCAGAATTCTCTTTGCTTTTATAACTTTTGATCTTTCATTTCTTGCGCAAGCATTAAATTAAATAGATCCTATTCTGTTACATTAAATACCTAGATCTCATTCAGAGATAATACCTTTGGAACTATTTAGGTTTGTGTGGGGAGAATTTTAACAGGAATTTCCCCGAAAGTTGTAAGCTTTAACAACAGTTCTGAATGTTTAGATTGTGTCGTTTCAACTAGTAAATCCCCGGACTTTAACTTTTGACCATTTTAGCCGCTTATTCTAGGAATCTCTGTATCATAAATAGAGAGAGTTTAGTCACTATTTGACGAACGGATAATAAGAAAATTTGGATACTCTGGTTGACAATTGTCTTTTTTTAAGCGCTTACTTCGCGCATTACCTTGATCAGAATTGTACCGATCTTTGGTAGTTGAGCTCGAAGGTTCTAATGCTGGATAATTTTCTTTATCCATGTCAACTTCTTTTCGCCCTGGAAGATTAGCTTTTCCACCCAGGTTACCGGCCCCGCCACGGGAAGGCAGGAGCAGTGCCGCTTGTGGCGACGCGTATTAGTTTAGTACGGTTAGTAAATTAACAAAGAGTAAAGAAAAAAGGTACTTTCCTTTTCCTGGCTCTCTTTTTATACTTTTGAAAAGTAGAGCTAATTAACAAAAGGACTTATAAAACGTAATAAAACAAGGAAAAACTCAGTCGCTATAGAAAAATCACTCTAGGAAGTCGCAGATCGCTTGGCATCAGGGGCCTGCAGCACTTGGTTTATATTTCATGCAATGCATTTTAAAGAAAGCATAATGAAATGTTAGTATGAAATTTTTACCTATTAATTAATACATTGAATTCTTCGTGAGTAAAGTCGTTTAAAAATATTAAACTAGCATGATTTGTTTGACGTAAGTTATTTCAAGAAAACAAAATCTCTTATAAAATTCTAATTTATAAATCAGATGAAATAGTCCACTTATTCTATCATGAGAAGTACCTTGGCTTTTTCCTTTCTTCTTTTTTTCCCCCTCAGATGATCAGCCATAAGGTCTAATTGCGAACAGCATTATCAGACTGGTGCATCTTACCAATCTTTGATAACGACCCTCCGTGGCATACTAGCCGAAACAATACATCATCATTTGCTACTCATTTGGAGAGGTCTAAGTTCGATTTTCGTCGGCGAATAGAATAATTTCTAAAGTTCTGTTCATTCAAGACTTCAGTTAACCGACACCGGGAGTACAGAGTTTTTCCCCGTTGAATTATTTCGGTTTTTAAGCCGCACTTCAGCCCATAAACAGACTTCTACAGACATAATGCATTCAATGGTTATAATCGCACGCTTGGGAGCCATTAATACTAATCTTTGTTTATTTTAATATGTTATCTTTGATAACATATCGATAGGTATGACAGATTTGCATCATAAATTTGTCGACAGCCTTTTATAGCTTCATCAGTATCGTTATTTTATTCGTTTCAAGTAGATTCCGGATACTTCTTGAGAAAGTGATTTGATGCAGATTTCATTTTTAAGAACGGCTTCTGGTAACGGGTACAATATAAGGAACATTTGACCGAATTATCCCAGCATTCCACTAGGGTCAAATAAAAGCACTTCTCCGTTGAAAATATTTTGCCATTTATTTGAAAGAAGGCGTTATCTGCAGCAACTGTTTCGACAGTATTTCCATCTCATTGAGGTGATAGATCCCTCTCTCTATGTGGACTATTTTTTTTGTATTTTGGTTGAAAAATTGTTTTGTCCTGAAAAGGACAAAACTAATAGAGTGAGGTACTAATATAAAATGACAAAACTAATAGATAGTCTAGTAGAGTGAGGATTGAAGTTGTCCGTCGTATATAACGGATGGGAAACCTTCGGGGAGAACCCAACAACAACAACAACAACAAAGACATTCCTGATCATTTCAGTGACTGGAGCAGTAAAAGCAAAGTTTCCGAAAGGGATGGGGGAAAATGAAAATGGAAAAAAACAGAGAGTAATGAAACGCTACATTCTTTCTTCGTGTGCCGAATTCACTTGTACCTTTACCCTACAGAGTCAGTAAGATTTCTCTTTCTACTTTTTCTCGGTTGTTTCCATTATTATTCCATTTCCACTTATTCTTTATATACTACGCACAACTTCCGTTCTTGCTTTATAGGCGAACTTTGTTTCATTATTCTATGAATTCCTAATTTGAGCTTATGATAATATTTAGCCAGTAAAGGAAGCGCACCGTGTCACTGGCATTGTGGAGATTTCCCCTTCTGAAATTTCTTACAGGCTTTGAATATACTTACATTTTGTGAATCCTTTAGGTGTGAAAGAACCATGCTCTCATTTAGGAGACGTCCTCTTTCTTTCAATAATTCCTTTTATATTCACAGTACATATAAGAAAAAATTATTATAAAACAGAAATAAAACTTGTCCAAGTTTTATTTCCGTTTGATTGGTGTCAGCAAGAAATATCGCGTGTACCTTACTCCCGAACCTGAATAAAGGACATTTATACCTGGTTTGATATTCACTTATTTTTAATTTGTTGTCACTGTTATTAATATAAAAAGGTATATTTAATTATATTGGCAAACAGAATTTTTAGCTCCATTAATAAATCAACTGCTCACAGTCAAATTTTATGTGCAGATTTCAAAATCATTCTTAAAATTTTACATCCTGTCATAATTGCTACATATACAGGTCTTGTGTTTATCAAAATATCCACATCGTACTGAACTTTAGGGCAGTAGATAAGATACAGATCTTCTGCATTATCCGAAAAACATTGTTTGCATATGCTCATCGATGGCAGTAATTTTAGGGAGGGTTAACATGCTCAACCTTGTCAGCCAGCCTCCCTCCTCCATGTTTTTTTAGTAATGGAAAGACAGTTGTAGTGTGAGCACGTGTACAGCTTAACAGCGTATCTATTGCATACTATGCTTTGCTTAACATTGTATTCTTAAAATGTTTAAGCAGAAGGAAAGGAAGTGCCTGAAACACCTTGACAATGTCTGCTATGTGTGTGTGGACGGTTTGCAACAAAAACTCAGAGGAAGAAAATCTACAGTGTTAGTAAACGTACATGTGTTTTGTATTTTGGTTGCAATGCTGATCAGGGCAAAATTAGGACTCCAGATGTATTACTTGCACCTCAAATCTGAGGATGTCGATAACTAGTAAAATTAAAAGTATTCCTTTTGAAGTTCCCACAGTTACCTTTTGTAGTACACAATAAAGTTACACGACTTCGATCGGAATGTCTATGGCGATCTTAAGGTTCACTGGTCTACAGGTTGTTTTGTTGGAGAAAATCGCGCAACCACATTGACGATTGCAATTTCTGCGTGGAAAAAATATCAGGGATGTCCCAAAAAGAAGCATAGTATCTGAAATAAGGCCTGTTCCAATAATGATGACCTGTCGAATCCCTAAAATCATGGGATAAAAGAAGAGGTAAGATTCTTGTGTTGCAAACTTTTTTCTGCATAATACAAATGCATCCTCCTCAGTTTCTCTCTACATGAAGTAGAGAGAAACATATGAAAGTGTGTCCAAGATCCTGAGTCCGTGCAATAAAGTAACATGCCTTTGATTGGAATGTCTATGGTGATCTTCAGGTAATTATTCACTGGTCACAGGCGGGTTTCATGCCAAGTTTTGTTGTTTTTCTCTGTTTATGGTAGAGTTGTGCATGGGAGATCTAAGTGATGAGCAAGGGAAACGCTTTCGTTAGGACATATTCTCAATGCAAAAGTGGTACTAAGGTCAGTGGGATACTACAGTGATGGGAAATTACGGTTGGTTTCTTAAAAGAAACGAACGAAAACGGATTAGAAGAAGAAAAACCTCTCTGACTGGCAAAATTTCTATGGAAATAGAATGTATGTGGTGCATTATGTGTGACTAAAGTTGTTGTTGTTGGAATGATGTTTAATGACACAATGGCTACTGTTGCCATACTGTGCCTGCCTGCTAATATTTATGATTAAAGTACTTTAACATGAATAACAATATTTTTTTTGACAGCACGTGTAATATTGTACTGTAAAATGTTTGAAATTGTTCATTCATTAAGTTACTAAAATTTCAATAGAGATATGATAGAAACAAAATTTGGGAATTAGTGAATCAATTTCCTTTAGAATCTGCAACGTTTGCTTCGGAGGTACGACTATATATTTTGTAATTTAACACATTATATTTCGCCAGTGTCATTAGCGTTCAGAAAATCATATTACACAACATTTAAATAATTACCATGATTATCAAATCAATAAAAAGCAAATGATGTTGATTGATTTCATAGTCAAGATGGTAAATGTTGAACTACTGAGCCTGGAAAGCCAATCAGAGTGAAGGCATCGATCAACAGGAATAAGTAACGACAACGGGCACAAAACAAGCGTAAATACAAGGCTATTCACTTATCGAGTGGATAGCCATGTATTTACGATTGTAGACATAGCTGACCTATCAGTCAACTATGTCTGCCGAGTAACCATGGCAACATAGCATTGATGTCATCTGATTTCGAGTGAAACATTTTTAGACAGGTGAGAGAAAGCAATTTCATTACAATAGAAGTATTATTTTACGAGAAAAACAGTACAGTATTTATAAGTGGAGTTCTTAGAACATGGACTTGTCCCGAGAAGGTCGTTGTTGTTTAAGAGTTTCCAGACACAAGGGCAACAAAGGACAAGATATGTCTTTCCTGTTTTTTTTTTTTTTAATGTAAATTAAATTTCTTAGACTCGTTTATCAAATCGGAGTTGCCGAATGAAATTAAACAGTTTGTCAAGAACTGCAGAGTTACGTAATATCTGTTGAAGGGTAAGTGAATTCTGATTTTTACACAAACTCTGGAAGCAAAGGAAGCTGGAATTTCTGAATCTAAGGCATAAAAGAATGTGAATTACTAAAAGTTGAACTTAGCATTGAACGCACAGGGAATTTCATTAGTTAATAGATAATAATGCGTAGGATTCGCAGCGCGGCAAGCCTTACTTTTCTCTGCGACTTTTTCTGATGCTCGAGTCCCATATTTCTGAATTAGGTTTTATTTCCGGTAGTTAGTTTAATTTCTCCATATCTGTGCCCATTCGACTTTAATTTCTCTTATTGATCTAAAATCAGTGTATGGAACTATCATTGTTTGGTGGTTCTGATACCGACTTTGCTGCATTATCTGCTTCGTTATTGCCTTTTATTCCGGAGTATCCTGTGATCAAGCAAACAGTTGTTTCAAGGTTTTTTTTTTTTTTTTTGACAGAAGTTGATTAGAAAGTCAATTTCTTGTAAGAGAAGATGAGAATAATGTTTATCCTGTATGGCTTAGACAGCACTGAGCGAATCAGAATATATTAGCGCAGAAAGCGACGACTGTTCACATATATTTCACTTAAAGCAAGCTGGATAGCAAATAATTCTGAAGACGTATGCTGTATTCACCTGGAAGGGATTTTGAGACTACCTGTGAAGGGAACACAGCTACTGTACCTACATGTGAGTGTGTGACGACTCAAAGCCATCAGGACAAATTATGAGTTTCCCAATGTGTTCCGAAGCACGGTTGGCATGTAGCTGTTTGATGTTAAGTGATGGAATGGTATATTTTGACCACTGAGTGAAGTATTTATCAATGTTAATATCATGTCTTTCCCACAGAGGTAAAGGTATATTTGTACTTTCCCCAATTTTATTTCGATCAATTTTCCGTTTCTGTATTATTTCTTGAAAGTGTATCCCAGCAGGCCTGGATTCATTACGCTTAGAGGCGTAGAGTGTTGGCCAAAGAGGATGGCTGAGGTAGACCTAGACCCAAAAAGGATGGGATGGTGAGCTTCTTATTTTGGCAGCGTATTGGTAGAAGAGGCTTTGTCTTCACATGCGATGCTGTTGTTATTTGGTTTTTAGAAGCATTAGCAACTGAGGCCATAGTGCTCCGGGGATATGCGGTGGTCATTCCCTGACCTTTCCGCATCCTCCGTATTTGGTGGTCACAGGCTCGAATCCCGGTCTGCTGCTCCTGCCCAGCTGGCTACGAAGGCGCCACATGTGATGTGATTCCACGTACAAGCTTCAAACTCGCGAGGTACTGTAAGCACAAAGTGCACATCGAAGGGCACTGTGTTAGACTGTGTTCACAAATTGTATGATACTGTTTTTATCTGAAATATATGCTATAGCTCCATAATTTACACTTGACCGGATTAGAGCACGAGTAGATTTCCTGTTTTCCTGTAACAGTTTGATTTTCATAATATTATAGATATCATTTTTTAAAGTTAATTTCACGATCACGTCACAGGGTATCGTGACTCTCACGGAAATAGCCGATGGCGATTTACGTGTGAGTCATGATTTAATCTGTTGCAGAACCTGTGAAATGTTTTCCAAGGTCGACCTGGTGACTAATCATAGATCACCTGAGGATTCATTTCTTTGTGACGGATGTAAAGAGTGCACCGATCTTAAATTTCAATTTGGTGCACTGATGGAACAATTTGAGTCACTGAAAAAACGGGTGCTTGCCCTCGAGAATAATGCATCTGGGACCTCGTCAGGGACTAAAGATTCCAGTCTACCAAGTGATGCACAACCGATTCGAGCCTCAAATGTGATTCCACGTACAAGCCTCAAAACATAAAAACCAAGTGCAAACTACTCTGGTTCAAAAGGACTTTGTTTTATTAGGAGACTCTATTGTCAGGGAAACGGGAATATTTTTTGTAATAAGGATAGGTGGAGTAGAACCAGGGCATGTCTGCCGGGAGCAACTATTAATGATGTCACCAACAGATTGTCAGATTTTAAGGAGGGTAAATAGAATATTATTATGCATCTGGGGACTAATGACATTAAACGTACACGATCTGATGATTTCTTGGAAAAATACAGGACCATGCTGACAAAATGCCGCGAGATAGGCCACAATGTCTATGTGTCTGCAATTCTGCCCAGACACGATAGGAGGGATTATATGTTAAAAGCCTTGTGGATTAACTCAAGACTTGAAGGACTCTGCAAGGCTTTAGAGGGAAATTTCTATCAGCATGGCCCACACTTGTAGGTAGAAGGAATTTGTTTTGTAGAGACGGGATACACTAAACAAATGTGGTGCAAAAGTTTATTCCAGTATTATTGAGGATACCTTAAAGGTTCAGGGAAACTGCTAGTTAGGGGGTGGGATGTAGGTATTACTGCAAGCGTTTATCTGATAATATTAGTAAAAGTAACTCTTGCACATACCTCAAGAATTCTTATCTGTTTCCCCAAGTGGACATATTATCTAGATGTTCTGGGGACAGAAACGTTTCAAGTGAGCGGGTAGCTAATGCCAGGGAAGAGAGCCTAAAAAACTTCAAGAGTTGTGTTAGGGTTGTTAAATATACAAGTACAGTAAGTCTTAATTGTTTATACAGTAATGTTAGAAGCGTCGTCAATAAAATGAGCGAATTCGAACTGCTGGTAAAACAAGTAACGCGGACATAATAGGGCTTACGGAGACGTGGTACCACCCGGAAATTGGGGATGATGAGTTTCAGTACGGCTTGTAATATAATGTATTTAGGAAGAATAGGGTAGATAGTAGGGGTGGTGGGGTAATGCTTCTTATCAAAAGCAGCCTGAGTGCGACGATAGCTTTCCCGAATTCAGACGGTTCACGTGCTAATATAGAATCTGTATGGTGTGAGATAGTTGGAAACAAATATACAGGGTGATTCACTATCAGTGCGACAAACTTGCAGGAGGTGTAAGGGGCACAAAGACGAATCGGAATCACATAGCATTGCAGGGTTCGAAATGCCTTCGTCATGCGGTAGAGGACGTTGAACGGGAGTTCGCGGGAACAGCGATCCCGCTGGACCGTTGGTCTATCGCTCGAGTACTCGTACTCGGATAGCCTTCTGCAAGACGTAGGACATTCTCCTCATTGTTTGGCGTCCTCGTCGTTCGCTCTCGATTCATGGTATCTCTCGTGAAACAACCAGTCTCACGTAACCTTCTGTGCACACGTGCGAAAATCGTATGATAAGGAGCACGCCTGTGCGGGAAACGTTCCTGGTACAAGCGTAGAGAGGCGCGCCCGTTACAGTCCGCAGCTCCATACGCGAGGTGCATGTCGGCCAGTTCAACGTTTGAATACTCGTCCATCCTACTGCCTCGGGACCCGGTTCGCAAATGCTGACTTCCAGCGGGATCGCTGTTCACGCGACCTCCCGTTCAACGTCCTCTACCGCATGACGAAGGCATTTCGGACCCTGCAATGCTATGTGATTCCGATTCGTCTTTGTACCCCCACACCTCCTGCAAGTTTGTCGCACTGGTAGTGAATTACCCTGTATAATGCGAGTAGGAGTAATCTACAGACCAGGTGATTGTGAAGCTTATGACGAAAGCCTCTACATGCAAATGTAAGCGTCGATGTCTTATTATGGGTGATTTCAATTTGCGTCTAATTGATTGGAGAAAATGGGAAGGAAACTCGACATGGAGAACAAAATTTTTAAATCACCTAGATGACTGTTATTTGTATCAATATGTCAGGGAAAGTATTACAGAAAGGAATATCCTAGACCTCATCATCACCCATGAATCAGATGACATAACAGGGCTGACAGTAGAGGAACCAGTAGAATGAAGTGATCACGGAGTTCTACAGTGGATGATGATGCGAAAGGTAGCAGTAGTAAAAGGCAAAGGAATTGGTTTTAATTTCAGAAAAGGAAATTACGATGCCTTAAGGTACTACATGGCCTCTATTAACTGGGTAGATATCGCACAGAGAACGAATACAATTGAACTGTGGTATACCTTTAAAATATTAATCATAGATGCCTTGAATGCGTATTTACTATTAAAAAAATACTCCACGAGGAGGGTTCCAAGTTGGATGAATAGTGAAGTTGCCACATTAATTGAGCAGAAAAAGAAGACATGGAAAAGTTACAGTGCAATAAAAAGCACTGAAGCCTATAACAGCTACAAGATGATCTGTAAAAAGAGCCACAGAAAAGGTTCGACAGGTAAAGGCAATTTATGAGAAATCGCTAGCAGATCGAGCAAAGAGGGTTTGTTTGTTTGTTTGTTTTTGTTTTTTGGTTTTTAGGAGCATTAGCAACTAAGGCCATATTGCTCCGGGATATGCGGTGGTCATTCTCTGAACCTTTCCGCATCCTCCGTATTTGGTAGAGACGGGCTCGAACCCCGGTCTAATCAAGAAGCGTGCGCTACCCACTGCTGACCTTTACGTAAGGGAAAGGGATAGTATTAAATACACCAGCTGCCGTTGCAGATGAACTCAAACTTTACTTTGCATCAATATTTACGGAAGAAAAACCTTTTCTGGCAATGGGGGAGCAAAGTTGAAAAATATGTAATTAATGATAATGAAATTTCGCAAGATTATTTAATGAAAAAACTTTCGAACCTACAGGCCAGTAAGGCTCTTGGAGTTGATGGCATATACCCCATAATCTTAAGGGAGGCGGCAAGTGAGTGCATTGAACCATTGAGGCTAATTATGCGAGCATCACTAGACTAAGGGGAGATTCCCTTGTATTGGAAAAGTGCCAATGTATCTCCCATACATAAGGGTGGCTCTAAAAGTGAAGTGGGAAATTATCGACCTGTGAGTATGACTTCAGTGGTAGGGAAAATCATGGAGGCAATGTTCAAGGGTGGAATTCAGGATCATTCATTTGGATCGAATTGAAATTCTCAAGGATACTCAGCATGGTTTTGTAAAGGGAAAATCATGTTTAACAAATCTGGTTCGCTAATTTGAAAGGGTCACTCACGAGCTGGATTTAGGGAATAATTTTGACATTGTTTATTTAGATTTCAGCAAAGCTTCTGACTCAGTTCCACATGAGCGGTTGCTTTATAAGCTGGAACAGGTTGGAATCACTGGGAAAATCCTTAGATGGATAGCAGGATGGTTCAGAGCAGGAGGCAGAGGGTTGCGATAAATGGCTATTCCTCAGATTGGGTTGATGTAAGAAGTGGGGTTCCCCAAGGATCAGTATTAGGACTGTTGTTTTTAATTTTCATAAACAACATCGATGAAGAGATAGAGGGTGTGATGTCTAAATTTGCAGATGATGTTAAAATTGGTAGAGTAATTAATGATCACTGTCAAGCTGAGCTGCTTCAGAGAGACCTAGATAGACTTCAGGAATGGTCAGAAAAATGGCAGTTATGCTTTAATCCAACAAAGTGTATTACAAAGTGTATTACACCTGGGAAACAGTAATCCCAAAATAACTTATTCACTTGGCGGAGTTCAACTAAACCCAGTACTGGAGGAAAAGAACTTGGGTGTTACGATACGGTCAGACATGAAATTCTCTGAGCATTGTAAACAGGTTGCAAGGCAGGCCCATGGTGTCCTATCGATGATCTATTGAACTTTTGCAAGTAGAGATAGGGACCTGATAATCCCATTATATAAGGCTTTTGTTAGACCACGCTTGGAATACTGTGTTCAAGTATGGGGACCCCACCTAAAGAAAGACATCGAGCTTGTTGAAAGGGTGCAAAGACGGGTAACGCGCCTGGTGAGATCCCCAAAAATGGCGTCCTTATGAAGAAAGACTTCTAATATGTGGGTTGCAGCGTTTGGAAACTAGACACCTTAGAGGAGATTTGATTGAGGTGTTTTAAGGCTCTGAGAGGCATCAGTAAAATGAATGAGGACGAAATTTTCAAGATTATAAATGATGCTAGAACTAGGGGACATAAATTCAAGTTACGGGGGGGGAAATGTTTAGATTGAACTGCAGGAAGTTTTATTTTAGCCAGCGAGTTATAAATTACTGCAATAATTTGCCTACATGATGGGTGGTAGAGGCTGACAGTTTGTGGAAATTCAAAGGATATCTGGATAGTACCTTCGGGTGAGGGAAGCGTATAGGATGATAGATTTAATTTCCTTTTCTTTTATTATTTATTATTATCTTTTTTTTTATCATTGTTTTATTCCGTTTTTTTTTTTTTTTTTTTTTTTTTTTTGGCTGATGCAGCATAAGCATGCGGCCATTACTAATACTAATTTCTTGCAGTCAGTATCCATATCCTGGACATTTTGGAGCATCTCCATTGGCAGGAATCTCTCGCCCTTCCTGAGCCTCCACGCCACGGACTGTAAAGAAGGGAGGGCCCTTAAGGGTCTCGGAGGGATTCTCCAACTACAAATCTGCCAAAAACTTGGCGTGTTGATTTCCTTATCATTTTAATGGTGATGAATAAGCGGAGGGTGAAGATCTGTTCTGAGACTTTTCTGTTGTTTAGAAATTTGGTCATTTCTGAAGTATGTGTGAGGGGTGGAAGCTTGTGCTTGAAGAACACCCACCGAAGAAGCCAGTACTCATCTTATGATATGATTTTTACTGGGACTCTCTGACATGAAGGAGGTACTGTTTGGCAAGCCATCTGGATCGGCAGACCTTGTTGTGAATATCTAATTTAGTAAGGGACTTAGGTCTTCCAAAGTATGCTGCTGAAATTCTGGGATCCAGACTTCAAGTGAAGAACTTTACTTGCACCAGGTACATCATTTTCCTGGTACAGAAATCGTCAAAAGGGAGTTTATACAGTATTTTTCACAATAAAGTCCTCTCGAATATTGCAGTGATATCGCTGGTTTAACAAATGCCTTAGGAGCTCCATCATATGTTCCTAGTGAATAGAGACTATTTATAGACTCTTCTAAGACTAGTTTAAAAGGTGTTCTCTTGTGTAATGGAGATAAATACACATCTGTGCGAGTTGCTCATTCAGTCTACTTAAAAGAAACTTATGACAATCTAAAGTTGCTTCTGGAGAAAATTAAATTTCAAGATCACGAATGGCAACTATGTGGAGACTTAAAAGTGGTATGTATGTTGTTGGGGCAACAGGTTGGATACACTAAAATGCCACGCTTTATTTGTGAATGGGATAGCAGAGCTAAAGGTTGCATTGGACAAAGAAGAAATGGCCTCGGAGGTACAATCTTACATCGGGGTCAAAAAATATTGTGCACGAAAGTTTGGTGAAGCCAAATACTTTTACCTCCACTGCATATCAAGTTAGGCATAATGAAGCAATTTGTTTGTTAAAACATTAAATAAGGACGGCGACTGCTTTAAGTACCTTTGCAGTAAATTTCCCGGTTTATCTGACGCAAAACTTAAGGATGGTATCTTCATTGGTCCCCAAATTAGAAAATTGGTTTTAGACAGTCAATTTGAAACTACTATAACTGACGTTGAAAGGGAAGCCTGGATTGCTTTTAAAAGTGTAATGGAAAACTTTCAAGGAAATCATATCTCACAGGATTATGGGAAAATTGTTCAAAATATGCTCGAAAAGCTTCGAAATTTAGGTTGCAATATGAGCGTCAAAATTCACTTTTTGCATGCCCATCTTGATTTTTTCCCACGAAAATCTTGCACAGATGAGCGAAGGACAAGGGGAAAGATTCCGTCAGGACATAAAGGAAATGGAGCAGTGGTACAGGGGAATGTGGAATACAAGCATGATGGCCGACTATTGCTGGTGTTTAAAAAGAGAGAAACCTGGCACTGTTCATAAAAGAAAAACGATTAAACATTCTTTTCAAACAAAGAGACGAAGGTCTGATTAATGAAAAGTTTCAGAATTTTGATTAATATTTGTTAGTATTTACATATTTTTTGATATATGAAAATGTAATCCTGTCAATTTATCATTACTAAATACAATAAAGTTATATACTTTCGTAAAAAACACAATACTTTTTTATTTCTTAAATTGTGATATATCTGGATGTGACAGAAAAAAAATCTAAGTGATATTTGAAATCGCAGCAACATATTTCGGTAGTAGGACCTATTTAAATTCAAAGCCCAGTGAACAAACTTAAATTAGTAAACCAGTGTTATTATATGTGTGGCAACGGCTTCCAGGAGGATGTTTTCAGGGAATTGAGATCAAAAGTATGAAAACTCCTCCATGAGCATTATTAGTGTCAGATCTATCCTGACCGAAGACAATATAATTTTTAATTGAAGGGGAGATTTAAGCTTTTAATTCATTTATTTAAAGGACATGGCAGCAAGATTGTAGTAGCGAATTAGTTCGTAGATATCATCAATGTTGCTGCGAAAAACTCTTCAATTCCATTGTATGATGTTTTCTATTATTTTATTTTGTAAGAGGAAGATAAATCTGTCTGCTTTTTATGAGTGGTTGTTGTAGTAGTAGGATTTCAGGAGCATTAGCAATTAAGGTCATATTGCTCCGTGTAAGTTGCATCTGTTCTTAGGTCCATTTTCTGGTTGCTTGACGAAAAACCCGATTTTCCGAGGGAAAAAACCATGCTGCCCTCGTAAAAAATTTTCATATCATCGACAGGACTCGAACTCAGGTCTTTTCCACTTAGTGTGAGAAGAAAGGCGATTCTATCAACTGTGCTACCCACGAGGGATTTCTTAAGTGGGTTGCTTATAACGATCAAGTTTTGATTTTTCTTTTCTTTGAAAGGTAGGGCATCTTGATTAATTCATTCTTATCTTCCGTATCATCAACATCTACAGGTAATTCAAGTAGTTCTTCTTGACTGGTCGTGTTATCTTTATACATGCTTGATGGGTGTGATTGCTTCACCTCAACAGGTGCATTATTCCTTTGGTCTTTGTTATTTTTATTTGGTCTTTGTGATTTAGTTTTTTTTTTTAACATTATATAATAATGTTAATACTGGATATTTTATTGAGATACTTTAAAATTTCTGTTAATATCAATGTCTGATTGTATGGGTGTGATACCATAGTAGAGAAGTTTATTTTGTGTTGTTCTGCAGATACTTTAATTGTGGAAAGGTTCGGCTGTAAATGGACACTGCTGATATTTTGGCAAATAATTCGGCTAATGCATTCGCTATTTCTGATGGTACTGACAACTCCTGCCGTTTCTAGTTTAGGATTGAGGCTGGCGACTGCACGTATTTAAAAGAAAGTACTTGGATTTTCTTCGATATGAGTCTATTGTCCGTATAAGCAAACTTACCCAGGCGTCTTTCTTTGCTTTTCTTCTTATTTAGTGGAACTTAGCCTAAAGTCTTTTAAATTTAATTAGATTACCAGTTGTAAGGAATTTGAGAAACAGATTCCAAGCTCTATTTTTTGTCTGTTCACAGTGTGTGCACTCTTGATTATACCAGTAACTGTTGTGTTTAAGTTTCCCAGACAAAGATTTAGGTATTGCAGAAGTAGCAGCATGAAATATCTGGTTGGTTATATGATCCGTGACATTATATATGGTCTGGGACTGGACTATATCATCATCAAACTGAATTAGTGAGGCATATTTGTGCTAGTGTACCCTACGGAATTTCCAGGCGGGGCACTGCAATGGGAGCAACTTTATGCGTGTGTTTGAATCTTTCAAAGGACCGGTAGATGATTACTATTTAATGGATTATCAAGAAGTGGCCACTCCCTCTTGGCATATACTGGGGTGGAGAGAGAGAGAGAGAGAGAGAGAGAGAGAGAGAGAGAGAGAGAGAACGGATCGAAAGATCTATTGCAATCATGGATAATGTAGGAAATTGGATATAGGTGGGCTTTTCAGTTTTTAACAGGGTACGATGATGAGCATTATTGGTATTAGTATCGGTGTTTAAGGGCAGCTGAGACCAAAATGTGCCAGTTCGTAGATTGTGAAGGGTGATCATTTAATTCACGGACTTGTGCAAGATTTTGTTTACCGCTCGAACTTTCCATAACTGTCGCTAGAGGCGCGCTCTCTAATTCGCTACTTACTGAGCAGACTCTGTGGGCGCATGCCAGTAATTTTCGAGATAGTGTGTTGTATGAAGAGTTTTTACAGCCGCGTGTCACTGACGATCGCTTTGAAGCAAGTATCACTTCGGAAATATAGATTGAACAGCGATAAGTGATTCGTTATTGTGTCTGACGGGGCTTAAATACACCGGAAACAGTTAAAGAGATGACTGAAGCGTATGGTAATGAGTGTCTTGATAGGATGGCCATATTCCGGTGTGACCGAACTTTCCTGTGTGAAGTGGTTTCTCCATCAAGAAAATGTAAGCAGAACGGAGATGGGACCCGATCAATTAGATTTTCTGTCATTTGAGGTTGAAGAGAAATTAGGAGGGACCCATGTATATAGAAGCTATTGTGAGAGTGAAAATCAATTACAATGCGTATTGCCACTATTTTGGAAAGAGTCTGAAGAGAAACATGTTTGGATGGAATGTTTTTTCTGACAATAATCGCCATCCCTCCATGAGCTGGTGTGTCTTGTCTTAAGACAATATACTTTTTAATGGTAGGCCACCTCGTAAATTTAAAATGTTTTCTCTAAAGCTATGGCAGCAGGTTCACATACCGATCGGTAAGATCCCGCAAATCGTATTTTGTATTCCTTAAGCCTCTACAATTCCATTGAAGGATTCTTTCCATTATGTGGCTTTATGAGTTGTTCTTGGTTCTGACAGCTTTCTAGTTGTATAGTTGGCTTGTATCTATCTATGTTTGTTTTGTCTTTCTTAGGAGATAAGGGACGTGTCATGTCCATCTCATCGGTTGCATATAGCTCTAAAATTCCGTCATCTGAACCATGTCGTTCGTCAAAGTCTATTCCAGTGGAGAGGGATGGTTACCGTTTTGATGTATTCTGTCATTTTTAGTTTAAATTTTGGAGAAACATCGGTAAGAATAGTAATTGGGGTCTTACTATGTTGTTCAGCTGCTTGTTGGGAACGACATTGTTTGGAAACAGAGTGCAATGAACGCGCCCAATTATAAATAGATATATGAACTGATATATGTGTGTCTGAATCCATACTATGTGTGTGTGTTATAGGAGTTTAACGGCGCATAAGCTGCTGTGGCTATAATGCGCCTATTCACAGGAAAATACTAAAAACAAAATTTAGGCTTAACCACTTGATTTTGTTTACAGAGATATTTTAGAATTCATCATATAGTCCAATTATTTTCAGATAAGAGAAAAACTCGTTGATGTTTGCATCATCTCCAATAATATGTTGTAATGTCATTGGTTCTCGTAGATTTCTCAGAGAAAACAGGACGGATGTTCTGTTCTGTTGATAGTGAGGGCAGTCAGTCAGAATATGTTTGACTGCTAAATTTGCTGAACAGTATGGACACTGAGGAGGATCTTCGCCTGTGAGTAGATGGAGGTGAGTCAGATAACCCCGGACATGATACCGTGAAGGGTATTGTAGGGTCGTGGTACCTGCGTGTACCGATGATCTTTACAATAAAGATCTTATTTATATGTATGTCCAATTCGTGCCCGTGATAGTACCACTTCTTCTTTTCGCAGTTTTTGTGCTTGAGTGCCAAAGCTTTGGATCGTGTTTCAACTGGTAGAGATTATTATTGGTTGGGGTGTTCCATAGCTCTTTCCACTGCGCGAGACATGCTGTTTGTATGATGTCACTGTAGTCAGAGGCTGGAACTGGAACGGAGGTTAAATCAAAATTTGATGGATTTTTAGCTGTTTGATCAGCAATCTCGTTCCCCTTTATCCCCGAATGTGCTGGGATCCAACAAAAGGTCACTGTTTAATGAAATTCTTCAATTTGTAATAGGAGTCTTCTGATTTGATTTAACACAGGCTGAACCTTGTAGGAGGAGTTTTGCATTGTGTAACTGAGCTGAGAGAGTCCGTATATATTACGTATTTTAGAGATGGGTAGAGATTCAGGTTATCTAAAGCTAATGTTATTGCATGAGGTTCTGCAAAGAAACGCTATACTCAGGTGGAAGGGCAGGTGGAATGATAGTAGAGGGAAATACTGCCGCTGCGCCAACGGCTGAATGTGATTTGGAGCCATCAGTATATATATTGGCAAAAAATCAGCGTATTTCTGAATATGGCTTGAATGGAGTTTTTTCACATTGAGTATCGGTAGAGGATTCTTCTCCCACTTATGAAGATAAGTATCGAAAGTTAATTGAGGAGGGGGAATCCAAGGTGTTTGGGAGCAATTCATTACTTTTTGCCTGTCGAAAATAGGAACATTCCAACTCTACATTAATTCAATAATGTCTTATTTTACTGGGTTTATTTCTGTAGAGGTTTTGCAGTGATGGATTAAAGAGCTATGGCTGAATAGGATGCTGACAGCAACTTTGTATTCAGGCTGCATAGTTAAGAAGTACTGTTTTCCTGGAGGCAAAGAGGGGGACTCATGGACTTCAATATATAAATGAGTAGGAGATGTCCTGAAAGCATCAAGGGCAATCCGCAATGCTGTATAAGATCCAGCCAGCGTAGTGTACTCTTTCGGGCAGAATGGTAGATTGGAGCACCATAATCCAAACGGGATCTGATCAATGCTCTATATAAGAGCAGCAAATATGAACGGTTTGCTCCCCAAGACAGGGCAGATAAAACTTTTAGTATGTTCAGATTTTTGAGGCAGGAAGTACGCACAAATTTAATGTGCTCAAAGAAATTTAACTTCATGTCAAGGATTAATCCCAAGAATCTGACGTTGTTAGTCAGTGGAATGGTATAATTTGATATCTGAATCAGGAATTGTTCAGGAATCCATACTGACTGGAAATGTTGACCAGCTGTAGCATACATACTCTTTGTATCTGTTTTTATTATTTGTCTTCTCCCTTCTGAGTTTGCCACTTTCATTTTTGCTTTATATTTCTGAATTTTTTTTCTTATCTTCCATAGTTCACGTGTTTCTGAGAAAGCTGAGTAGTTACCCTTACAATTTGGGCAATGCGGAGTGATAATGGTGCAATCAGATTGGTTATATATCTTTGACCCACAGTTAGGACATATTGCCTCGCCTCAACATGAAGTTTGTCAGTGTCCATATTTTTGGACACTGACTCATAAAAGACTCGCCTGGTGCAAAGAGCATGCAAGATGGACGTTAGAAGACTGGAAGAAGGTGTGCTGGTCGGATGAGACACGTTATTTACTTCCACACTATGGATGGTCGTGTACGAATTTGGCGTCAACGATATAAGGCTCTTGATCCATCATGCATGGTATCAAAAGTGCAGGCCGGTGGAGGCGGTTGTATGTTGTTGGGCATGTTTCACTGGCAGCAAGTTGGACCCCAGGTGCATGTAAAACAACGTATCGGTGGTCTCCGCTATCGTAAACTGCTTGCCGACTTTGTACACCCCAGTTTGTTACACTTTTTCCCGAATTGCGATGGGGTCATCTCTGCGCCATCGGGCACTTGTTGTACAGGAATTGTTTGAGGAACACAGTTCTGACTTCCAGCATATCGATTGGCCTCCGAACTCCGCCGATATCAATCCCATAGAGTACTTGTGGGACACTATGGAAAGGCATATCAGGCGTCTGGATACACTAATCACCTCCATACCTCCCGAACGCTTCCGACATCTTGTTGAAAAAAATGCCACCTCGGATAGCTGCTGTACCGAGGGCAAAAGGAGGACCTACGAAGTATTAGGTCATAATTCACGGATCACCCAGTGTATGTCGCAAAGAGAAAATCGCTTGTCACTATCGCTTGGCACTGGGGATCAAAGTGTATCCGATATCAGTCTTTATCGCATTTTAACTATTCGAACATCGTTTCAACCTCAATTTTCAGAGAGCTGACCAAAAAGAACAACGACTTCCTACTGATATCTATGTTTTCATTGTCAGTAGTCTGAAGGAAATGGATTTAAATAAAATGACTTTAGGGAAATTGAGTGCTTCTGAATATAAATTATGCAATGCAATGTGATTTGTTTACTATGGATTTTACGTTTCAGGAAATATTAGCTTGTTATTGTAGAGAAATATTAAATTGTGGCAATCTCTGTTTAGACCATGCATAGTCGATTACAGACGTTAAACAATATCAAAAGAATGGCAATTCTATTGATATATAAGGAAATTTACAGCTAGAAGGAATATGTACGCGAAATGATGCCTTGCTGCATACCACACATATTGCTAAATGTAGAGTTAAATTAAACCAGCGATATGTATCTTATTAAATTGTTGCGTTACTCTACGCTGACATCTTCGAAGTACATAAAGAATGTGTTTAAAGAGCGCTGGCTTTTAGATTTTAATTAATCTCTTGGTTACAAGAATTCCAGTTACGTGAAACGGCTTTCTAAGCTATTTCGGTTATGTTCTTTCCTTCAGGCATAAATGCAATACGAAAATATATTTGAATTCATTATTCATTTTCCTTTCGCTGTAGATATCTCTTCTGCAATAGAAATCTCTTCCCGAATAGATGTAGTAATGTCTTATGACCTTAAGATTTTAAGTGAGTGCCAGCGCTTGCTGAATAATTCGAACAGGAATATCTTTCCTTATAACGTGTTTAGATTATTACAGCGTGCCCCATACGGGGGGGGGGGGGTTAAGGATTTCTTCTTGGAAATGTCACACTACATTCGCATTTCGCCAAGGAGTTGGAATGGATAATTATATAAATTTAAAAATTCAATAATTTTTAAAATCAGACATATTATTAAATCATGCGTATCATCCTTAATTTATATAATTTGTCAAAATAAAACAAATTAAGTAGAGTATTACATTTTGCGTATATTTTAAATTATACGCAAAATGTAAAAATTGTATTTGCAGTTATTTTTAGAACAGTGGCGATGGGGAAGTACGTCATAAAATAATACCCTGAAATTTGTTGACAGCGTCTTCCATGAACCATGAATCTATACTTCTGTAGAATCAAGGTTCCGTGCTAATCAGATATATATATATATATATATTTTATGAAAACCATCACCTTCAGTGAGCAATCGGAGAGAAAACTGGACAACTAATTACAAAAAACAGTTGGCAAACCATAAGATGGAAGCTTGTTTAGAAGACCTTTATGCCAAATACGATCGAAAGCCTTTGAGATATCAAGAGCAACTGCTTTGTTTTCACCGAACTTTTCCATTGAATTTGTCCATAAACGGGTAACATAAGCCAGAATATCACCAGTGGATCGACACTGACGCAATACATACCGGCGATCGTTGATCAGACTGAAGATTTCTAAGTAGTTTAAGAGTTGGCGGTTAATTGATTTCTCCATTACTTTAGAAAGAGCAGAAGTGATTGCAATGGGATGATAATTGGATGGGAGGGATTTGTCACTCTTTTTAGGAACTGGCTGGATATGAGCAAATTTCCAAGCAGAAGGAAAAACACCTTTGGAATAAGAAAGTGAAAAAAAGGCTGCAAAGAAACAGGAGTGAGTTCAGGAGCACAGGTTTTGAGAACAAGTGGAGAAATACCATCAGGACCTGAAGCTTTCTTAGCATCAAGATTCGTCCAAATCCTTCTGACATCCTTTTGACGGAAGACCACAGGAGGCATTGAATGGAGTGTGTTTGGAATGGAGGGAGGTGTTTTACCAAGATCATTAATACACGATTTGGAAGAAAAATGGGATGCTAGCAGGTCAGCTTTATCCTTGGCTGAAGTGACAACAGAACCATCTGGTTTTGACAGATGTGGGAGCAGAGATGGGCAATAGTTGTGGCCAATAGCTTTGGTAAGAGACCTCTGGTCTCTTAGAATGCTCGTCTACCATTAGGGCAAGAGCAAGTAAGTTTTCTACTCTTAGCCTGTTCAAAATCTAATTTGTACTGATTAATGACTGCTTTACAATTGTTGCGAGCTTTGGTGTAGACAGAAAATGAAAGTGAAGAACTGGAAATAAGTCAATTACGATATGCAACCTTCTTCTCTTGAACAGCCTTAGCATATTTATTAGAAAACCAAGGTTTAGATAAAGGACGAGATTTTGAAGTGGAGTGTGGGATAAAGGATTCCATTCCTGCAAGAATAATTTCACTGACACGATCTGAGCAAACGTTGACATCAGAAGTTTTGAAACAGTAATCCGACCAAGGAAAAGAAGAAAAGAAATCTCGCAGGTCATCCCATTTTGCATTCTTGTAATGCCAAACAATACGAGGTTGGGAATAGCCATGAGATAAAGATTCCATTGGAGAAGAGACAATCGCCAAGTTGTGATTTGAAGTGCCTAAAGGACCACTCACTTCGACCGTGTACTTAGAAGAGTTGTTTCTGAGGAAAATATCAAGCGTGTTGGCTGTATGGTTAGGATTGTCTGGTATTCTTGTAGGTAAATGAACAATCTGTGCAAGGCCATTAGATATTGCAAAAGGCTCAGCATCTCGACCAGCTGGTTCGTTGTGACTAGAAAATGAAAGCCAGCTGTAGTTGTGAACATTAAAATCACCAAGGAAAATTACCTCACTGTTAGGAAAGTTGGACTGGAGAAAATCAAGTTGCAAAGAGAGGAAGTCAAAAAGCTCCAAGTGATTAGTGGAGTTGGGAGAACGGTAGAGACAACAGATGAATTTGACACAGTGAGGCAGAGAGATTTTAAGCCAGAGAAAATCTGAAAGAGGAGATTCCAAAAGAGGGATCGCTTTTGGAATCTCCTCTTTTCGATTTTGGAAATGTACATCGTTGAGATGCAAGTGGAAATGGACATTGTTGAGATGTCCATTTCCACTTGCAGTCTGCCAAAAAACTGAACTGAGACCACGCATATTTGTGAAATGAACTAGGAAGTGTTTGGGAGGTTTAGATCTTTTCGCAGAAGAGCTTGCTCTATTAGTGCACAATGTTATGAATTGTTTGTTTATTATATTTGTTTTATTTATCTATGTATATAATTATTTATCTGTTTATTGAATGCGATGGTTTGTGATTTCATATAATAGTGGAAAATATTTACTAATTTTGTTCAACCTAAAAATGGACAGTTTTATTATAAGGAAGAATCACAGAGGATATGCGAAAATAATATTAAAAAAAAAAAACTGTAAGGAACAGGGAGATCATCCACGAAAAAATTTTACCCCTAATAGCAAAGGCGACATTAATTCCGCGGAGTAAGTAATTAATTGATGGGATAAAAGAGGACTAAGTATTAAGGACATGGCAACACAAAATTCCAAAAGGAGAATGGGAAAGCTCCAACATCACATGACTCCACATGAAATCTCATTTTATTGAGCAAAAAACCTCCATCCAAAGCAAGACTGAGTACAGAGAGTTCCGGGTATTTTTTGGAGTTTTCGGTGGGCGAAGGGGTCGGGGTGGGTTAACCGAAAACCCCCCAGCCGTATTGCCCTATTCGGAAGCTGTATTGCACTCTGGAGAGGAAGACATTTTCCTCCAGATACCACATAAGATGAACGTTGACCATTCTCTCTCTCTCTCTCTAGGAGTTTGCACAGACAGCTAGTCAGAGAGCAATAGCACGGTAGTTTTTTGGGACTTTTTTGATCTTTTCTTGGCATAAGAAAGGCAAGTAAGGGCGCCTTATGACGGGAATCCAGAAACTGCTCTTCTTGGACGATTCTATTATACAGAATGAGCAGTTGGCCCATGGATTTATCTCACATATGATTGATCATTTCATAATGAATGAGATCTGGTCCGTCAGCGCTTGCTTTCCTAAGAGACAAAGCTGCTTTAAACTCTTCTATTATGAAAGGCCCATTATAAATTTATATTTGAAGTTAATTGGCTGGTTTTCAGGTTTGCCTTTCAGTAACAGGAACTCTGGGGAATAAGAAAAAAATGTTGAAGAGATGGCAGAAAACGTCTATCCAAAAGAATTGGCTATCGCAGTTGGGTGTGCAAGAATACAACCATTATATTGCAGGACGGACCGATTCCTTTATGGCACGAAGGCGAATATGGCGTGATTTGGCGCGTGCACGTTTGAAGGCTAAGAGATTTACTGTGAAAGGTGGTAGGATATCGTATGAATATCCCCCAAGCTTTGTTTTGTGCCTTTTTTTCTCTTATGCGTTCAGAATTCCACCATGGTTTTTAAAATGGTGGAAACCCGGGTACATGTTTTCGGAACTGTAATTGCAGCTGCATGGAAAATGTTTTTGTGATTTACGCCAATGCATCGTTGATAAGCCACGGTAAGGAGCCTATACTGACTATACTGATGTTAAACTCTGCCAGGTGTTGAAAAGCATTTTTGTAGGCCTAATCAATCTTTCCACCGTGGTAACCTAAGAGGTAGACACGGCTTCTTGTTAATTAGGCTGGTTATCACGGGAAGAAGTGATAACTTCCTGCACCTTCCGCGTGAATAATAATTATTATAAAGACATTTGTTTAACTTTAAATTTTAGTAAATTATTAATTAAACAGAATATTAGTGATAACATAGCACACCTGTACTGTTATCACTAATCAAAAAAGTACCTAATTCGTACCAAGCATTCCTGGTGGAAATTGTGGTGGAGCAGGTTTATTAACAAATCCCACAACAGTTTGCGTGACGATCCAAACGTAGTTCTTTCCTGTGATCTTCAGCTCGGTGGCAGCAGACATAATCTCTATGGCCTCCTCCTTTTCACAAAAGAGCAGGAACACTCGAGTTTCGCTGTTCGTTATGTCTCCCATTTCCAATTTAATTCCTTTGCGATCTTTACTTTTCAACGTTATAATTTCCAAGATATAGAACCTGATATAACATATAAAAAGCAATTGTGAAACCTTCAGTCGATCTTTAAGAAAACAACAGAAATAAGTAAAGGCGGACTGATCAATACTAAAATCTGAAATTAACTTCACAAGTATTATAAAGACTTTTTTTTTTGGAAATGTGGATTTTTATTATCGTTATTAAATATCTGCTAAGAAATTACTCTGAAGAATTAATCATTCAAGGTGTCATAGCGGTGTTCATAAATTGAAAAGCTAATAGAAACCAAACTATTATTTTTAAGCCACCCGAATAATTAAATTCATCTGCCGTCCTGTGTGTCTTGTGTCTGTTAATGCGTGTGTTCTACAGCTGATTTGTCTGGACAAAAACCCCAGTTTCTAGGGAAGAGGAACCTTGCTATTTCCGCCTGAGACTGATTGACTCAGTCAAGGAGTGAAAAAAGTCCATTAAAGTTCCTAACGTCATCGACGGGATTCGAACCCGAACCTTTTCCATCCGGTGTGGGGAAGACGGTGATGACACCACTGTGCTACTCGCGCAGACGAAAAGCTAATAAGAAGGTTGCCAAGAATAAAAGGAGTTAAGTGAATGCAGAAGGGAAATCAGTTTAGTTAGGAGCATAAAAGAAGCTTGTTACTATCGCAGAAGGATAAGGTCCAAGAGCAGACCAATACCGTGTTACATTATGTCCAAATATGCCTGATCTCTTTCCAGGAATTTTAATTTTTTCGTAGCGAAGATGACATATAATAAGAAAAAAAAAATAATTGGTTTAGTTTTTGTTTTTTCTTTTTGGCGCAAGAGCAACCGAGGCTATAATGCTCCAAAACCAAGTCAATTAGCTCAACACAATCAAAATTTCAGTGATGACCTAAAGAATTTGGTCACTATGTCGAAAATAACAATAAAATATATAACGATAGAAGATAATGAGGTATAAAATATAACAATAAAGGATAATAAGGTATAAAATATAAAAATAAAGGATAATAAGGTATAAAATAACAATACAAGAATAAAAAGGTATAAAATATATAACAATAAAGAAATAAAAATAAAAAGGTAAATTTTAAATACGAGTAAAAACGTTAATTGATTTCAAATAACTGAAAACAGCAGGCATGTTGATTGCCGGATGGACTGAGCGTTAAGACTCAGCCAGATGACTAAAAGCAGTAAAATATAAAAGATGGTGTCTACAACTTGTACCTCGATTAAAATATGACATGTATTAAAATATGAAATGTGTCAAAATTCTCCCACGTAGGAGAATCATCTTCCATCAGCAGAAATGCATGTGTAAGAAGACCATATCCTATGCGGAAGCGAACTAGAACCACTTCTCCTCTACGGTTATTGTAAAGACTATACTATACTGCCAGTGTTGGATTACAGGCTTTATCTGATATACCTTGTTCCATTCAGAGGATGATGCTCCTGAATATGGCTCTAGTTTGTAGAACTATCTCCACTCATACGCTACAGATTGTCGCAAGGAAAATGCCAATTGACCTCTTACTGATTTACAGAGTAATGACCTTCAACATTCGGCGTGAAACTCCTTTTATTATTCGTGATCTTGAGTTCGATTTGGCTAATGATCCTAAGAATGAGACTAAGCGAATCTTAGATACCTTAATGACTCTTAGGAATCATTAAGATATCTAAGATGGGGTAACTCAAATAAAGGTGAAATAACTCGTAAGTTCTTTCCCTCTGTTGTTGATGTTCCACCAGAAAAATGGTTTGTGCCTAATCTACAAACTTTTTATTAACCGGTCATGGCTTATTTTCAGCAAAGCTGAATCAGCTAGTTGTTTCGGAAAAGTCGCACTGTCACTGCACGGCTCTGGAGACAATAGAGTCATGTTTTATACCATTATCATGAGTACTTGGATCTCAGAAATTAATTTTTATTTGCTAGTCTCAATCTTACTCACCTGACCGAGGGCGATGAGACTCAATTAATTAATATCTTTATTGCAGGCAGTGAATAGTTAGATGGATGCCTGATGCATTATACCCATAAAAGCGAAAATGCTAGGGGTTTAACATGAAATTAACTAATACAAGAAAAATTACATAAAACATATATTAAAACATAAAACGCATAATTACATATAAAAATTATTTGTATATTAACATAGGAAATGAAAGAAATTTTTTTTTTCATGCTGCACACCTGCGCGATGAAAAAACGATGCCAGTCACTCGGCTGAAGACGAAAGCTGTTCCCTCATGATGCACCTTCTGTACGATTTTGTCCTCTATAAACATTTGGAGTCTACATCGATCTCCTGGACGTTGTGGAGCATCTCCATGGGCAGGGATCTATCGCCTATCCTGAGCTTCCACGCCACAGACTACAGAGAGGGGAGGGCTCTTAATGGTTTCGGGGGATCCTCCAATTGCACATATGCCAAAAAACTTGGCGTATTGATTTCATCCGCTATCATTTTAATTGACACGAGCAAGCGGAGGGTGAATCCGTTCGGAGACTTTTCTGTATTTCAGAAGTTAGGTAATATCTGAAGTATGTGTGAGGGGTGGCAGTTTATGCTTGAAAAGGCCCCACCGAAGAAGCCAGTACTCATCAGATGCAATGGTATTTAGAGTGGTTGATT
This sequence comes from Mastigoproctus giganteus, assembly GCF_048544385.1. Taxonomy (NCBI): domain Eukaryota; kingdom Metazoa; phylum Arthropoda; class Arachnida; order Uropygi; family Thelyphonidae; genus Mastigoproctus; species Mastigoproctus giganteus. The sequence continues at coordinate 109,695,948 of NC_143581.1, read as the reverse complement.
AATACTCAGTTAATTAAGTCTGAGGAAGATTTCCAGGCTTTCAAAAATATTCCAAGAAATTATTCCTGAGAAGATTAGTGCTGCTTGAACTTGAGGAAAGAACAGTAGAAGGCTTATAGATTACTGACATAAACTCTGTGTTCAAGACGTTGAAATAAACAGTGTTATTGATCTGGTACGAGGTAAAATCTTGTAGTCAATGATGCCATATGGCTCATTGTGCCATGTGCTTGTCCTGTGGTTCCTTGTGCCACAATTTATATTTCTAATTTTTATTTCTGTATATCATATGAATGTGTATATTGTCTGTATAATAATAATAATAATTTATTTATCCCTATTTTATGTTACACGTTTTTTGGGAGATAACAGCAAAAAGGGAGGGAGAACACATAAGCCAATGGCTTTTTAAGGGTGTTCCCTTAAAAACGATGAATATATAAATATACAATTGGAAAATATACAGTTCTGGAATTGTACAGGTAATGTTTAACAGAAAAGACAGAAATAAATTGCAGTTTTTTGTATATTTCTTTACGGAATACTTCGAAAAGCATCACTAGTTATAATATCATTGTGAACATTTTTACAATTAAATGAGGAGAGAAAAGAAAAATTATGATGAGTTGTCTGCACAGAAATTTACAAACTATTTGCCAACTGCTTCCTTTGACATTTGTACATTATTTCCATGTTGGTATTTTTAAAATCCAGGAGTTGAGTGGAAGGTAATTTGAATCATACATCCCTGGTGATGTGTTCGATTAGTAGTTCCTTGAATTGATTTAGCGAAGTGACATCATATATATATCATATGAATGTGTATATTATCTATATACCATATGAATCTGTATATAATATATATGTATGTATATAGCGGAGTTGCCAGTTTCTGGCCGCTTGCTAATAAAGATGAAAAATAAATAAATAACCTGTCTATGCCAAGATTGTTGCCACTAGGAGAGTTATGTAGAGTATATTAGCTGCCTGTAGTCCGTATAGGGGACTATCACGCTATTTTTGTTGTAGGGTTTGGTGACCTGGCTGCGGTATCAGCAAATTGGTTACCCTTGATCCCAATGTGGCTTAGGATCCTGCGGAAAGGGATGTAGAAAGAACGCCCAGTGACAGAGTGAAGCGTCTGCTGGACGTCAGGTATGGACGAAGGCTTTAAGTATACTACAGGTCTTATCCCCGAGAAAGCCTGTAGTATATTTAGAGAGTCAGTATACGCCATATACACCTTGGGAATTGTTGATTTTAATGTGGTCCAAGATTAATTCTATAGCATACAACTCAGCTGTGTATATGCTAAATTCATGGGAAAGCTTCACAGATATAGCGATATCTGGGAAGACAGCAGCAGATCCAACAGTGGCATAGTATTTAGGGTTAGAAGATTGCGCCGTATATACTCTGTGATGGAATGCAGAACTACTGCATAAGTCAGAAAAAGCGTAGTGTCTGGTTTATGCAGAATTGTGTTATGTTCTGTAGTTGTGTCTCTGGCTACTTGGCCGCAGGGCCCCTAGTGGAACGCTATGTTGCCCGCCTTCACTAGTGGGAGGTGAGCCAAGCTACCTTCATACTCTGGCTGATCTCCGCTAGAGTCGCCTGAGCTTTCCGGACGGAGACCAAACAAAAAAAAAAATGAAGAGAGAGGGGAATGGGAAGACAGTAGAAGTGGTGGAGTCAAAGTAGGCAAAAGGAGGAGGATAAGGAAAGAAGAGGTGGCAAGGGATCACTCCTGGTCTGGGAGCACACCGAAGGTCAGGGAAAGGAAGACAGCTTGTAGAACAAGGGAAATCTGCAAAGTTGGAAAGGTGCAACGGGATGTGTCTGAGTTTGATGCAGATCCGACAGATGACTCTGATTTCAAGCCATCAGTTGATTGGTTGGTTTAGTGTTTAATGGCGCATTGGCAACTGAGGCCATAATGCGCTAAGTAAAAATTAAAGCCGATACAAAAATTTTGGTAGCCTATAAACTGGCTACCACGTCAAGAAGGTAAACACGGTATTCTACGGTATAAAGGTAAATGAAAAATATAAACTTAAATCTTTGTATATAAATTGATCGATTGTAAAAAGTTAAAAACGTCAGACATGTTGTCTCTGTTACCTAAAATCTGACTTGAGTGTAGATGGTTCAGCCAGATTATTAAAATCCCTAAAAAATAAACGTCGTGGTTCTATAAAAGCAGGACACTCTATAAAAGCGTGTTGAATAGTGTTACACATCTCACACATAGGTGGGTCATCCGCCCTCAGAAAAAAGGAATGTGTTAGATGACTATGATCTATGCGGAGCCGAGCAAGAACAACTTTCTCTCTTTGAACCCTGCGTAGACTGGACTGCCATTTCGTGATTACATGCTTAACGTGATATAATTAATTTGTGTCCTGCCCATACATGGAAACTTGCCATTGGGAATATATAATTTAGAGCGTATTATTTCCTTGTAGTCTGTATAGGGAACTGACAGGCAATGATGATGCAGAGAAATGGCTGACTTGGCAGCGGTATCAGCTAATTAATTTCCCAGAATCCCAATGTGGCTTGGGATCCAGTAGAAGCGAATGTCAAAAAGAGAAAAGAGATTCAAAAAGAGAAAAAAGTATAAACTCCTCTGATCGTTTGGTCGTCCCGGAGTATAAACAGAAAATTTATTTATTTATTTATTTATCTGCTAGATCTGGGACAGGGACATGCCTCATAGATAATAGAGTCTGTAACACGCTTGATGAGTCACTTGATGAGTTACCTTTGGTAATCGCTATTTTTAATGTGATCAAGGGCTGTTTCTATTGCATGCAACTCTGCAATATATTTGTTGTTATTATTATTATTATTTAGTAATTAAAGCGGTCCCAGCCAACCAATGATAACCCCGCTGTCAGTTACACATAATTTATCAGTACTCTTATATACTCCCTCTCCTGTTTTTCCCAAGTACAAGGACGGAAAAAACTGTCAAGACCAAAAAAGACTGATAAAAACAAACTGAGAATAATCAAATTACATAAAAAATAAATATACATATAATTAAATTTCAAAGTCCAACGTTCATTGGAAAGAGCTGCAACTGTTCACAGTCTGTTGGAAAGCCAGCAGCGCAAGGAGCTGCCGAGAATAGAAATGCCAGCACAAGGAGCTGAAGTTGCAATGGTATAGCAGACTCATGCCTCCACCAAAGCAAAGCCTTTAAGAACGATATCATAGAACTTTAGGTAATTCGGCACTACACCATACCGCATTACAGATCCAAGGCTTCCAGATGTAGAAGAGACTTCCGCCTAAGAAATATAAATATTGCAGTTGCAAAGGCTTGGAAAGCCAAGACGTTCTCCTGTTTATCAAGTAGAATTGTCTCTCAGCCGCCTGCCATAAGATTGCGATTACTAACCCGAGATATCAGTTCAATTCGTAGATCGCTGTACTCCTCACAGTTGTACATAATGTTTCCATGATACTCTTTCGCCACAATGACAACTAGATCTTTCAGTGATTCCTAAATCATGCAACTTTGCATTAATCGAACCATGACCAGTCAATAAGAACATAGCTTGTACGTTTGGTGCAAACCATTTGAATTTTATCGAGGCTGCATTTCTTAAAACTGGGAAAAATGTTTATGTAATCCGCCCTTTATCACAAACACTCCAACGCTCTTGCCAGACTTTTACCAAAGCATCCAAGATTCTTGCCCTTTCCTTCCTGGGATCTGCCAAGATGTCCTCCTCTATATTCAGGTGGCTTACTTTTGCAATCTTCGATTTATCTTTTCTGAGAAAATATGAACGCTGTCCACTTCCATTTCCTCCTCAGCACAGAGTTCCAAGATTGAATCATCTTGTACCTCCTTCTCCTCGACATCCACGTTTTATTCGGTACCGGGGGGTGGGGGGACTTCAATTCAACTTTCTTAGTCTTTTCTTTGGAAATTACTTTTGTTACTTGTGGAGCATTAGGAGGTACCGATATAAGAGTGGCAGCTCTTTGGTCTTTCTGTGCAGGTTTTTTTGAGCTTAAGATGTAACATGTGATGGGAGTGAATGACTCTTTTGGAGGAATGGTCATATCCGTCTGAGTTCCGAAGGAACATCTCCCTGCTACCATCTGGGAATAGGTGGGCTGTTTAATATTTATAGGTTTCACCGTTTTCTTTGCCTCCTGGTATGATATGTTCGGCTCTGCCTTCAGCCGTTGGATTTATTTTTTTTTTCTTTCCACCTCTGGAATGCTTATGAGTAGGATGGATGTTCCCCCTGGCAGTTAATGCAAGTGGGTTTTGTGATTGAACATGCTGTTGTTAAACATATGTTTCATGGTCTTTTTCACCACATCCAACGCCTCAACGGCAGGCCATTTTAGAATGCCCATATTTCTGACACCTAAAACACCGTAAAGGATTTGGAACATATGATGCACTGGACAGTTGATGTAACCAGCTTTAATCTCATTAGGAGACGTCGGTGAGTTGAAAGTCAGAATTATGTTTCTAGTTTTAACAAGTTTCCCATCCCTACGCGAATTAATTTTCTTAACGGCAATAACTCCCTGTGGTTTCAGTTCAAAGCAAATTTCCTCCTCGGTAACCTCGAGAAGGTCCCACTCTGAAATGACGCCTCTCGATGAGTTGAGTGTACTATGTCATGTCACTGTTATGGGTATTCCTCCGATTGATGTTGCTCGGAGTAGCTGTTCAGAATGCCTGTCATTTTTAGTGTCAATTAAGCGGTCCCCAGAATGGAGCCCATTAACTGATTTGGGGGAACCTGCTAACCCATCTAACCCTTTCTGTATAAAGAAAGGTGACATTTTGCCAATCTGTTTTTCGCTGATGAAATGTATAATTAAAAACCTTGGGACAGGCCCTGGTGGTATTTCAGTTCGCTGCCTCTTTGTAGCAATAGTGTCTTCAATCTGTGTCTTCATCTATATTTGAAACAGGACCACCTGTCTTGTCGAAGTAGGGGCCAATGTGGCGTATTGAAGCTGGGCCCCTCAGCCACCAGCATCCCCCTTTCCGAATTTCCACGGGTCGCAGAGCACGGCAAACACGCCGGATTCCATTGATGTTAGCCTGGAACCTAGTTAGGGAATAATTATAACGAGGAGGACGCAATCTTTATAAATGTGTCATTTTGATTTTTACAATGTTCTGTGCAGAAATTCAAATAATTTCTCGCCCATAATAAGAAAGTTCATTTAAGTTTCTCTTTTGTCACCAGTATAACTTGTCATGCAGCTGGCGAGCTCAATGACTAGTTATAATGGAGGCAAAACCTTGGTTGTGTAGAATTAAATCTATTGTTTGTGCGCAATAAGAAATTTTTAATATTTCTAATAATGCAATGGTTCAAAATTTCATCGATGAAATTTTGAACCATTTACACGAACTATAATATATTTTTAAATTATATACAGTGTGTAGATTATTCAGCGAAAGATATTCAAACTTCAGAGGTTATTAGGAGAATTGGAGTCGAAACTGTTGTATGAACATTTATTCCACTCTTTGTGTTGCACGGCCATAACAGCTTTTTAAAGTTGTGAGTTCTCCTCTTAATTCGAAAACTTCATCTCATATCAGTCGACAAATAACAGAATACGTACCTGAAATGGCCTTATTTAGTCTTATTATTTGCTGGTTTAATTGTGGTAAGTCACACGTTTGTCCCTGGGATCTCGGGATCTTTTTCTGTGGTCTCCTGTCACAAGCAAAAATCGCAGACAACGAAAGAACCACAGTTTAGTGGCCAGTAAACAAAATAAGATATTCGAGTGGATTACTTTTCATTTATTCGCTTTTAGCAGCAAACCGTGTGTAACCATAAATGTCCATACAACACTTCGTGGGACAAGTTATACATGTAATATTTTCAACTCCAACTAACTAGTATGTCTGTATGGTTATCGTTTCGCAGAACACACGCTATGCATCAAAGTTTTCTTTCCGATACTTAGATTCTAACATAAAATTTCGAAATTTATAAACATTGAAGACATATTTTACTTATTTTAGAACCTCCTACTTGAACTCGCTGCTCATTTTCTGAGCAAGGTCCCTCACAGCTCGTATAAAATCGTCGTGGCCTCCTATCTCAGATGTTATTACAGAGAAGTGATTCCAAGAGTAGTGTCTCAGGATGTTCAGCATCGCCTCAGACTGATGTTCAATGGATGGTGCAAGCTGTAATATTCTTGAATCTAATCTCCGCTGTGTGAAAGAAAAAAAACTGTCAGTAAGATGGGAAAGATTGAAATTTTAAAACTGGCAAGTATTTATCTCTTCTTCAGTTCAAAAAAATAGATGGTCAGATGAAGAGACTGAAGAGATAAGTACTTAAACTGACATGCAATCGTTAGAATATAATAGTCATTACAAGAATTCTTACAACAACGTGCAGTGCCGTGCCAGCAGCATTCTTAAATTGTTTTAATGCACAACGAGTAACAGTCACAGATAAAAAAAGATTTCATTAATAATAAATAAAAATAATTGTACATGCAGTGCATTTATGGGAGATGAATTCTAAAGAAAGGCAAAATTATATAATTTCGTTATCAAAAGTGCTTTGTGCGCTCCATAGAGGTTTGTATTCTAAACAGTTCTGGTATAACTGATATCATTTAAAACAATCTCTCGTTATATGCATTCCGAGCGAATTTATTACACCTTAGCTTTCTATTGTTTGTCAAATTTTCATAAGATAATAATGCAGGTTTTTTTCATTTCATAGAAACATAAAAAAAAACACTCGATTTTCAATTAACAGTCATAATTGAACGACGCCCGAAAATCGATCCCGTTTATTGAAAAGAAATCCAGTGGAAGTTCCATACGCTTTCATTATGAGAAAATTAGCATAAAAAAGTATTTCAGATCTATTTGAATTACGTTCTAGTGAGCCATACGGATCGATAAAACTTTTATATTTGTGCTTCTTTATTTTATTTATTTATTTGTACTTGCACTAGCTGTAAGAATAACAATTCTGAACCGTTCAAGTTTATTGAGAGGTTCAAGAAAGTTAATCCAACGTTGAGAAAAAAAAAATCGGCTCGTTCAGTTATAACGGTAGTGTATCCTATTCGCCTTGTTCTTATGTTGCCGATTTTGTATCTTCACATAACGTGTCATCCCATATCATACTCATTATTTCTTAAAAGAGAGAAATGTTATTTGCCTGAAAGGAAGAATTTTGCCGAAATGAAAGGCCTTCGAGAATTTCTTATATGAATGGCGTACCTCTTTATCTAAGAGCAGAATACATTTACAATTAGCATGGAAAAATACAAAAAAATATCAAAATTCTAGCATTTACTCGTTAATAAACCTAAAAGTTATATATCTAAATATACTCGCAGTCCCTTAAAATATTTGTGTGCAACGGTTAATCTTCTACCTCCAATAAGTTTCGAAAACTGACAAATGTTTAGAATTCTGAAGGCAAAATAAGGATTTCGCTTTGCATATAACTGATTTTGTGAAGTTACAAAGCGTTTCTTTAAGAGTTGTGTGCAGCTTGCTTAAGACATGCAAACACGAGCCGTGTTTTACTGGTGAGCACTGTTTTGGAAAAGCAGGCACAGTGAAAATTTGTCAACAAGAATTCTCATTGCAACCGAAAGCACCTCTTTCGTGTCTGGGGTAATAATTTTTTTTACTATGTATAGTGTTCTTCATTTTCTAAAAGAATGCTTGTAAGGCATGCCAGATATGCAGCTATGCGACTATTTCAAGCGTATGAAAGACACATGCCAATTTTCACTGAAATTTACATTCTATACTTCAGGTTTATGATTACTGTACATTTGTATTCTCAAATTTCGCATACACTGTACTTTCAAAATTATTCTCTGCCAATAACAATGTAGGGCAAATGCTATTACTCTGTTAAGAGAATATCAGAGATATCATCAGTGGTAAGTACGGGTCACAGTAAGTTCCTTTCAGAGTTCAAAGGTTAATGGAAAAATTGCATGGGATCGATTTTTCCTGATTTAAGTCCTTTGATCTTTTGTTTAAAACATCGCTTTAAAAATGCTGACGTTATGCACGTTACTAGATCCTGGAATGGCAGAAAGAAGTAGGAGAAGTAAGAAATAAGATGGAAAAAGGGTATTGTCCCTGTATACTGAATCAGGAAAAAGTCTGTTTTTCAGAATATTCCAGAACATCTACTGGAAGTTTTCTTGTTGATGCATATTTTATGAACGTCAGCAACTTAGCCCATACTACACCATTGTGAATTACGTCTTTAAAAGTGCGTGTTCATGGGCTGTTTTGTTTTGCGTGTTGTGAGGACTGAAAATTCCGAAATAACTCTCGGAGGTACCCTCCACTCGGCCTGAATCTGGCTAACTACAGCCCCGGTTGAAAAGGATCTTAGAAATTCTTCCAGTTATAGGTGGGAATCGAATCCAAATATCTCTCGAAACGAGTGACAAGTGGAGAAACTACAATGTTGTCAAGGAGGGCAACTTATCGGAGATGATAGTGTAAAAGAAGATAGGTGTATGTCTACCATGGTCAAAAGACTGTAGAGAAAACTATCATATTTAGAGGCACAAAACGTGATATTATAAACATTGCTACTAATGATATTAAGGAAAGAGGGTCTGAGAAGTCAATCTAGGGAAATGTTGAGAAAGAAGTCTCTAGTTAGGATTAAAATCGAAATTATCTTCAATTCTGCTCAGACGCGACCGAAGTGAGTGCGTGATGTGAGTTCTGTCAATCAATTAGGCCTGGGGATATTGTGCAACGCTCTTGGGGTAGAACATTTCCCAGCATAGTCTCTGCTTTCCAACATGAGATATAGTTTTGATAGGCAAGGGATATATAAATAAAAAAATATGTATGCAGTGATCCAAAGTGATGTACTGAAGCATGTTTTCCTCGGCAACCAGGATTCCCCTTTTCGAGTTTCTATGGGCTGCAGCCCACGGCAAACACTAAATTGTCAACTACTGTTGAAATCACTCTATTTGCAAAAGCAAGAAAAATTAGCATCATGATTAGTAAATGTCATTGAAAAGTCTATTTTTCGCTCTTATTATGAAGCATTTTCCCTCTTGTATGAAGATCTGAGTCAATGAATGTTTTCCTGTCAAATCACTTAGATTGAATCTTTAATCACTGAGATTGAATTTTTATTTGTAACGTGCGCTTTAGAATATAAATTGTCTTACGATTTTATCTCTTTGAAATAGGAATGGAAAATAGCCATTTAGAAATTTTAACAATTGGTCTACTTTGGAATTGGAAAGCATTTCATATAAAAAATGAATTATTTTAATATTAAAGTGTGTTCTGCATATCCACGCTATACGAAAATATAGATTCAGAATAGAAAATATTGGAGTTATAACATTTTTTTTTCTTAAATTACGATTTCCAAGTCGAATACCATCTATATAATTAATTTCAGTATTTTGAAGAACTTTAAAAAAATGTTATTATTTTTTTTAAATATCGAACGTTATTTATTTAATTTTCGGAAATTAGGGTTGAAGAAATTGGACTTATTGCTCAATTTATTGAAGCATGCATTAAACGTGAACAAATAACTTCAAGTTTATTGCTTAAATTTTATTTATGTTAATAATATTTAAAAAAAAAAGTTATTGCTTGATTTAAGCTTTGAGCAAAAGAACACACACGTTTATCTCATATATGCTGAATAAATTATTTTTTCTGCATCATAATACGAGATTATTACCGAGAAATCTATAGGTGTGTGCGTACCTCTTTCTACAGAACACTGGCGCACATCTGCAAACTTCACTCCACCTTAGAGCGATGGATTTTAGTAGATACTCTGAATTTATTATGGATTCTCACGAAATAGCAACTTTTTGTGGAGAAACAACAACTGACTTTATTACTCTAATAACAGTGTACAGCAATAATTTCGGTGACGTCTGAGATTATGTGACATGCAGTGTATAGTCAGTGTTTAATTCACATATATAACTATGCTGCTTCATGCAAAGAAGAACAAACTTTACACACACATACTACGACCAGGCAACAATATTTAAAGCACAACACACTAAAAAGCCAACTACCTGTGTCTGCTTCCAGCGAGGGCAGCGATAAGGAAGAAGAAACACAATTTTATATTCAGCAACATCCAGTAGTGCTTACTGTAGTAAACAGGCATGATGCATATTATTCTCATCAACTACAAGCGCACTCTACCTAAAGATGCCATGCTCTCAGGCTATAGTTTCTTGTGCATTTGAGCACACGCAGAATCAATGACTTGTATCTAAAATACATAACATTATCATATGTATATTTCAAATAATAGTTTTTCTTTTTCGTAATTTGTAAATGTCCCAGCATCCGTTGACTTTCAATGACCACATACTCGAAGTGTTAAAAGGCAAAAAAGGTTGTACCAAGGCTCAGTTTAAATTCTAGACTCACCTGTGAATAAAACTGTTGGTGTCATCTTATGTTTTACTTTTCATAATTTACCAACTAAAGGTTACGATTAGTAGATTGCAATATATTGCGAATGAAACTATATGAGCGTAGTTTGATTTTAAATTTAAAATACAAACAAAGAATTGTGAAAATTTAACACTTCATAGTTCCTACTTAAACAGATTAACGATGATATTTAAAAAGAAATAAGGTAATCTCTTCAGCGACTGTCTTAACAATGAATTAAAAAAAAAAAAACATGAAAAAAGATTATGAAAATTATTAAAACTACAGGGTAATATAACACAGAAGGAGAGATATAAAGTGAATAGAACCAAATTTTCTAAATATTTTGCACAGCAATGCAATTTTTTTATTTAATGTAATAACGTTATGGATAATATTGCTGAACACAAACTGAATGGAAATAACTCGATCAGATTGGTCTCAAGGACACTCAGATTGTCTAAAAATCTGGATGATACCAAATTACAAGAAAAAAAAAAAAAAAAAAAAACAGTTGTCATACCATAAGATGGTAGCTTATTAAAAACCTTTATGCCTAGCATGATGAAAAGCCTAGAGCAACTGCTTGAGTTTCACCAAACTTTCCCACTGAATTTGGCTATAGGCGAGTAACAAGTCAGTTCACCAGGAACTGACGCTGACGGAATCCAAACTGAAGATCACTAATCAGTTGGAAGGTTTCTAGATAGTTTAGGCGTTGGCACTTAATGGTTTCTCCATTACTTTAGAAAGGGGACGATAATTGAATAGGACGATATTTGAATAGAAGGGATTTGTCACTCTTTTAGGAACCGGCCTGATATGAGCAAATTTCAAAGTAGAAAGAAAAACACCAGTGGAATAATAAATCGAAAAAAGAACACAGAATAGAAGTAACAGCAGTAGAATTTGACAACAAGTGCAGAAATACCATCAGGAGTTCGAGCTTTCTTGGCACAAAGGCTGTTCAAAATTCATCTTACATCCTTTTGACATAAGAGGCATTGGATAGAGTGTACTGAGAATCCCAGGAGATGGCTTATCAAGCTCATAAAAACAAGGGATAGAAAAGTAAAGTACCATACTAGCAGGCTTTATCTCTAGCTGAGGTGGCAATTGAACATCGGATTTTAACAGAGGTGGGACTACAGTTGGACAAAAATTGCGGCCAATACCTTTGGCAAGACACCAGAATACTCCACTACTATTTGGACAAAAGACGAAATTTTAATCTTAGCATGTTCAAAATACAGTTTTGACTGATTACTAACTGATTTATAGTTTTTGCAAGCTTTGATCTAAGCATAAAATGAACCTGAAAGATTTGGATGTAAGCTGAATTGTCCCGATAGATTTATTGCCTTTATTGGAAAACCAAGGTTTAGATAAAGGATGGGATTTTAAGGTGGAGTGTGGAATAAAGGATTTCATTCCTATAAGAATAATTTCACTGATATGATCTGAGCAAACATTGACATCAGAAGATTTAAATCAGAGTCAAGAAAAGAACAGATATCCTGCAGATCCAAATTCCATTCTTGTAATTCCAAAAAAACACGAGTTTGAGAATGCCGTTGGGATTGTTTTACAGGTCTATTCTATTTTTAACTTAACGTTAAGATTTATTTATTAATTATTTTAAGAGATTCTGTCAGAGTAAAAACCCATCTTAGGCGAAATCGTTTTTCTTTCGGTGCTTTACATATGATGATTTATTTCCAAAACCACCGACCACCAGATATTAGCAAAATAATTAGAGGATGGCATTGATGCCTTTCCAATGCCATCGAAGTTGTTGCTCAGAATTCTTGCAAAGAGCAAGTTGACACTGACAATTTTTATTACTCTAGCAGAACTACACCATGGACAACTCAGCTGTCTTCGAAAAATGCAATCGATTCTAGACTGTAACAAAGGCTACACTGCAAGTGAATCCTTTTTATCTTGGGTGGAAATTGAAATAAACATGCAGTCATACTGATTCCTATATTATTGGCTGATCAGTAATAGAAGCTTAAGTACATTAATTATTACTTTGTGATAATTAATGTCTCTACTGCGAAATCCAAAATGAAAGAAATGGCAATTTTATTTCCACTTGTCACGGTACATTATACGTTACAAAACTGAAAATAAGTCTTCAATAAATTCAACATAAGAGCACAATCTGCTTGTAGAGCATGACATATTTATTTTTAATCTTCATATCAAAATTGAGAGCGGCAAACAATCAGTGGTTTAATAAAATCTTTTGGACAATGCGACTCATTTTAACTTCACTATCTGCAGCATCAACACCATAGTTCAGAAATAGCCACTAGACAGTCGAAATCAAGAGAAGGCTGCTAACATTCTAACTTTATAGTGTTGCCTAATTAAAGCAACACTACAAAGCTTAAACTAGCTTACTGAGACGACGAATCACCATTTACCACAGTGCTGAAGCGTGGACTGGACGATATTAATAAAGGATGGCGTCCCCTTGCTGGATAGAGTACTTATTTTGGGAAAATGGTTAGAAGGGCATGTACGATTAGACGAACAAATTGCTTGACTCGAAAGCCAGCATCAATACAGAAACAATGGACTTTTATATACCACCAGTTTATCGTTTAGATCTGTTGCAGGAATGAGTAATGGTCAATTGATACAAATGATATAAAAAATTATGCCTTGTCATTCTTATCAGACTTGATCTGTAATCCTGTCTTTCGACTGGTAAGCAATCATTTTGGTTTAGTATCGTAAGAACTTAAGGATCCATATTCATATGTTACCATCTCGGAACCTCACATTTGTTTTATGTCTACACATTACATTTCCAGAATATTTGCATTCCAAATTATTGCACATTGCTTCCCCCTCCCTCTCTCTAGTGTGAGAAACTTTTTTGATAACTTTAATTCATAAAGGAGAATCATACATCAAAGGTAAAAGTCAGTATTACTTTTTTTTTTCAATAATGTAAATGCCGTTTAATATTTCAATTTAACACATGGCCTCATTAATGCCAATTATTACCAGTCGTTTCTAATTTACTTTTTAAGAAACTCATTAAGAATACAGGCATGAAACCTCATTTAACTTGAACTTTCCCTGCCATAAGCCATATCGTTAAATGTACGAGATGGAACAAATTCCTAAACACACTAACATTTACAAAACAAACATGCTTTTAAATTACTTGCAGTAATTGGATGAAAACTTATTTAATGCTCTACTATTGGATAGCTAATAACTGGATGGCTCCAAAAGAAGAAAATGCTAGTTAAATGAGGTTTATCGTATTTAGCCTGAATGTTCGTTAAATGTGCTATTGTTATTGCAAGGAAATGAATTCAGTCTTGTTTAATGCATCCTACCTGTACTAAGCCAACATGGTTTACGTTCCACGCTATTACTGGAATACCCAAATAATCACACAGCTGTAACATGTATTGTACAGACGCTGCATCACTACTGTAAACTTCGGAAGTGGTGAAATAAATGACTGTAACGATGTTTTCGGGCAAAAGCCATTTACACAGTGTCTCGAGAATCTCTCTTGGATTGGCAGCCAGAGGCAACAACACAACTGGTCCCTCTCGAACATAGAAAAACTTCGTGAAGTTGAAGGAGCGATGACGAAATTTATTTAAACCCAGTGTTGCTTCCTTTACTATTCTATATAAACGTCTTTGCTGGGTAGAGAGAGAGGAAAAGGGAAGTACAGACCCAAACGAGATATTCTGCTGGATACCATTGGTTACGAATGATATTGCAGATAATATTCCAATTACAACAAACATCATTCGCTTTTTATTGAACATGCTGACATCGTCCTTTGGCATCGGGAGTGGCACAATGTTTCTCTTTTATTTCCTATTATCACTGGCGCTGTATGATACGTTGCTTTTGGGGCTGATATGCTACGTTCTTTCCTGGAGCCATAAAGTTCTCTTTCGTCTTAAAGGTGTGCAATCCATCAGCTGAAAACAATATGAATCCCTGGACTCCTAAAGCAGTAAAAAAGAAACAAAAGATGAAATACATTATCTGCTTCATTTATATAGTGCCATGTCAGAAATATTCATTTTGTATCATTATATTAAAATGAAAACTGTCATATTGCCCAAACCTGAACTACCCATGTGTATTATGTCCATAAGTTATGTATTTTCTCTGATCGATTTACTTCTAACTTTTGACGGGATTCTAACCTAGTCTTTTTCCACCCGGTGTGGCGGACGTTGATTATAACCACTGTGTTACACATTTAGACTATTATTTTGGACATGTTATGTTACACAATTGAGTCCATCAAGTGCCCCTGGGTCAAGGACCCATATGCACTAACACAATCATCAAAATTTTCTGAACTTACCCAATATAAATTTTGTAGGCAAACAAATTAAACAAAATTAACTCAAAACAAATCATATAAACTCTGAACTCAATTGATTAATCACAAAACATCAATTAAACCATAAAAAGTTTGGTCTTTAGCCACTCACCAGTGATATGAAAACTCGGGTCATCCACTGATTCAAGTTTCCATCCTTACCAATCTTGGAGGTAGACCTCTACGGTCACCTCATGGTACGAGGGGGATTCAAAAAGTTAGTAACCTTACGTAGAAATAATAGCCCTAGAAAGTTGAAACTTGACAGGACCTTTAATCCTATTCTATGTACTCTTCATGAATAGTAACACATTTCCCCCATCTATGAATCAGTTGTTTAATGCCTTGATCATAGGAAGTCCGCACTTTTTGTCTGAAACCATGATTCCACTTCATTGGTGACTTCTTGAGACGAATCAAAGCGGCATCCCCGCAATTTCTTCATTTCTCGAAACAAGAAGTCTGACGGTGCTAGGTCAGGAGAATAGGTTGGGCGCTGCATTAGCACAAATCCAAAAGTTGGTGTGTGTTATGGGTGTTTAATGGTGCATAAGCTACACTGGCTATAGTGCGCCTGTCCATTGAGATGTGTTAGGGAATAATTCAGAATTGAAGGAATTTCAATTACATTTTAGAAACTATTCAGAATCGATGATATATTCCAATTTTTTTCCATAAAGAGAGAAAAGTTCATTAATGTTTGCCTGGAAAACTGGCAAAGTTTGTTATTAGTCTGGGTGTGCCACAGCTCTTTCCACTGTTCAAGGTAGGCTGCTTTTATGATGATTCCATGGTCAGAGGCTGGAATATGGATAAAGATCAAATCTAATGTGGAGGGATTTTTTGCTGATATATCCGCCAGTTCATTCCCCTTTATCCTTGAATGTGCTGGAATCCAACAAAAATTCACTAATTGTTCACGTTGTTCAATTTACAAGAGCAATTTCCTGATTTGGTGTAAAATAGGGTGATTCGTATAGGAGGGATTTTGCATTGCTCTAATTCAGCTGAAAGAGTCTGTGTAAATTAAATATTTTGAAGATGAGTAAAGATTCAACTTTTCTAGAACTAATTTTATTCCATATAGTTCTGCAGAAAAGTTGCTATACTCAGGTGGAAGGGAAGCTGAAATAATAATGGAGGGAAACACTGCTGCTCCTCCACCGGCTGATTGAGATTTGGACCCATCGGTATATATTGACAGGAAATCAACATAGCTCTGAATATGACTTGCATGAAGTTGTTTCAGGTTGAGAGTCGGTAGAAGATTCTTACCCCATTGAAGAAAATAAGTACAGGTCATTTCGAACGACAGGTATTTCGAACGAACAGGTATTTCGAACGAACAGAGGGGTGAAGTGGAAGTGGTTATTTTTTATTTATTTTTTTATGACAGGTATTTCGAAGAGGTATTTTGGACATTTTTGGACAGGTATTTCGAACGAACAGAGGGGTGAAGTGGAAGTGGTTATTTTTTATTTATTTGTTTTTTTTTTGGCTGATGCTGCATAAGCTTGCTTTCTTGCATCGAATGCCTCTACTAATGCTAATAAGTATCAAAGTTCAATTGAGGAGGGGGAGTCCAAGGTGGATGAAAGTAGTTCATTACTTGTTGACTATTGTGAAGAGAAACTTTCCAACTCTGTGATATTTCAAAAAGCTGTAGGCCTGCTGGCCTTATTTTATTAGGTTTATTTCTGTAGAGATTAGTTAGTTGAGGATTGAGGAGGTATGGGTGAATAGGATGCAAACAGCAAATTTTAATTTGGCTGCATACTTCAGTAGTAACATTTTTCTGCGGAGGTGCAAAGGGGGTTCGTGAGCTTCAATATATGGATTGTGAGTTACAGATGTCCTGAAGGCTCCAAGTGTGAGTTGGAGATGTCCCGAAGGCTCCAAGTGCAATCCGTAATGCACTGTGTTGTATAGGATCCAGCCAGCGTAGTACACTCTTTCGGACAGAATCGTAGACTGGAGCACCATAATCCAAACGTGATCTAATCAATGCTCTGTATAGTCGAAGCAACGAGGTACGATCTGCTCCCCACGACAGGGCGAATAAAGCTCTTAGTATGTTGAGTTTTTTGAGACAGGCATTACGTACAAATTTAATATGTTCAAGGAAGGTTAACTTCTGGTCAAGGGTTAATCCCAAGAATCTGATGCTGTTGCCAATCAGAATGGTAAAGTCTGATATGTGAAGTTCGGGATCTGAATGTAATTTGCGTTGATTGCAAAAATTTGTAAACAACGCGAAGATTGTATAGCGACAGTTTTGTATTGTGAAAGGCGATAACCATTGAGCACACTGCCCACTTTTGTATTTTATTTAGTGATATCTGCAATTGACGTTCAATAGATCTCATGTTCTGAGAACCGCAAGAAAGAGAAAGATCGTCAGCATAAAGGTAAGCCTAAACAGTATTTGGAAGTTCTTTAGTAAAAAAGTAAAGTGCAGCCATTATCAACCCACTGCAGGATGGAAGCCTCCTCAACAATTCATGCTGAGGGAAATGGACCATAATCTGCCACGCTGGTCCAGTGCGGGTTGGCAGATCGACCGTATTCAGCAGTCAGGGGCTTGAACCCCGATCTACTCAAAGAGCGTGTGCTACTGCACTCCCGCTCCTGCCCACTCTTTAGTAATTTAGTTCTTTAGTAATGGAGTCAATTCTAAGGGTAAAAAGAGTTGCACTCGGTACAGACCCTTGTGGAACTACTTCCTGCAAGAATGTTGTAGAAAGGGAATTAAAATATTATACTTGATAAGAACGACTCCATAAAAAATTCTTAATGAATATAGCAGGTTGCCTCGTAGGTCTCTAAGAATGCCGTGACGCCAGGTAGTATCAAATGCCTTCTCTATGTCGATGGAGACTATAACAAGGTGTTCATTTCTCACAAAGGCATTGCGGACTCCGCCTTGACCATGAGATCCAAAGCAGATCTGCTTTGGCGAAAGCCATGTTGACTATTACTCATTAGATTTTGGTCTTGAATTATCCAAACGAGTCGTCTGTGGATCATTTTCTAAAGGATTTTACCGAGGCAACTGAAAAGGGAAATTGGTCGGTAACTCAATCGACTGGACTGGGGGATCTTTACCGGGTTTCGAAAATGCCAAAACTGTGGCATGGTGCCAAGACGTAGGATATATGTTTTCCAGAAATATGTAATTATAAAATAACAGAAGCAGCTGCAATTGTTTATCATCAAGATGATGTAACATAATGTAATATATTCCATCCGGCCCTGCTGCGTACTGTTCTAATGGCTTGTAGAAGTTCAAAATACTCAAGAGGCTGGTTATATAGTAAGATTAGAGAGGTGCGAGAGTTTATGGGTCGCTGTTCAGTGATGTTCTTGATTTTCTGGAATCCGGGGAATAGCTTGATGCCTCTGAGACTTGAGCAAAGGTTTTTCCCAAAGCAGCATTTGCTATAGTCAAACGAGCAGAGAGTTCTTGTCCATTCCAGGAAAGGATTGTAGAAGGGATGGTCGGAAACTTTCCATAAAGCTGACTAATTTTCTTCCATATTAATTTGCAGTCAAATTAATATGGAAGAAAAAACCATAAACCGAGTCTAGGAATCCTTCTTGGCTTGTTTTTGAATGAGACGCGCTCTTGCCCTTAGTTTCTTATACTTAATGAGATTAACTGAAATAAATTCCAAGCTTTATTTTTTTCCCTCTTTGCTTTCGTGCATTCTTCATTTCACCAGAAGATAAATGGCGCCGGGGCATAGGATTTGTTAATGTAATACAGTTTTTAGCTGCTGATAACAAGTGGGATGTGATATATTCCGTTACTTCATCAATGGGCTGTAACAGTATAATTTCCTCATCCAGGGTGATAGCTGACCGAAATCTGACCCAGTTGGCACGAGAGAATTTCCATTTCCGGCAGGGTTCGGCTAATGGCGGTTGTGCAATGAGCATATTACAAATAATTGGGAAATGATCGCTGCCCATGGTATCATTCATAACAGACTATTCCATGACTGAAAACAGTACTGGGGAGCATATTGAGAGGTTAATTGTAGAAGTTTCTCCAGTTGGCAATTGTATGTGCGTAGGTTCACCTCTATTAAGAATGGTAAGATTTTGCCTATCCAGAAAGGTTTTAATCAGTTGGCCATGTGTATCTAATTTAGAAGATCCCCATAAAGGGTGGTGACCATTGCAATCCCACAATAGACAGACAAGGGAAGGTAACTGCAGTAGAAGGTTTTCCAGATCTTGGTAAGAGAAGGTATGATTTGGTGGAAGATAGATTGAAACTAGTGTTATTGCAATCTGCAGCAACAGCTTCAATTTCTGTTTGAAGAACAATTTGCTTCGCTGAGATCTGCGAGTTGATCAAGATGGCCACACCACCATGGGCAGCATTTGATGTATTGCGATCTTTTCGATATATAGAATAGTTCTTTATGGAGGTGGAAATTCGGGAAGTTAAATAGGTTTCTTGCAAGCAGAAACCCACTGGAAAGTAGCGATGAATAAGATCATGGATATCGTCGATATTGCTGCGAAGTCCTCGACAATTCCACTGTAAAATATAAGACATTACTTGAGATGAGTACAAGGAGCTGTATCTGACTGCTTTTTTAGTTTGGCAGTTTTATGTCGGTCAGATTTCGGTTTGTCTTTTTTTTGGAAATATAGGCCGACTAGTGTCCATTTCTTCCTCCACATATATTTCTAAAATCGGGTCTTCCGAATGAGTAATTATTATGTATGTAGCTGTTTTGGATATTTATTTTTTTTTTGAATTTGAACTTTTACTATGTGATGCAGTAGCAATCACTGGTGGGGAAAGAGATGTCACTGGTATTGTAAGGGGAGTGTTACATGCCTGTTGTGAGTGCTTAGGGATATTGGACTGTTGCTCTGAGAGGACAGCTCGAGTCAAGTCGGAGATTGATATGTTTGAGGGGATGGTAAATATCAGTTTGGTGGACATGGTTTGTTGGTTTTGTGTAATACTGGCATAGGTACGTTTGGGCATAGTAGGAGCAATTATTTTCCTGGCTTCTTGATAGCTTACCTTGTTCGCAAACTTATCTTTAACAATTTTTTCTCAATTTTCCATCTGTCACACGTTTTGGAATAGGCAGGTTGCCCTTGCAGTTAGGAGAAGTTTTCTCTGTCGTCAAATATTCATATTGATACTGGATTTCCTCTGCATGTCATTTGAGAGTGGCCATACTTTGGCACCACTTGTAACATCTCAAGGGATTGGGTACATAGGGACGAACACGGCAAAATAGATAACCAGATTTTACTGATGACGGTAGGCTTGGGGAATTAAACGTAAGGATAATATTCTTGGTAGGTGTAAGGTTACCGTCATTTTTAATCATTATTCTTTTTGCTGCAATAACATTTTGATCTTGGAGCTCTTGAGTTATTTCTGCCTCCGTCACATTCAACAGATCCCAGTTGGATATAACACCCTTAGATGTATTTAGGGTAGCATGGGGAGATACTTTAACTAGTATCCCAGCAAAATTTGAAATCAGTAAGAGTTTCTCAGAATGTTTGCCGTTTCTAATAGTACGTCTCCAGTTTGCAGCCTCTTCACAGTCTTAGGAGATCCTGCAATACTCTCCAGGTGTTTCTGAATGAGGAAAGGAGATAATTTACCGAGAGGTTGTTCTGAAAGTGAATGCGAAATTAGAAATGCGGGACAATCTGTTGTTGGATAATTTATTTTCAACCCCTTGGGTGGTGATATGTCATAATCAGATTCAATTTGTGGCCGAGCGCTTGTCGGCTCTAAAGGTGGAAACACATTTTGCTCCTTTTAGCCCTTAGCAGTTCAACTTTTCTGCCAAGGTTTCCAGCCCCGCCTCAGGGAGGCAGGAGCAATGCCTGGTGTGACCAAGCGGAGTTTAGTAAGGATTAGTACTTAGGAAAGAAAAATATAAAAGAAAGGCGGATTTCCTTCCCTACTCTCTACAAAAACTTTTTCGTAGAAGAGCTTCTATGAAATAAACAATTTTTTGAAAACGCTGGAACTTAAATAGAACTACTAGTCGCTTTATGAAGATCACTTACTGAAAGATCGCACAGATAATCGCCTGGTTACAATTCGCTTGGCACACGGGGCTCCAAAAGTTATCGAAAACATTGCATTCGACATCAGTAATATTGGAACCCATCGTGCGGAGACCTTAGACATGTGCAGATGGTAATTTAAAATGCTGTGGGCAGACCCATAACTAATTCTCGCTGCATTTACGATGAAATGAATTGTCACACGTCTGTTACTCAGCACCAGCTGCTCAACCTTTGCAACCGTATCACTGCCTGTGGATGCTGATGGTTTTCCTTCTCTTGGCTCGTCAAAAACACTTGTACGACAGCACTGCAACTTTTGGTTCCACTTTTTTACAGTGTCATAGAATGGACAATTCTGCCCATACACAGCTTTCATTTCTTCTTTAATTTGCTCAGCTTTCTTGCCCTGCAAATGCAGGAACTTAATCACTGCTCGATACTCCACTTTGTCAATCATAGCGTTCTTCCTCAGATTCCGGGCTCCACCTCTGGTGTACGATGACCTACGGGAATGAAATTTCATATGCTAGTTATTGAATATGTAGACAACTTGTATTAAAAACGGAATCTTCCTACTGATGTTTTATCTAGGTCAGGGTGCGAACCTTTTGATAACCCCTCGTATCTTCTATTAAATGCCTTCTTAATATATTGAGAGAATAATCTGAAATATTCTCTATTTGATAATAACTGGTTTAAATTGTCCTGATCAAGACCAAACGTCCTCCGCTCGAGCTTCATTTTTAAATCAAAATAATCTGAACATTGAAGCATGACATGAAGTCCTGTCTCCATTGCCCCACAGGAACATTATTTTGGACAGTGGAGAAAATACACCATCGCACAGTCAGATATATGAAGTCAATCGGCATGAATCTTCTAGATACATTGTGCAAGATCAAGAGTACAATGAACGCCAACTGGATATCATATTCCTACATATAAAGCCTTGTTTCGATAAGGTTTCAATCCCGTTCTACTTCTATTCCTCGAGGATCGCTTTAATTTAAAAAAAATAATCTCCTAAACATACTCAACAGAAACTCCAGCCAGTCGTTCACCAAAAATGTGAACCGGATTTCATAGTGTGTGTGTTAAACGCTAGAACAACCAAGGCTATGTAGCTCAGTATACTGTCTAAATTGAATGCATTCCGTGGAAGAAAAACCTGAGCTTCCAGGGAGTAAAATGATGAACCCCCTCGCCTAAGACAAACTAACTCAGCCAATTTGTGAAAAAAAAAAAAAAAACCCGATAAAACCTAGTGTCATTAACAGGATTCGAACACAGGCTTTCTCCACACGATATGGGGAATGCAGTGTTTATGTTGACAGGCGAGACCGGATATCATCGTAATTGGAGGTGCGCCACTAAGGAAGTGGAAGAGGAAGATCCTCTCTTTGACATTTTTCACAATGGCATTAGAGCCATTTCTCTGCGCCCGCCCTGAGCTTGCTTCCTATATCAAGGGCGGAATTATTTCATTGAATCAGGGAAATCCGGAAACACCCTGGTCGCAAATGATGGTATAGCACACAGAGTCCAGCTTGGAAACATCTTAATTCAGTTGGTTTAGAAGTAAACTGTGCAAATATTGAGACCTTTACTGGGTTAGTTGGTTCTTGTAGGGATTCAAGTTCATCAGCAATAGTCCATATTACGCTGTGTATTTTCCATTATGTGGATTGCTGTGTTTTATGGTCGATTTGCTGTTTGCTGGACGAAAGACGTCAATGCTACCCTCGTCTTAAATATCACATGCGTAAAGATGCTCGAAAAAGGTGAGGGACTTCTGGGTAAAGGAAAACGGAATAGAATTCTGGGGAAAAGAGAATGAAGGCATTTTTTTTTTTTTAATCTAGATGAATTTAAAATAATTGCTATTATTCCTTACTATTGATGTCGATCGTTTTATGTTAGACTACAAACATCAAAATTTCCTATGATATTCTTCACTTTAGTATAATAAAAAACGAGATTTAGTGGCCAGAAGGTTTTTGAATACAGAGGCAAGCACCTCAATTTTGCATAACCTTACATCAACCACAGAACTATTCCAGGAATCCCAAGAAATGTACTGCTGGAAAAATGAAGGGAACACACCGTATTTTCTCATACTTCTGTATCTCTCCGATTGATTCCCTTTAATTAAAGCCCTTTTTTTTTTTCACTCGTTCAGAATGCGTTCGTACACTAGAGAATGTTCAGGGGTCAGGAAAGTTGTCGACATCAGTGTTTGCCTTGTCTGATAAAATTAGTCCCTCGAGAACCCGGTCCTCTATTTGATGTGACATCTGTTCAATCTTGTTGTTCTGTTGACATGAGAATTACGCCTTAGTACCTTTAGTGTTTCTTTTGTTTACTTTCTGGTTTTCTGATCAGTAAGGTGATAAAAATCACCCTAGAGCAAGAGATTATTTTCCGTATTTTCCTTCTGTAGTTCCTTTTACAGAATGAAAATTGTTTTCGAAAGCATTTGTCCATTTCAGTTCGAAGTATTGTTTCAGTGTACACTCAGTAACATTTTCTCGGGCATATCTACATTCTCCTCAGAAAGTCCTCTTTTGCTTAAATTTGGCTCTTATTGAAACAACTTTCAGGTTTATAGAATTAAAATAATATTTTGCAATTTAATAATTGTGACCACGGTCGTGAAATAGAAAGTTGTCCTCCGAGGGGAAAAATATCTGTTGCTCGCAAAACCTGAGATAGTTACCCTCTAGACCACCCCACTTCACGAAACTGATTATTAGAGATATTTTATAACATCTGATTTGATTTTGGCTTTTTATGGAACATGCGCAACTAAGGTAGTATATCAATATGTACAAAAGATGTTTTTTATGAATGTCTACAAATGATAAAAGACAAATAAATTTATATAAAAATAAAATCTGGTGAAAAAGGAAGTATACATGACGCTTACTAAAAACGATATTATGCCTGTATAAAGGTTTATACTTTTTAATAAGTTAAAAATTGCGGGCATATCGTCTTTTCAATTAAAATCTGACTGAGTGTATAAGGCTCAGTTAAAGGGACAAAATCGTTAGCAGAGGCGGCCATACTGGAATCTGGTGTAGTGCTGATTGTGAAGTTTAAGAAATTGGTTAAGTTTCTGTTGTGTTCTGTGTTTTTTATTGTGTTATAAAATAGAAGATTGTGGTTCTACTTTTGGTTGTTTTTTGGTTATTTGTTGCTGGGCTCACCAATGTTATAGTAAATGGAAAGTAAGCTTACTAGGTAGACTTTAAGGGGGGGAGGAGAAAGGAGGAGATAGATGATTTCCCCCAACTTTCTTCTAAGGTTCCAAGACTGCATGCAGATCAAAGTAAGAGTTACTGGATATAAAGTATTTGAAAGGAAAAATGTTAAATCAGCTAATCCAAGTGGAGTGAGAGGAACAAGTGTATTAAGTGGTGAGGTAAATGTAGGGGCAGGTGTAAGTGGGACTAGTGAGTTGAATTTAACTGCAAGTCTTAGTCAGTCAGTTGAAAAGCAGGGGGGATTGAAGATCTCCAAATATTTTCTGAACCAAAACTCTTGGATGAGGTAGATTTACCAACAGGGGGATTTGAGGGCTGAAATAGACAGTTTTTGTAGTGATATTAGTAGAAGGAGCACAGGAACTAATGAGAGAGAGAGAGAGAGAGAGAGAGAATGACATTATTGCCAGTAAAATGAGCGGAAGTGTAGGTATGGAAATGTAAATTCAATTTATGAGTTAATTACTAAGCTCAAAAAGGTATTGGTGGACTATACCACAAGTGAAAGCAACAAGGTAACAAAGGCTGCATCTAATTTTGTGTTGGATAAGTGGATAGACTTAAAGGTTATTACTACAGCATTATTAATAGATAATGAAAATTTAAAAGCTAGGGTTGAGGAATTGCGGATAAGAGCTGTATTATTTGATGATTTAGTTAGAGGACAATCATTTTTGCTAGGGATAGTAGATAATGAACACCAGCAACAACAAGCATATGCAGATAGGGTAAAGCAGCAAGGTACCCAAGCTCTGACCCATTATGAGAGTGAAACCAATGTTGTTAAGGAATTGCAGAGAGAGCATTAGCAAGGACACATGATGTAAGAAAGCAAGCTTATATAGCATCAGCCAAAAAAAAAAAAAAAAAACACACACACACACACCCTTCTCACTTCTCCCATCCACTCGCTCCAAATGTTTGTCCAGTTCTGCTTTAAATCTATTTAAGCTATTCACTTCTACAACGACAGATGGAAGTTCGTTCCAGCAATCAACCACCCGTTGGATAAAGGCAAACTTCCGCACATCTATCCTACACCTGTCTTTCCTCAATTTGAATTTATGCCCTCTCAGGCGATTATTCTGAGCAAGAGGAAGAATACCATCAGCATTGAGCATGCTCAAACCATTCAAGGCTTTATACACCTCAATCAGATCACATCGCAGGTGCCTACTCTCCAGACACTATAATTTGCAAAACTTAAGCCTTTCTTCGTAAAAGCAACCCTTTGTTCCATTCACTAATCTTGTTGCCCTTCTCTGTACTCGTTCCAATAGCTCTATATCCTTCTTAAAATGAGGTCTCCAGACCTGTATACAATACTCAAGGTGTGCCTGAAGAGGATAGGGGTATGAAAAGTAAGAAACCTGGTCAAAATAACAGAGCTATTTTGAGAGCTCAAGATGATGTTAAATTTGCAAATAGTCAGGATGTAACAGACGTTGTTATTAACACTTTAAAACAGGATTTTTAAAGCAAAGAAATAAAAATAAAGAAGTAACTTCACAATATAAGAGATGCCTGATGGAGTGATATAGATTATAAAATATTTAAGGGCTAAAGGCCTCATGCTACGAGGTAGAATGACTAACAGTTATTATGTGTTAGTTATTCTACCTCGTAGCATGAGACCTTTAGCCCTTAAATATGTTGATCAGCCTGATCAATCTTTCATCGTGGTAACCTAAAAGGAACATAAGGTCTCCCGCTATGTGAGCACGTTATCACAGGGAGCAATCACTTCCATGCGGCTTTTCTTCTATCTCCCAGTTAAATGACGGGAGGAGCGAAGTGGAGCATATAGAACGATTAGTGGCAGAAAATGTACGCATAGGCATGCGGAAGAAGGTTAGTTCCCACATTAAGAAGAGAGAGGTCATTATCCATGAGCATATGCTTTATGACTCTCCCACTTACATTGATGTTCGCGCTACTCCATAGGGTGTTACGTCCATTGAAATCCCCGAGAATTAGGACAGGGGAAGGCAGCTGCACAATGAGATCATCAAGGTCTCTCTCTCTCTCTCTTGGATATGTTAGCCCCAGGTTGCAAATAAATCGAAGACTATTAATAAAAATCCAACCATAAGACAAATTGCTACAGCTTCTGAGTTAGTGGAAAACGCAGTTTGTACCCCGTTGGTACCGAGTCAATAGGCCTATTTTAACCAGTCGTCTATCTTCTGCTGAAGCCTTCTTTCCCAATCTGGACGTTTCTTGTGTTTTCATTTCTTCTGCTGCTGGTCAGTCGTTCTTTTAAATTGATCTCTAGTGGCTGCTATGGCAGCACAGTACACGGTTGTGTGGACAGCCTCCACCCTCTCGGGAAACAGTCTACGACTTTTCGAACCAGCCCCTCTGAGTGAGGCCTGAACGTCAGTGACTTTATCCTGCATCACACTCGATGCAGAATGTTTGTTACTTCTCTTCTACATCGTCATGCAACTATAGAGGTGGACCTGCTTGCATCCAGTGGTAGGTAGTTCTTGGAAGCGATGCCAGATGGCCCCATTATCTGCCTCAGCTGCCACTCCTGTCAAGAAGCAACTTTTGCGATGCTTTTTTTTTAATTATTGCATTTTAATATATATTATCATTATTACATTTTATTATTATCATTATTATATATGCCACTCTCCCAGTGTGATGGATAAGCCTTGGCTGGACTCGAAACCGGGTATATCAGGCTGGCAAACCAGTGTCGGAGGAAACACGGGCTATCGCACTCCGTTTATTATTTTTATTTAATTGATAGAGCTAATAGTCTGCACAGATAGCAGAGTAGTATCATATGATTAAAGAGGCCTGTGCGCTCTGGATTCATTATTATTACTAAATTACAGTTGCTCAGAGCGAATATATATACATTGGGCCAATGTATGTATATTCCTATTATTAAACCTGTCACAATCTATATTTTTGTATCCGTTTCGCTCTGAGCAACTGTAATTTAGTAATAAGAGTAGCATCATTATCGTCCTCTCCGTATCCGTGGGTTCTAATCTCGTCGATGATGCGAGGAATTTCAATGGGCTTTTTCCACTCTGTGGCTGAGTTAGTCGGGCTCAGGTGTAGATAGCAAGGTTTTTCCCACAGAAACTGGAGTTTTTTTGTCCAGCAAAACAAGGAAATCTACCAGAGAACACATGCAATTTACAGACACAATACATAACACTGATGAGCCAAAACATTATGACCAGCGAGTCGTAATGCAAATCGAAGCAACTGCAGGTGAACTACAGCACGTGTGCGGGTTGGGACACTGTATAAAAATGCTTGATACACTATAAAAAACACCACCTACCAGCACCTGAAAGAACAAACCTAGACGGGCCGACAACCCATACTTGAAACAACCCTGGAGAGACACAGACTCCACCTTGCATTTTTGACGGTCTTGCATTGGACAGAGACCTACCAGGATTGAACATTTCTTTGATCATGACTGCAGCTCTGCTGTTACATTGTCGGCTGGAGATCTGGACTGGGCTTCTTGCCTGGCCCACTTTCTTTCCCTATCCTGGCAGGGGGGGGGGAACGGGCGGCCCCATCTCCTCCCCTCCCCGCTGCCCCTATTTTCCTTCTGCTGGGGCATGCCCCACTGACATACCTGGGGTTTTCTTCTCTATTAACCCTATATTTGTCTTTTCCTCCCCAGTCTTCAGTCTCTCTCTCCCCACTACTTATAAACACCACAGCGTATGCCTCACACAATACAAAATTAAACTGCTTAGCCCTGAATCACTCTTTTGGACTCCTAATCTGATTAACGTCTTACCTAAACATCTTTCACAGCGTTTTCATCCCTACACGTCCAAATTTAACTACATCAAAATTTCTTGCCCGACCCATTTAGGCATATAGAAAATATCATTTCAGCGTATAGCCCCTCGCAAACTTCTAAATATTTCTAACAAATGCTAATGACAAACGGCGAGCACATTTTTTTTTTTTTTTTTTTAGATACTAACCACCGAAATCCCAGGAAAGTAGGTGGCAGGACCCAAAGAGTACCACTGTATTATTACTATTATTGTGATATAACTACATCATACAACTTACTCTAGTTTATTTCTATTATTAATAGTTGCTAAGGTACTCGTCCGTCATCCAAAATAGATTTGTTTTAAAATATCGCTAACCTAAAAATTCAAGGAACCTTAGCGAGAAAAAATACGGAGCATATGAGAAATAAAAATAAATATTGTATCAAGATACTGTCGTTAGTTCGTGGCCAAGACTTTATACACAAATACGAGATTTTTTCTCACTTTGTCCTTTCCGTAAAATATCTAGGGATAAAGGGGGGAAAAAATGTTTTCCGTGATCTTTTTTGGTCATTTCGAACCAGCGCGTGAAATTAAATTTCTTTTTCTCTCTAAACACTTGTTCTTGCACTTCATTTCTTTTAGAATATCGGAAATCTTTTAACATAAAAGCAGTAACACGGACCTCTCTCAAAGTAATAACGTGTTACGATTTTTAAGGCATCGACATAATAATTCTCTGCACTACTAACGACATTTTTATTCAAAAAATAAAACACGTTGCTATGGAGGAGTATTCTATCACAAAATTGATGAAATCGCTAGAGTGCTAAAGATATGGCTAGGAATTGGAATTCAATGGCTTAGTACGGAGATGTTTTTGCTGTAATACAGAAATATTGATAATGAAATGGGGACGAAAGTCCGAAAAGAAAAATAAATAAATAAATTATGTGGAAAGGTCTCAATTCTAATGAGATTTTTCCATATTTTCCTTTTTTGACTAAAGTGTATTACAAAATATAAAATGTTCATTAAATGTAGACAGACATTCAACAAATGCTCTTAAAAAAGCACGAAATCGTATTGAATGAAATATATATACTCGTCTGCTCACGTTCACGATTTAGCATCCCAAATATATGCTATTCATTCTTATTTTTTTAGTCATGCTCATTATTGGAGGATCACTGATATTAAATTCGTTGAGATAGAGAACTTCATAAGGTGGATCTCTTCATTTATTATTGCAAGAGATAAAAAAAAAAGAAAGAAAAAAAAGGAAAACAACGACATTTACAAATCATGGCAGAAAAATACGGACTGAGTTAAAATAGTGTAATTTCATGTTAAACTCCTATTTGTTCGTTTTTTTTGAATATAAAGAATTAACTGAAATATATCTCTATCATACCTATACATATATGTGTCAAAAGATATTATTTCAGATATATTAAACAAGAAACTGAAATTAAGCTCTTAGAGAAAAACATATAAAGCAGATGTTCAAAGCGACGTCCACGCAGCCATTCAGCATAAGAAATGAATGTTTTTTCGGGGATGCCACTCGCTTGGCATTCGGGGCCATGATCAACTCACTTCTAGACCTACTTTCTTTCATTTATTGATCAATACTCCAATGTAACAGGTGCAATCTGGCCGTGTCTCCCTTGCGCCATTAAACACCACTCCAACAACAACGATCATATGTGTTCCTCATCCACCCTAGGCGCCTCCATAGAGAAGTGAACAGGAGCAGCACTGCACACACTTCTTGATTAGACCGGGGTTCGAACCCGTAACCACCAATTACGGAGGATGCGGAAAGGTCAGGAAATGACCAACCCATACCCCAGGATCAATATGGCTTTAGTTGCAAATACTCCTAAAAACCAAATAACAAACAATCATCCACCCTATATCCTTGCACACTGAGAATTTGTTTGTTAAAGAAGGTGCTGCGAGAAACGTTTTCAGTCGTCAGAAGAAGCTGAAAAGACACGGAAGCGGTTCTAAAAAGTATGTCAAAAATGAGTTTTACCATATTTTTGAAGAATGGCAGAAACATTGAAGTAAGTACATTTCATCAGATGTGGACTACTTTGAAAAGAACCAACAAAAATACGTATGATTATTAAAGGTAAAAAAAATTGACTGAGCAGCTCTCGCAGTAAAGAGAGGAAAATCTCAGCAACTTGCATTCTGTGCTACAAGTTTGGACAGTGTGTCTCTCACTTCATCATGAGCATTAGTAGAGGCATACGATGGAAGAAAGCAAGCTTATGCAGCATCAGCCAGAAAAAACCCGCTCCCATGTCACCCCTCCGTTCGTTCCAAATACTTGTCCTATCAACTTCCACAACAAAAGATGGAAGTCTGTTCCACCAATTAACTACCTTCTGGCTAAAGGAAAACTTCTGCACCTCTATCTTACAACTGTCTTTCCTCAATTTAAATTTATGCCCTCTCAGGTGATTATTCTGAGCAAGAGGAAAAATTCCATCAGCATTGAGCATGATCAAACCATTCAAGGTTTTGTAGAACTCAATCAGATCACCTCGTAGGTGTCTAGTCTCCAGACACTGTAATCTGCAAAATTTAAGCCTTTCTTCGTAAGAGCAACCCTTTGTTCCATTCACTAATCTTGTTGCCCTTCTCTGTATTCGTTCCAACTGCTCTATATCCTTCTTAAAATGAGGCCTCCAGACCTGTATACAAGGGGATAATCACCTCCTTATCCCTGCTAGAAAAATTCGAAAAATTCCTGTATATCATTGACAAGACACCATGATCTACTTTTGCAGACCGTCTGCACTGCTCAGAAAATTTCATATCTGCCTGCACAGTTACCCCCAGGTCCTTTTCATTCTCTACCACTGTCAGTGTAGTACCACAGAGTTGATACGTTACTCTGGAGTTACTGCTTCCCACATACTGTACTCTACATTTCTCATATGCCACCTCTCAGTCCATCTGATCAACTTTTTTAGATCCTGTTGCAGCAGCGTACTGTCATTAGTGTCCTTAACAACCCTACCAACCTTGTATCGTTTTCAAACTTGGACATTAAGCCTCATATACCATCATCAATAGTAAACATAAGCTTTACCAACTTGGCATGATAGATAACGCGGACTGTCCATGTGGCAACCCGGAGTCCTGGAGACACAATGCATGAGTGCGATCTGTATGACGACCTACGACTACCAATAATAACGGCAATCCAACATATACCAGACAACCAAGAACCCAGACTGTTAGACACTCAAGAGGACTACAAGGCAATCAGTCAATATACTCAAGATCTATTTTCCAGAAAGAAAACAATGATAGCAATTTATCAAAGGCACCTCCACTATAAAGCTGCAGGAGGGCAAAAACGTACGTGACACACAAAAAAAGCTCACCATACCACAGAAAGACAAGGCTTTAGGATGATTTGGATGGCCTACTGGCGACCCAAAACCACACTCCCTTGTGTGTCCTTGTTTTTTCCTATTTCCGGGGGAGGGGGGAGGAGAGTATTTACTCTTCTTCCCTCCTCGCCTTCCCATATTTTCACTCTGGTGGGGCATGGGCATTCCCCACTGAAAATGGAGGGTCACCTTCCTATCCGACCCCTCTTCTTCCTATTTCATCCCCCCAGCCTTTATCTTCGCCTCCTAACACTTTCTCTTGTACAGCAACTGGCCCACATGTCCCAATTTAAATCACATCAAATTTTTTCCCGACATTTAGGCTCTCTAGAAATGGTTCTTTCAGCGTAAAACCCCACCCAGCGCTTTCTAAATGCAATTTTACCAAAATCAACCGCGATCGTTCCAACCTTTATTTTAGATTCTAGTCACCGAAATCTCAGGAAAGTAAGTGGCAGGACCTGCCAGAGTATAATTAGTCTCTTGGTACACCCAGCGGGCATCCCCGTTGCAAGGTATTGTAACGCTGGGTCCCACTAGGGGCGCAGTGGCCAACAAGCAGGATGAACAATGGGCACGACAAACTACATACCACATGACCCATACATAATTTTTAATCCTCTGGCATATACAGGGTACTGTCACTCGGTACATAGAATATACGCGGAGATGGGAGAAAACCCCGGAGCCATCTGGTCCTCAAAATACCTATCATTTATAAATACAGAAAACAACAATGGACCCAACACTACATACCACATGACCCATACATAATTTTTAATCCTCTGGCATATACAGGGTACTGTCACTCGGTACATAGAATATACGCGGAGATGGGAGAAAACCCCGGAGCCATCTGGTCCTCAAAATACCTATCATTTATAAATACAGAAAACAACAATGGACCCAACACTGATCCCTGAGAGACTACTAATAACATGAGTCCACGAAGAGCAGTGTCCATTGATTAGCACTCTGTCTTCTGACGCATAGCAGCACATCAATTTGCCTCCGATGCCACACTGCTCCAATTTGTGCAGCAGTCTTCCACGTGCAACATTATCAAAAGCCTTTCTAAGATCTAAATATATGATATCAAAGTTATTCCCTGCATCTAGTTCCTTTGTGACCACATCATAGTATCCAATGAAATTGGTCAGACAAGACTTCTCCTTAACAAACCCATTCTGTGTCAGAGCTATAACTGAATTCTTGTCTAGATGATCCTGCAGTGCTTCTTTAACCAGTGCCTCCATTAATTTCCTGGAAGAGATGTTAAATTAACAGGACTATAATTACTTGTGTCGCCCTTTTATCCTCCTTTGTGAATTGGGGGTCACATTTGCACATTTCCAGGCCATGGGTACCTTCCCTGAGTCCAAAGAAGCTCTCATAATTATGGCTAAGAGTTTGCTTACTTCCTTTAATATAACTGGATATATCCCATCCACCCCGGGTGCAAACTTTTCCGCTGTTGTGCGTTCTGAATTCCACCAAGGTTTTGAAAATAGAGGGAACTGGCTGGATGTTTTTGGGATTGAAATTTCAGCTGCATGGACAATCATTTCTGTGACATACATGACTGCATTATTGATGGGCTCTTGACTGACTGTAGCGATGTCAAGATTTTCCAGATGTTAAAAGACATTCCAGTCATCCTGATTAAACTTCCACCGCGGTAAACTAAATGGCAGACACGGTCTACCACTAGTTAGTGTGGTTATCACGGGGTAGTGATCGCTTCCATATGGGTTTTCTTCCACTTCGCAAGTAAGTGAAGGAAGGGGAGAAGGGGAGCAGATAGAAAGATCAATGGCAGAGAATGTACGGGCAGGATGTGGAAGAAGGTGTTTGTTCTCACATTTAGGAGGGAGAGGTCGTTGTAAGTGAGCATATGCTCAATACTCGTCCCCTTCCATTGATGTTGGCACTACCCCACAGAGTGTTAAGTCCATTGAAATCCCCAAGAATTAAGCAAGGGGAAGGCAGCTGCATGATAAGATCATTAAGATGATTCTGAGGGACGTCAATCCTAGGTGTCAAATAAACAAACATGCAGTTAATAAAAACCCCACTGTAAGGCGAATTGCTACAGCCTCAATGCTAGTTGTAAGTTGCAAAGGCTGAAATGGGATCTGGTTGCCCACGAGGAATGCGACTCCTCTATGAGCAGGACCATCCACGATTCTATCCTTACGAATGATGGTAATGTTATGCATGACGGCGTCATCATTTGCATTTAAATAAGTCTCCTGTATGCAAAAGCAAGCTGGTTTGTGCTTTTGCAGGAGTGCCTTGATGTCATCAATATTGTGCCAAAATCCACAGCAATTCCACTGTAGAAATTTAGCCATTATCTGGGCTTGGTGGGTCCATCAGGCGGCTTCCGAGGTGCTGAGGGCTTAATTTTGTCAGTCTTGGATTTATCTTTCCTGGAGAGGTATGGACTCGGTTCTGTGTCCACTTATTTCTCCCCAAAGAGTCCCAAGACTGACTCGTCATATACCTCCTTGGTTTCGACATCCATTATTTCTTGCCCTGAAGTGGGCAGTTCAGTTTTCTGTGAAGTTAATTTAGTGCTCGCTTTTGGTAATGCTGGAACACTGGGAGGTAGCGATATTGGAGTGGCATCTGACTGTGATTTTTGGGGCGGCCTTAGTGAACTCAATAAATAGCGAGCAATGGGAGTGAACGAGTCCCCTGGCTGGCTGGTTGGTCTATATGTTGTAATTACGTCCCTTGGGAGAACAGTCATATCAGTTTGGGTCTTTGTGGTACTCTTTCCACAAACTTACTGGTAGTATGAAAGCTTCCCGCTTTACCTTGGGTTGGATGCGTTTTCTGGCCTCTGGATAGAAGATGTTCAGCGCCATTTTTAATTTTTGAATCTCTTTTTCGTCCTTCCACCGCTGGCATGCTCGAGGTATGCAGGGTGCTCTCCTTGGCAGTTAGTACAATTAGGCTTAGGATCTAGACATTCCTTGCTCTCGTGATCTTTAGCACCACATCGAGCACAGGCAGGGCTACCACAACAAGCTGTTTGTGAATGGCCATACTTTTGACTTTTGACATGTAAAACACCTCAGTAGGTTTGGTACATTCGTCCTCATTGGGCAGTTTAGACAGCCTGGTTTGATAGCACTTGGAGGCCATGGGGTGTTGAATGTAAAGATGAGAACTCGGGTAGGAACAGGATTTCCATCCTTTCGGATAGATATTCGCTTGACAGCTATCATTCCTTGTTCTTTTAATTCAGAGCAGATCTTTTCTTTCGAAACATGAAGAAGATCCCAATCTGATATGACACCTCGTGACGAGTTCAAAGTTTTGTGATGTTATGTATTCCCCTGTAGATGCGGCTTTCAAATTTTTTTCAGTATGCATTGTATTTGATGCTTCGACTAAAATATCTGCAGAACGACGCAGCCGATCAAGGGATGATCCTGCCATTACTTTTAATCCTTTCTGGATAAAGAAGAGTGACATTTTCCTAATTGGCTGCTCTGCGGTGGAATGGAGAATGAGGAAACAGGTGTCACACATGTTGTTTTATCCTCAGTTCTGTCTCTTTTAACAGAATTGGTGTCATTAGATTAGGTAGGGCCTTGTTGGGGCCCCAGAAGAAATAGAGAGATTTAAACTACTCATGAGAGTAAGATAAAAATTTCTTATGCCCTAAGTACCTCACCCACCACGGAGTCCTACGAGGGGACGCCCACTCGAACTAGCAGGACTAACTACCATACCCACCTTTCCAATAAGGCTTGATCCCGCCCCAGGGTCAAAGGGAGACTTATTGGAACGCGGTTGACCCTAGCAGTAAGAACCACCGGCTGACTGATCCCAGTCGGGCCGTTCTGGGACCAACTATCTTGTCGAAGAAGAGGCCGAAGTGATGTATTAAGGCTGAGCCCTCAACCACCAGAATCCCTCTTTCCGAATTTCCACGGGTCGCGGCGCACGGCTGCACACGCCGGAATACAATGATGTAACCCTGGAACCAAGGTATGGGCGTTAGATCCCAGTGATGCTAATCTGGAAGGCCAGTATCATCAATGGGAGGTACCCTCACCAGGTACAGGTGCCCATGTCGAAGAGACAGAGATTAGTAATCCATGGACACTGCTCTTCTTGGACTACTTTTATTAGTGGAGTTCCCCAAGGTTCGTTGGACTCACTGTGGTTTTGTGTATTCATCAATGATATTGATATAGGTATATCAGGCTTAATTTCCAAGTTTGCAGATGGTACAAAGGTTGGCAAGGTTGTTAACGTCAATAAAGACATTATGCAACTCCAACTGGATCTAGATAAGTTGGGCAAATAGGCTGAGAAGTGGCAACCGAAGCTTAACATTGACAAATACAAAGTACTGCATATGGGTAGCAATAACCTAAGAGAAACGTATCAAAGGTGTGGTACTACAGTCAGGAAAGTGGAGGGTGAAAAAGACCTGGGGTAATTGTGCAGTCAGATATGAAGTTCGCTGAGCAGTGCAGACGGTCTGTTAGAGCAGGTCATGGAGTCTTGTCAATGATATACAGGAATTTTGCTAGCAGGGACAAGAAGATGATTATCTCGCTTTACAAGGCAATTGTCAGGCAACACCTTGAGTACTGTATACAGGTCTGGAGGTCTCATTTTAGAAAGGATGTAGCGTTGCTAGAACGAAGCTTGGTGAGTGGGAACAAAGGGATGCTCTTACCAAGAAAGGCTTAAGATCTGCAAATTGCAGCGCCTCGAGAGTAGTCAAATGCGAGGTGATCTAATTGATGTGTATAAGACCTTGAATGGGTTGAGCAAGCTCAATGCTGATGCGATTCTTCCTCTTGCTGAGATTAAGAAATTGAGTGGGGGAGGCATAGATTCAAATTGAGAAAAGGTAGTCGTAGAACAGATGTGCGGAAATTTGTGTTTAGCCAGCGGTAGTTTATTGCTGGAACAGACTTCCATATCTTGTTGTGGAGGTGGATATCTTAAATAAATTTAAGGCTGAGCTGGACAGGCAATTGGAATGAATGGATGGGTGAAATAGGAGTTTTTTTTTTTTTTTTTATGATGCTGCATAAGCTTGCTCTCTTGCATCGTATGCGTCTACTAATGCTAATGCCCCTTTGACTTCAGGAGATATTAACACTGCGGATTATAATATTCTTCTGAATGCTGATACCAAGAACTGTGGCACTTCGAATCGATTCTTCCTATCTGGAGTCTTGAATCTGAACTGTGACTACAGATCGCGACAAGTGGCTGTTCGTCTGTCAATTACTTTTTCCTTCCTTTCTTTGGCCCCTATTTCGAGAGATAGGATGTGCTTAATGATGACCTTATCGGATATTGATATTACGGATTGTTATATTCAGTATCTGACTTGTGAAGTGAAGTTTGATACTGCCGACTGTGCCTGACGAATAACATTTTTTTTTTTACTTGTTTCATATTCAGACGAGATTTGTTTTGCTGGCCATTTCATCCTTGTGTAGGGTGGGATCTTTGTTAGTACCATTGGTTGGACTCCAATGGTACGGATTGCTGACACCCATAGGATTTGTACTACCTATGGGCGCGGAATTTAGTCCGCTAACGACATTGCGACTATAGTTGTGGTTCTCTTTTTTGTGGCGTGAAACAGCCTTCCTGGTGATCATTGCTCTCTGGTAGCAAAATGGCCAGAAACAACTGAACAACATAATAAACAACACACGAACATAACATTATTCATACATTCCTTTCAGGTCATTTTTCAGTCATATATCACTGCAGTGCATCACGGTGGAGTTGTAATTAACGTTCAAGAGCCACTGTACATAAGATACAATGTTCCCATATCTATGTCATATTTTAATTATTCGTGTTATATCTGCTTACTATATCTGCTACGCAACCCCTGGTCTAGTTAGCCGTCAAATGCAAATTACTGTTTATGCAATTCTGCATAATGTTGGCAATACGGATTTTCTCTCTCTCTTGCTCTTTCTGTCTTAGCAAATCAGCTATAATTTGTTGAAGTACATGCCTTAATTAAGAGCGGTTGATACAATTATTTGAATATAATGATAAAATTGAGCGGAGGGTTAAAAGACAAAAGTAGACACTGAAAGATAAATGTTTCTACTGACCCAAAATTTCTCATGGAAAAGCTTTAATAAAAGAACAGGAGAAAGGGGAGGTTGTAGTTAAAATGCATTAAAATATTTATCAATAAACCCCACCTTCAGACAATATGGTCTTAGACACAATCGTTTTATACAATCTGTAATGCATTTCTCTTCACTAATTGCCATTATCATCCATAATGCGCATATTAGGGTAAAACTGATTCAATTATAACCGGTGGATGCTTGAAAGATCGCGGTCTTCCGGTTTGTGAGTTACTACAGAACGTTGTAACAGAATCCAAAGATGAATCTGTAATTGCTTCATTTGTGCAATGTCTCGGATGATTATCCGTCGCCGTTCTGTTTTGATTACTTGTTTGCAGAGCAAAATGACGTGCGCTCTAATAACTCTCTAACATCGCACCAAACCAAATACAATTGCAGAGATTTGCGGAAAGACATTCTATGCGAACAGGATATTGTCAACAGATTTCGATGTTCGTAGAAATAAAATTCAGACAATTGTCGCACGTTGGATGAAAGGATAAAGTTGATTGTTAGTCTTTTGTTCTTCAGTTTATTCCTTTAAAGACACTCGAATAACGGATAGACCACTGAAAGAATACTTTTCAATCAACAAATAATGTGACTTGATTTTCTCCATGAACGTATTATGATATTCAAAGGCTTTTGAATTTCATTGGGAATAATAGTTTAGGGTTTCAAAATTCCTGTTTGAGCTGGAAGCGAAGATATAAATAGAATGAGTTCTTTATCTTCAGATTTAAACGTAAGATAATATCCATTTATTTTTCGTAACTGTGTCTTGTATTATCAGATGATAAATTATTCATAATTCTTCTGCTTTGTTGTTGCTTGATGGTCGAATCTATACGAGGTACTCTTGTAAAGAAATATATCAAATACACAGCTCTGATCCTCAAGAGAAGGCTTACTACTGATTTGACCACGCTTAGTTACTATTTAAAAATTATGCAGTGAGAAAAATAAAAATATAGTATATGAAACTCTTACAGTTAAGTAAAAAATGATAGAACATTATAGATTATTTCAATGAATTCTCCTTAGCTTAAGACGTAAAACATTTCCTTTTTATATAAATAAAATATTTGCTTTTTTTGCTTAATTAAAT
Source organism: Mastigoproctus giganteus (assembly GCF_048544385.1). NCBI lineage: Eukaryota > Metazoa > Arthropoda > Arachnida > Uropygi > Thelyphonidae > Mastigoproctus > Mastigoproctus giganteus. The sequence goes on along the minus strand of NC_143581.1, from coordinate 109,657,351 downwards.
GAAAGTTAATCGTGCATTTTAAGGTATAATATACTTGTACTTTCTTAGGTTACTTCATTTGCGTATGATTTAGATCAATTTTAACCCATGTTTTTTGCTGTTTTCGTGTTTCTTCCATGCATAAAAGATAAATATCCCCAATCATATTTCGGAAGTTGCTCAACCTAAAAATAAAAATTCGTTTCTGGAAATAAGAAACCGAAGCCGTTAGCATTATCGGAATGAATTGAAACTGTGCCTTAGGAATAAAGAGGATTCAGTTTTGTTAAAAAAAAAAAAACTTAAAAACAAAAAACACATGTAAATAAAGTAAACCAATAAAACGTGCTCTCTGTTTACTCTCAGAGATCCATAGTAAATTGGTCGTAAAGTGCTGAATACCTGAGAGTGAACAGATGAAAAGTTACAGAGGATGCATTCCCTTCTATATTGGTTGCAGTTATCCGCAGAGACCGACTTAAAAGAGAACGAGTTAAAAATGCAAGGATTTCTTTCACCGCAACCGCCTTTGAATATTATGGTGGAAACCACATTCCATAAATGTTTGCATTTTAGCTCGTTTTTGTAGAACGTGCTGTGAGATTTCTGTCTGTTCGGCTGTTAAAGCGTTTTCAGGGGAAACTATTCAACTTAAAAGTAATTCGCAAGATGGGATTTGCTAGGGAGCACCAAGAGATATTAGCATTTTAGACTGAGTTGGACAAGGGTACAATATCGGATTAGTTTTAGTCCAAAGCGATTTCACACCTTTTATTTATATATATATATTTTTCAGATAGATATTTTAACAAAGGTTAGGTGAAGGGAAATAAACTTTAAAAATAATCAACCCGCCCTTTATTTATAAAATTACAAGTTTAAGGTTAATGAAAGTCTTAGCTATAAAATTTAGGAGCAATTAAGAAGAAATCTAAATTTCATAAAATGAAATTGCGATATGTTTCTTAACTTGTATATTTTTCAAAAGTGAAAAACTCATGAAAAAGACATTTACACGTTTGTGTCCCCTCTTGCTACAGAAAAGGAACCTGCGTTTCTAATCGCTAGAAGTGTTGGGTCCTAAAGTGGGCCAACAATTAGGCTCATCTGCCTTATTCCACCTCTAATTCGCAGTTCTGAAACAACTTTTGCTAAACTTTTATCCAGAACTTAGGGCCGAAATCAGAAGTTTTCTATTAATTTGTTAAAAAGGGACTCGCTCGAGAAGGATTTCAGCCCTTTTAATCCCTTAAAATAGTCTCTTAAATTTTATCATAATATTGTTTTTAGCAAGGGGCTCGGATAATAATAATAAAAAAAAAATTAACATAGAATTCGCGCGAGCACTCTCCCACACGAGTACCCCTGCCCATCACACACCTAGTGGAAACTCACAATGGGACTAGGTCTCTACTCCACAGTTCACGACTTCATCAATATATAGAAGATTGTGTGCAGAAAAGCTGAGAGAGCGCTCAGAAATCCTCCAGCTGATACCTGCAGAAGCTCTTCAGCTTCAATATGCAGTTTCCCAACACTTCAATGTAATGAATTCATCCGCTTGATTTTGACGATAAGCGCAAATTCGTTCAAGCATTTGAAACATGCTTTTAACTGTCACTGCAATTATTGCTGGTTCCTTAGTGAGGAATCTTACCTTATTATTAGAGATGGACTAGTTAATACTGCATTAACTTTAATTAAGTACTGAAATTTTGTAATAGGTCGCATGCAATTTTATTTCATGTTTCCAGTAAGACTTATTTTTCCCCGGTTGTATACAATATCATAGTCACTCTGCTTGCCACGAGAGCAAGCAAAGTGACTATGATATTATTGTGCTCAGTCCTCTGTGACTATTCGCCCACAGTGTGGAAATGCATGAGTTCGAATCGTCTCTCTGCCTTTTTTCCTATCATGGCTGAGTTAGTCGGTTTCAGGAGAGAGAGAGAGAGAGAGAGAGAGAGAGAGAGAGAGAGAGAGAGAGAGAGAGAGAGAGAGAGAGAATTTATTGGTTCAATTTATTGATTGTATACAAATCCAATTTTCAGACACCATTACACTGATGCCTCATGTTCTTAGCAGCCCTGAGGTAAAATCAATAAGTGAATATTTAATCGTTATCATAGAAAGAACGAAAAGTTAATGATCATGTTTTGGGAGATCTGGTGCGTTGTCATTCATTTCTGAAAGCAAAGGATGCATTGCTCATATTCACTTAAAAGGAGTTTAACCAGCAATGCACGCTCTAGTTACTTAATGGGCATTTTTATAAAATCTAACAGAGAGCCATAAGATTGTCAGATTTAATGAGAAAACTGTAGTAACATGGTAACTCTCGTTGGGAAAAATGTATAATGCTGCTGACGAGGAAATGATTTATTATCTTCTGTTCAAGCGACGTTTTGAACTTTTTTGTAGATAATTTCTTCCCCATTAGCTGCAAAATTTGTATCCTGAATACCATATGTCATCTCTTGGACGACAGTTAAGTCTTTCCACATATGCTCCACATTTCAACTCAGTCCATCTACATAAATCATGTAATGAACACTCAATATTTCAAACTGATACCGTTTGAGACATTGAGTACATGATTCATGCTGATTAAACAAAAGTAAGGAGTCCAAGATGGATTCTTGAGAAGTATACCATCATTATTATAAATATATATCAAAAAAGGTATTAGTCAGAGTTTCCCCTCGGCCAGTAAAGCGCCTTTTCCAAATTACTGTAAATCATGATTAGAGCGTCATGGTATTTCAATATTCAAATAATTGATGCACTTCTCGCATCACCAGATCAAGTCATTTGAATTTTAAAACAACATTAAACCTGTTTGGATGTTTACAAATGTACAGAGTCACATTTTCCAGATAAAGATTTTTAAATTTTGAATTTATGTAACTATATTAAATTTTTTAGCTTCTTCTCGAATGTAGAGAATTGCTGGAATTCGCATCATATCACTCTATTAATATATATAAAATGGGTTTCTTAAAAAAAAAAACTAACGTTGTCTACAAACAAATAAAATTATTTACCAGAACGTGTCTGACTTCTTCAAGCATTAATATTTTGATAAAATATCTCATCCACGGCAGATGGTTTATCTGAAACCTGGTGGGTCTCCTAAGAGGTAAACTCTTACGATGTATGATCTGTCGGTCACACATCGTAAAGCCTTACGACCTATAACTGAATTTCTTCTGGAGTAGTCTAAATATCACTGCGAGGAATAAAGATAGCTTTGAAATGTGGATGGCCTTTTAATCATAGGCTTTAATCAGGAGGTGACTGGCACGTCTGTGACGATAAAGCAGTCCATATTAATCGGGTATTGTGCCTTAACTTAATAGAGTTGTAGGGCTGCTCTCTTTGTGCTTCGATGAGTTTCAAGGACAAGGGGAGCCGGGATCACATCATTTTGGTCCAAAAAAATTCGCTGTTCGGCAGTTCGGTCCATGACAATTCGATGTATTCTACAATTTGGCGCAATGAAAATTTGGTCAAAGGCAATGTAATTTGGTGTATTACATGGAGGCCATAAATGAATGAAGAATTCATCGAATCGTGGTCACTAAATTAACCATTCTTGTTAAACAGTTTGCATTTTCGGCCTTTCTTTGTGATACACTGAATTCTCGCATCCAAATTCGCTGAATCGTCGTAATAGTAATAGTATTCTCCATATATTGCAAGGAAGCACAGGCTTTTGCAACACTGGCAAAAATTATCATAGCTACCAACTGTCTTTCATCAAATTGTCAGACACCAAATTACATTTCTTTAATTTCAAACGTAGCATTGTGGTATTAGAAAATTGATATGTTCAATCATTCACATTTATTTCTTCTAAGACCAGAATCGAAATTTATTAACAAACGATCAATTTCAACTATACAAATAATAAATATAGCGATTTATATATTACAGTGCAGTGAGTACAACTGCAGTGTGAAAAGAATAAAATTTTAAAATGCAGTTTATCCGTATATCACACAGTCTTTAACAAAAGGTGCTTAAAGATGCTAGTACTAATTTAATAGTTTGTTTAACTATAATTAATCCGAAAGAGAGAAAATTCCTTTACGTTTTAACTAAATTGATGCAATCAATAATAATAAAAAAAAGATTCCATTTACATTGATTGGCAAGTACGTGAGTTAATTTATTGTGACATTATCCGCGAGAATCATTTCGGAAGAGCGAAAAAGTAAGCACTTTTTCGAAAGCACTCAGTAAATATGATAAGCTTCAGGTACGATTACATCAAAGTGATGTCAAAATAAAGAAACCTTTTTTTATGAAACCTTGCACGGCACATTCTGAACATTCGCTTGGAACACTACAGAAACAGTGTTCTAAACTAGTTAATGTAGGCGATACCACATTAATTGAAACATTCAACTGAGTTAAAAATTTTGAGAATAAACTCGCTGTTGTTGGTTTTTAGGCACATCAGTAACGTATGCAACTTGTGTATTATGTCTGTATAAGTGTGCATTGACAGCCGAAAGATCACAATGGGAAATAATACTCTCATCGCCTGCGGTCAGCTAATTACAGCCCCGACTGAAGACGCCTTCAGTGATTCCTCCAGTTTATGATGCTTCTCAAACGTAAACTCTTCTCCAAAAAGTTGGTGAAACCACAATAACATCATAGTGCACATTCATAATAACGATATTTGACAGTAAATGTATAATTGGTGTTCAGCAGCTTGTATGCAAACCATTTTGTTATCCTTCTGTAATTAATAACAATGTGCCAATTTCTCTGTATTTACTACAAAAATGGTTAAATAAAGAGTCCCAAAGGAGTTTAAAAAGTTTCAATACTTCTATTTATGGGCAGGTGATGATATATATTGAAAATAACTATCAATAAACAAAAAATACGCTGCTCTGGAACTTCGAAACTTCGGAGAGATATAAGAGATATTTATAGAGGTAGTATAAGAATTACCAAAAAATTTAAATTACAGAAGTCGATACAAGATGAGCGGAAATATGGTCGCACGACTTCAGTACAGCTTATGATACCCTGTAACGACTAAATAGGCCTATCACGCTCTATATAAGGGTGTCTATAAGATTCTGTGGCAAACAAACCCCATTATTCGACCAGCACAAACCTCAGCTCACCACGTGACCGAGGAGTTGGCTGTTGGCGCAGAATGCGGCGCCTAATGGTGCGCCGCACTTGTTCAATCAGATTTAAGTCCTTGTTTGTCCAGGCCAGCAATCGTTGGATATCTTCAGTTTAACGATATTTCTTCATCACTTGAGCTCTATTTGCAGCGGCGGGGGGGGGGGGGGGTTGTCGTGCATGAAAAGAAAATCTGGACCAATCGTACCCATAAAACGTTACACATAGGGTTCGAGGATCTGTTCTCGATACCTCAGCGGAGTTACCGTACCCACTATCAAAAACTTAAAATGGGTGCAATCATTATTCCACACTACACGAGAACATCGCCTCCACCGTAAGTGTCCCTTTCTCTGCGGTTGGAGGGATGGTATCGCATTCCTCGGTGTCTCCAGATCAAAAAACGTATAGAATCTGTTTGTAGGCTAAAATGGGACTCATTAGAGAACAGATCTATACCACTAGTTACACTAAGTTTATTACAAGTTCTGTTAATTTTGTCGAGCAGTGTGTATTTAATGCCTCCCTCATTTTTTTAGAAAACTTTCTCGACACTTTTCCAAGTAGAATATTCAGATACTGGATGAAGATTGTAGAATTTTATACAAAAAGCAAACCTTGAACCAGTTTCAAACATTAAATTAATCTGCAACATTTCGGATCTTTCTTGAATGCCATCTCCGAGACTAAGGGTGAGCTACAAAGAAATTAAATAATGGGCTACTTCTGTACAGATCAGACTTCGGCCTGAAGACGGCGAAATTAAGTGGTTAATTTTGATCCAAGAAACTAATTTACTACTTAAGGAAAATTGTCTCCTACTTAGAGTATGCCACGCATGTCTTTCTCTAACTACATTCAGTCGCCACTTTATTACATGTCCTTTCCATTAAACGGAACGCTCTTGCAGGAACAGCATCATGTTTTGAATGTCATACTGTTTAAAATGTGATGGATACGTACGAAAGCTATATGTAAGCAATTCAGTGATAAATAGGCAAGATGAAAGATTTAAGTGGCTTTGAAAGTAACATGGTATTCGGCACCAGAAGTGCTGGTACGAAAATGTCGAAACTGCATCCATGCTGCGTTTTCTACGTACGACAGTGTCTCAAGCGTAACGAGATTGGCTCATCAACCAGCCAACTGCGATTACATCTGATCAGAAACAGTTTGCTGATGCAAGAGTCCAGCGAAGGCGACTAAAAAGACTTATACAAGGTTAGAAAGGCTAGCCAAAAACAACCCGGTACAACAGTGGTAATTAAAGAGGAATTTCAGAACGCTCATTCATCGTACCTTGTCACGGATGAGGGTATGACCAATGAACGAACTGGTTTCTCCTGCCAACAAAGAGAAGAAGATATGGTTAAAGTGTGATCATGAACAGTACTGGACAATGGAGGAAAAATGTTGCCTAATCTGGCGAATCCCAGTTCCTACTGTTTCGCTCTACCGGAAAGACCAGAATACGGTGAAAACACACGATTCCACGGTATTGATATTGTTATTTCTGGAGCAAGAGTTACGAGGGCATATTGCGCATACGAGTCCACAGCTCCACCTGTCAGATATAATCAATGTTGGCTAGTGCTGGCGGCTGCATAATCGGGTATGGGCAGTGTTTTCTTGCACATTTGAGCCACTAGGTGCCAGCAGAGCATTTTGGGTTTCTGACGGGAGGTATACTGCAGCGCTTCAGGGCTATAGCATATAGCCCTGAAGCGACTGGGTTCTCATCTATGAATGGGTTCTTACAAAGATAAATGCGCCATATCACAAAGCCTGAACCATACAAAACTGATTCGAGGAACATGGGAGTAAATGCAGCTTATCTCGTTCACCAGATCTCGCTCCAAGTGAGAAAATGTCGGATGAGGTGGAACGTGCTCTTCGGAGAGATCTGAAAACATCCAAGTTGTAACAACCGTGGGAAGCAACTGAGTCAATATGGGGACTAGCAACCCTATAGCACGCTTTCGGTATTTCGTTGAATCCATGTACCATGATGAATCCAAACCGTTCCAAGAACGAAACGGAGACATTCGCGATTAGGTAGGTGTGGCCACTCAATGCATACATTTTAAATATAATTTTTAACATTAATTAAAAATAAAACTGTAGATATCTGCTTGAATTGGCTAACTACAGCCTCAATTAAAGAGGAATTTAGAAATTACTCCAGTCCGAGACGGAAATCGAACTGAATAACGGCTTATCACTGACTTCAACTATCTATTCATTTAGATACACTAGTTATACTAATAATAAATATATGCAATATATTTTATGATAAAACTATTTTGAACTTCTGTAGGCCATTTTCACCGAAGTGTACCCTTTCTCTGATATTCATTATTGAGCGATCAAAAACCATTGCTCACTATTGTGCATCAGCAGCTGAGGATATAATGCCTGATTTCTGGCATTATACTGATCATTATTGTTTCGTTGGCGCTCTCTCTCTCTCTCTCTCTCTCTCTCTCTCTCTCTCTCTACATATCTGGATTCATCAAAAGTGGAGAATGATGACTGAAGACAAACTGGAATTCATCAGTTAATATCAACATCGCAGAAAAAATATATTAGTGTTACCCCAAGAAAAACGTCATCCACCATACCTACTTTGTATTATGTCCCTACACCTATATTCTCTCTCTCTCGCTCTCTTTCCGAGATCGGCTAACTACAGCCTAAATTAAAGAGGATTTTAGAAATTCCTCCAGTCAGTGAGAGAAATGGAACTAAGCTCGCTCTCCAGAGACTGACACGTGCTATAATAAATAGGACCCTTATCTATGATCGTCAATAGTGCAGTGCGATGTAACCACTTTCCTTCAAGATGTACGTCGTCTGTAAAGAATTACGATTATACATCACCAGATGTACATACAAATATATACCAGTTCTCTATCCAAAATGGAAAGTGATATTAAACACTGAACATTGCTGTTACTGCAGTTAACATTCGGCTTGTTATATCTGGTGGTGACATCTCACCAAAGCCAAGCTGATACAGGCAAGATTTCGTTTGTGAGAGCACCATTTCTTGTAAATATCCTTAAATAAATTTGTATTACTGTTGTTTCATTAATATTATAATTGTCATTATAATCATCCTAATTTCAATATTAGCATCTTATTATCATTGCGAATGCGAGCCTCCTAGCTTCCAGCCGATGGTATGCAACAACGTTTTACTACTGTATCATGTAATCCTCTTGTTGCAATAAAGATATTCTCTCTCTCTCTCTCTCTCTCTCTCTCTCTCTCTCTCTCTCTCTCTCTCTCTCTCTCTCTCTCTCTTTCAGTTGCTTGTAATGTCCCTCGGTATAAGATAGGAATATCAATACAAAAGTAGCTCTAATTTTCACAAAATTGTTATTCATGTGGTGGGACTAGCATTAATCAGTTGAACGTTCCACCTTGTAACATGAACAGCTATCCCGGGAAAAAGCAATTTTGTGCGAATAGATTTTCTCTATGGAGGCGTTAATTGAGATTAGATTTGTTGTTCCTGTCTCCTTCCAAATGTCTTGAGAATTGGAAGCAGAGCAGCGTACAATGGCTCGTTTTCACACGTTATCTTTTTCTCCACCAAGATGGGCAGCCAACGGAAGCTTGTCGAAAACAAACTTGATTAACAATGGACCCTGTCCCAGTTAATATGGACAGAGGATGTCTTAGTCAATAAATTTCTCCCATTTAACTGTACCTCCAGAAGAGAAGCACATTTGTTTAGGTTTTCTTAAGGAACTGTTATTGCTTGCTAAGTCGTTTATTAACTGCGGAAACTCGACGAACTTCTTTGAAGAAGGCGTTATTATGGAACAAAGATGTTGGCTTAAAATTATCCGGGCTGAACGTTTAACAATAATGTTATTTTCTGACTTTCTTTGGAATTTACTAGAAGCTATTTTTGTCGTTACATTTATCTGAAATACTGTTTTGAAGATGTCTGAGAGCTGTCCAAACCTTGAATTTATTTGATAAAGGTAGCCACTAGATAGCTGGGTAAAAGGTGCGTGAAAATTCTTGTTTTGGAATTTTGCCAATACAGTGCTTAGCATTAATAACGTGAAGATGCTTTATAGTATAAAGTCTTTTTTGTAGTACGTAACTGAATAGTTATTTTTATAAAAAAATCAATATTCTTTAGTCTTTGTAAAATCTCGGCATGAAATGTAATCCATTGACTGAACCTTTTCTCGCTCACCGCTGCCCTTTTTTCTCTTCACCTTTCATAAACCACTGGCAAAAATCAAATTGGAGACTAGGCATTTTATTTTTTTTTCTAGATTGCAAGCAAAGTGCAGAAAGAGCTATACAATTATTTGTTCCTTGTTGCGTACTCGTATTGCTTTTTATGTGACAATTTTAAACCTTCCAGTTTATAAACATGCATATTGGATTAAAGAAACTGAATAAAAATTTTTAAAAATAAATAAAATACTAATAAGAAGCATCCTGAATTACAGAAAATTGAAATTATTGAAGGCATACAAACACCTGTAACCATAAAAAATATGTTTTTTATGGTTAACGGAGCAACCATTTTTTTAAAATTAATTCCAAACTAATGAACACCCATTAAAAAATTGAATTCCACAGCTAACTACCGTTAGAGCGTATAACTCAAATTACGAAAGAAGAAAATGCCTTGAGAAATCAGTATAACGTCAATAAACGGTGTGTGTGTGTTCTAAATTCTGTTTTTGAGCTTGGACAAATCTACTCGAAACTCAGCACCCTATGTTTTCATATCTATTATTGAAGTCTTCGCCTTCTTCAAATTCACAATTCAGTGAATTTGAAGAGGTTCCTTCAGTTTAACCTTCGCGGTTGATACAGTGGTTAAACATAATAGACGTGGATTCGAATCTCTAAATGTGAGGAATTGTGTGTGTGTGTGTGTGTGTGTGTGTGTTTTCACACCGTTGGCGCGTTTACAAATCGCTGTGAGACGACAAGATCTCCAAAGAGAAAGTTGTTGTTGCTGTTGTTATTTGGTTTTTAGGAGCATTAGCAACTAATCAGCAAGCTCTTCGAGCGCCTTCTCTACCAAAGAATCGAGAACCACTTCCAAGCATCAAACCTCATGTCGCCTAATCAATATGGCTTTAGGAAGGGGCGCTCGGCTGTAGAGGCTCTGGAAAATATTATTGAAACAGCTAAAAACTGCAACACAAAATACTTCCTCCTAATATCGATTGACTTCGCAGGAGCCTTTGATTCTCTCTGGTGGCCTGCTGTTCTGGCCAGGCTCCGGAAGGCTCATATCACAGGAGACTTATATCGATGCCTCAAATCCTATCTTGAAAACAGGCGAATCACTGTTACCACTCCATATGCCTCTGTTTCTAGGCCTGTCCACAGGGGCTGCCCTTAGGGTTCTGTCCTGGGGTTCTGTCCTCTTGTGGAACCTGGTCCTAGACGAGTTCCTTAATTTGGATATTCCAAATGTTAAAACCCAGGCATATGCGGATGACCTGGTTCTGATGCTGCAGGCTGACAGCCGGGCACGACTGGAGACCATAGCAAATCGGGCCACTAGCGACTTGCAAAATTGGGCTAGTGCAAATCTCCTTACTATCTCCTCAGACAAAACAAGCTCAATACTTCTCAAAGGATTCCTTGACCCTAGAAGACCACCGCAGATTAAGATAAACGGTAAAACCATTAAGTTGCTAACAGAAATAAAATACCTCGGAGTGATACTTGACAGAAACCTTAGCTTCACACCACATCTCTGCTACCTGAGAACAAAAATAAGAAGGTATGCGAGCCTGCTGGCCAGAGTCACAAGGAAAGATTGGGGCCTGAAAAAGAGGGCCCTTGGCGTCCTCTATAAGGCATTCTTTATCCCAGCACTAGCCTATGCAGCTGGGGCCTGGTACACAAAGACTAGCACAGCTGTCAACAAGAAAAAACTAGAGATGACACACCGATCGATACTACTGATAATGACAAGAGCTTGCTGCACTGTGAGCACGCACGCGCTCCAGGTCCTGGCGGGATGCCTTCCCCTGGACTTGGAGATTGCGTGCTGGGGGTTGCTCTACCAACATTCCAAAGGAAAAATAGTCTCTCATATAGGATTCACCACAGACCCAACAAACTCCAAAACCGTGGAGAACAGACGGATTTTGCAACACGTAAAATCACTATGGCAAAATCGCTGGAACCTCACTAACAAAGGCTCCATTACTAAGAAGTTTATACCGGATGTAGGACAAGTTTATCCACTCTCCCCAGCCTGGTTTTCGCCCGGACTCAAAACTACCTACCTATTGACCGGACATGGCTCATTTAGAAAGAGGCTATATGACTTTGGAATCTCAGCTATTCCGCGGTGCTCCTGTGGACAGGAGGAGGAGTCCTGGGAGCACCTGGTATACGAGTGTGACCAATACGAGGACCTCAGATGTCAACTATACACCAAGATTCACTCGCTTCTTCGAAACCAGGAGAACATCGTTCTACAAGAGGAAGAGACCTACAAAGCATTCACACTTTTTGCGCAAAATCTGTTCACAAGACAACGGACCCTCCCTTTCCCTTGAGTGGAGGTGTTCCAAAAGTTCACAAATCCATGAATAGGACAATATCAATCACGAGACAACAGCCATCCCTCAATGGAAACACAACTAAGACTCTGACTCAGCTTGTTCAAAGACACCACAGAAGACCAGAAGAACCCCATCTTGCCTTGTTGAGCACCTGGACTAAAGGACATCCAAGGTTGTCATATGACTCAACATACACTGTTTCTCTCTTTAACGGTGCTTTCTTTCCCTTCCCGTGGGGAGAGGGGGCTTTGCCCCACTCCTTCCCTTCCCTTCCCCAAATCTCTTCCCTCTGGTGGAGCACGGGCCTGCTCCACTGAAATTGCGGGGCCATCCTCTCTATCGGCCCCTTACTTCCTTTTCTTCCCTCCAGTCTTCAGTCTCCCCACCCCCTTCACTGTTGACTTTCACAGCGTTTTCAGCCCTACGCGTCCAAATTTAAGTACATCAAAATTTCCTGCCCGATCCATTTAGGCATATAGAAAATATTATTTCAGCGTATAGCCCCTCGCAAGCATCTAAATTATTCTAACAAACGCTAATAACTAACCGCGAACAGCACTTTTTATTTTATTTTTTTTATTTTATTTTTTTTTTTTTTTTAGGTTCTAGCCACTGAAATCCCAGGAAAGTAGGTGGCAGAACCCGCCAGAGTACTATACAGGTAAAACCCAGTCGGCCTCCCCGTGGCGAGGTATGGTAACGTCGGGTCCCATTAGGGGCCCGGCGGCTAACAGGCTGGATGAACAAGGGCACAACATGCTACATACCACATGACCCATATACTTTTAAATCCCTGGTTTGTCCGATACAGTGTACATATGCGGAGATGGGAGAAATCCCAGGAGCCGTTAGACCCAAATATACCTATACCTATACCTATAACTAAGGCCATATTGCTCCGGGGATATGCGGTGGTCATTCAATGCCCTTTCCGCATCCTCCGTATTTGGTGGTCACGGGCTCGAACCCCGGTCTAATCAAGAAGCGTGTGCTACGCACTGCTGCTCCTGCCCACCTGGCTACGGAGGCGCCCAGAGAGAAAGAGAGTAGCTCCAATTTACAGAATCCCCACGCAATAGCTAGGTGTTAAGCTATGTGACGTTAGTACCAAGCAATCCTAACCTGCGACAGATCCTCACCCACTTTAAAAAGCTCAAATATTCCTCGCATTATTGACAAAAATTGAACTCAGGCCTTTGCTACCTGATGTTAGAGGACAGTGATTATAACCATTGCGTTATTCGCGAAGGGACATGTCTAGACGCAATGTTGGTTCCTCGTGGCGTTATTTGGCTTGGTGCGAATTCGAAAAGAAGAAAAACAACAATATAGTCAAGAAAACTGCTCTTAAAATTATGATTCAAACTTTCACTGACAGACAAGACTGGGTGTCAGTGAAAGCGAAATGGTTTCCTAGATATAATGATATGTCGAGGGGGAAGGAGAGTGCATATCTGAGCCTCCTGATTCTCGCCCAGATATAAACTGTCAAGAACAGACCGTTTTGGCTCAACAGGAAGTAGTTTTATTAGGATATTTATTTGTAAGGGTAAACTGAGAATATATTTGCAATAAACACAGACAGAATAAAACAAGAATATGTCTGCTTAATGCGACAATTCACCAAATGCATAGGAGTTTAACCATAAAGGTGGTTAAATTATCGTTACTTATATCTGAGTACATTCACATACAGATATAATCAAACGTTCATGCCTTGAGAACTACAAGGCAAATATAACGCAAATTAGGGAAAAATTAATTGTCTGCAATGTTATCCAGGCAAGATGGAATATTTATGGTGCTAGCCTTATTGATAAACGCTAGATGAGAGTCATTTTTCCCGAAGGAAGAAAGAAAGGAAACTGGAATAAACTACTTGCTTGGGTTGTCGAGTTTGACTTTCCAATAAAATTATAGTGCTAGCTGGACTTATATCTAATAGGAACGATAAGATTAGAAATAAGGCTAGTTGTAGAGAGAATATGTATTTTTGTCTGATGCAGCAAAGGCCTACCTTCTTGCATCTTGCTTTTATTAATACTAAAATGCGTGGAATATGTTTATAGTCTAGGGGTCGAATATATAATACAAGTGAGGGTGCCCAAGGCTAACTCGATGGGAATATTTCTGTTTCGATACTACATTTTGGAACAGGGGAATTTAGTTGTAATGACTCGATTAGTTTTCCTTTCAACTTATTACGTGATATAGGTAAGACTTTGTACAATGTCTTAGACTTATCCTACTAAACCTCTGAATGAAATATGATTAGTATGGAATGATTGGAAACGGAAAATGTTTGCAGCAGCAGCTGCTGCAAACATTTTCCCATGGCAAAACGGTATTAAAAATCTAACACAGTAATCCTAATGTTTTGCTGTGTTATTAAGGAGTACATTATCCAGGAAAAACAGTCGTAACTGTACCGCCAATATACCATGAACGAATGCAACGTGATGAGCCATTTTAGTAATGATACTCCCAAGTTACATATTTCGAAAACAGACATGCTTTATTTTACTCTTTAATAGTTTCGTTATGGATACAGTTCAGCAATTCATGAAAAAGAACGAAGCGAATGTGCTCATAAAAATGCTTCAGTTTTAGTTACGTTTCTTTTTTGTAAGTATTTTATTTTTATTTAGGGTTTTGTCTTACTATATTCAATAAATACAAAATAGAATCGTGTCTGAATACGGTCGTATCACAGCCAGACAAAAATTCCTTCATTAAGTGTAAGATAGGTTTTGATATTACGATTATCTCCACAAGTTTTAAGATTCTCAAAATTAACAGCAGATATTAATTTTAATAAACAATTATACAGTATAGCAAATAAATGATTAAAATGAGTTTCTAAGAAAATGCGCAGTTATTGTAAACTTAAGTAACATTAAAATGCTATAATAATTTTAAAATGTGTAATATATAACATCTGTCTGTAGTCACGAGTCATTTAAAGATTCATCTCACTATTTTAAGTGATAAACTTACCAAATTAATGTTAACAAGGTGTATTTGGTTAATTACCCCATAAATGCTTCTTTGCTCTTGGTCATGGCAAAAATAGTACTAATCCTCACTTCGATAAGTAACTGTAGCGCATCAAACTATTTATTATAATACTAATAACTGTTAATAACACGATCTGCTTATTTCGCTAACCAGTTAGCTTTCCAGACTAACAGACTTTCAGCATTTTTTGACAGCATTGAAAGGATCGGAAGCCAAATGTACACATTATGTCCATTCAATCTTATAACCCATTCACTATTTACACACGCAAACAGTAAGTCCACCATAAACTTAGAACATGCAGGGATATCAAAGCATGTTTGACAACCACTCAAATAAATGAAAGCAGGACAAGTTAAGTGAAGCTGCCTAAGTAGGTCAATTATCGAGAGAGCCAGCTATCTAATTTGATGGTACCCAGGCGACAACTAGTTTCACAAGTAAAAAATAAAAAAAATAAAAAATCAATTATCTCTCCGCATTTGGTTAATGAATTAAGGTTAAACTTTGTTAACAATACATCGTATCCATAATTTGCGTTGATTTTAATATACTGTATTACTTTTAAACAAAGCTATTGTAAACGTTTCCTGGTTTGGTTTGGATTACAATTTTATTGGCGCATTAGCAACTAAGGCTACTTACGCGCCAAGACATACAGGTTTAAAAATAAATTCTGGTAACCTTTGAAAACAGGTTACCTCGTCACAAGTGATATAATGGTAAAATCGGTATATTTTTTAAAAATATATATTCAGTATTTTATATACGTTTATATAAATTGATAAAATCAATTTATATAAAAATTTAAAAGCAGCTGACACACTGTCATTGTCGGATAAAATCTGTCTCAGGATATAAGACTCAGATAGATGGTTAAAAGCAGAAAAACTAGTATCACTAATCAATTAGTATCACTAAACTAAAAAAAAAAAAAAAAAAAATATATATATATATATATATATAGAAGGCGCGCGCGATTAATGGGGTGAGACGCTAAAATATTAGAGACCAAGAAGGGGTGATGCGCAATGTTTAACATTTAGATTTTGTTGTGTGGGTCTTCAGCTGTGAGGTTCAATCAGCGTGGGGGTGGGGCTGAAGGCTGGGGGGAAAAGTCAGATATATGGGGCCAATATGGAAGGTAGCCCCAGAAGGTTAGTGGGGATGCACATGCCCCAGCAGGAGAAGAAAAAGGAGTAGCGGAGAGGGCATGCTCTAGGGGAGGCAGTACGCTCACCTTGGCAGTTAATGCAGGTGAGTTTTGATTCTTTATATGATGTCATTTCGTGGTCCTCTGGTCCAAAACAGAAACGATATCAGGTCCAACACCTAGATACCTGATAATTAATTCCACCGGAGGGAACCTATAGGGAAAATTTCACCACCCTTCTCTTGAAAGAATACCGACAGGTGCTTTCTCTATTAATAGGAGGTGGACTCATTAACTGTTTAAGAATTATTGAATTCTTAAACAATTAATGAGCTTTTTCAGTCAATTTCAGAAAAAAAGGTCAGGGCTTGAGGCTTGTGAATACTTCTGACCATTTTCGAGAGTGCTTTTCTAAAAGATTTTCTTTATATCTATCATACGGGCTTTTTGAGATGAAACGCTGTATTTTCAGTAATTCTTTCTTACTGAAAGAATTAACCCAGACAGCGAAGAATAATGGCTGTATGCCATGAACTTCATACAGTGGAAAATGTGAACAGTAGAGACCTGTCACGGGTCAGTGCAAGCTGTGCAATAGATATTTTTCAATAAAGGTCAGAGGAAAGGCAAAAGAGGAAAAGAAAAAAAAAAGATTCTGAAGTACGGTAGCTCTGACATTTCATTCAATTCAGCAATCAACAGTTAACTGTAATTCACCTGCTGAAACAAATTAATAGCTGAAGTGTTCACAGATTAAACCTTAGTAAAAATAATCATTGAGGCCACATCAGAAGAAAAACATGTTCCAGATCATTTAGAATCGCACTATTTAAGTCATGTTAAATGAGCTGAAGATAAAACAAACGTTTTCGTTTTCGAATGACGCTTCCAATAACGGTAATATGAGAATGTTTACTGTGAGCGAACTATTTTTTTCTAGATAATGGAGTAAGAGATCGGATTATTGACTTTTACGACAATCACAATGAAACAGTAGAAGGCATCACCAATAAACTGAAAAGTGTGCTCGATCGAAATTTTTTCAAATATAAAAATAGTAAGGTATGATTGATGGCGCTTCTGATTAACTTCATTTATAAAAATAAACTACAACTATTGTCTTCCAAAATGAAAAAAATAATAATAAAATAATAAACAAATAAATAAATAAATGGACAAGCTCGTAATTTTTGTTTATTTGTTATCGGGAAACTGAACAACAACAAACTTGACAGAAAAGGGTTGTATTAAGAAAATTATGTGAAATAAGGGACTTCAATGTGACCATTAGGGGAAAAGAAAACAAAAACTTTTGAAAAATCATTGATAAATAAATTCAGTCCTAAATGGAAATTCATCATTCCGAATAAATCAGTAAAACCCACAATCTATTAGTTTGAAATGGAGTATATATGCTCGGTTTTCATTTTAGTGGCAGTTATAATTAGTGAAAAGCAAATGGAAATCGGTTAGGAATTGCATGAGTTAGATAATTCCACCTCGCTCACTTCTGAGCCTGAAAAGGAGCGAATACTTGCACTTGAAATGGAAGAATCCATGCTTCTTTTCTTACACTTTCAAAAAAGATTGCATTTATGTACTTTACGAAGATTTGTATCTTATGTCTCTTAGCATTTATTTGTCTAAAAGAGTAGTAGACGTAATGAACTGGGGCGGGTATACTTATCAACCTACCTGTAGAAACAAAAGCTTACCTGTAAGCCTTTGTGTCAAAGTAATATTCAAATAATGGGGAAATTACTTTAATCTCCACAAGGATGGACAACTATCATTCAGAAATGAAAAGATTTGAAAGTGAACACGGGAGGAGGGAGCCACGAAACTTATGTATATTTATATTTCACTCAGTCAATCCTATAAAAGTTGAAGGAATTTTCCTTTTCATTTTAAACGTTATTTTTTGTCGGAAAAGGTCAGATAACATGTGCAATAACCACGATAGGACTTGCATCTTTAACACTGCATCAGTGAAAGAAGTTTTGAGCTTACCTAAAATTTAATTCAAAGTAATGTGTAAAGAATATTTTCCAAATGAAATATAAATGTGACGTAAATGTTTTCGAATCAAACTTTATAGACAAAAAATTTGTCACTTGTGCAATTTTTCAATTAATAGTGAATACGCTCTCCTTTGTTGCAAATTGCTTCATGAATTCTCGTTGGTTGGAATTAGGTTCTTTAAATTGTTTATTCTGAAATTATTCTGAAAACATTGAGTAATTCATTCAGCTTTAGTCGCTGTATTTTCATTTTCCATTCAAGACAGTCCAAACGTTCTTTGTGAGATTTAAATCTGTGACTTAGCTGGCAACTTCAAATTTAAATGGACTCGTTTTTTTTTTTTATTATCCTCATATTTTTCACCTGCCAGTTAAAATCAGTAAAGCCCCTGTGAATCGAGCCGTTATCATCCTGGTATACTGGAGTTACGAAATCATGAATGTCCCTCCAACTTTCATCAAAAAGGCACAAACTGGTCATCCAGAATATTTGTATAGCCAGCCTGATTCAACCTGGTTGGTATTTCAAGTAGGAGCCCAACTTCGCAATAGTTTAAAAATTCCCCAAAGAATTGCTGATCCACTACTAACTTGGATGACACCTTGCACACAATATGGACGATTCTAGATGAAATTCCGCATTGCGTCTCATAAAGCCGAGTTTTTTTTTTTTTTTAGTTGTTAAGATTCGTCTTTTTTGGAGGGCCGTACTCCAGATTTCCACCCTAAGCAATTCTCTTTGCAGTTCTCGGAAATCAACTGACGTGGTCCTTTAACAGTTTTTAGCAGTTCTAGTTTGAAATCGTTTTATGTTAACTACATGTGATATTCTTCCCAGTCACGATCACTTAGTACAAACTTTGACCACAATTCCGTCTGCGATTTCATATTGATTTCGACTTGAACCCTTCCTTAAGAACTCTAATTATTATTCTTTTTGAAGCGATAACCAATTCAGCTACTACTTTAGCAAGATGTCCTTTAGGCATGCCAGCTATCAGACTGCTCATTGACACTCACTAACGTCTTTTGTGCGTCCTGTTTTTTGTCGTGGAAACCTTTAATTTTTCAGTCATAGCTAGCATACCTGAAAATATAGAATCACTCCAAAACTCTTAACTTCCAGGCTTCAGGCAAACAGTTGTAGATTCGTGTATCCCCTAAAGTTTATAAGAGAAATTATAGTTAGACATATTGAGATACCCCATCAGTCTCTCTCAGATTAAGTAACGCAAAAGATAAAACAGTTTGAAGTGGCGCAAAAGACAAAATAGCCTTGAAATAAATCCTAGAGATCCGCCCAGATGACGTTATCGAAAGAGAATACGAAGATTAACATCCGAATAAGTGTTAATGGATCATCTATTTCAAAACTCACGCTTAGGATAACGTGAGGTTCTAAATTCTCCTTTGTTCCTCACTTCAAAGACATGAGGAAAAAATGCTGCACAGTTTTCTCACGTGACCTCTTGATTTCCCTTAAACAAGATATCCCAAAGGGAAAAAAATCAAATCAATTTGTGAGTCATTTCATAAGAAAAGAGTAAAAAGAAATTTAATCTACAAGAATCTATGGGAAGAGCCAATTACGTAAAAATGAAAAAGAATAACGCGATAAAACGGAACATAAATAAATAAAATAAAAATATATTGCATACTGCACAACACAGAATATTTGAAAGAGTTTACAATTTCTTTTCAAATCTACAGATACATACATGAGGTTCAGTGAGCGAATGACCTGCCGACCAACTCAAAATTATTTATGCATTCATTTGTGTTGTTATGAAAAATCAATATTCCCTCGATTTCGGGTCATGCTAGGCAACGCTTTACCCATATATTTATGAAAGGAGTGATGAGCGATTCCAGGAGAATAAAATGGAACTGTTGAGCAATAATGCGGCCAAAATCGGTGTGCTATTTATTTTCTAAATTGTAGGTCACGAAGAGGTACATCCGATTATAGATGCAGCACTTAGCGATATGATTGCCATAATCACATCACTAAGTGTACATTTTATTCCACACTTTCAGTACATAGGATAAGCTTCCTTTCTTTTCGTTACATAAACATGAAGTTTGCGAGTGTTCCTTTTACATAATTGAATTATTTAGTAAGAGTAATTTTTTTTTCAGATGGATTCAAAACAATCAACGAAAGGCGAGTTTGTTTTTTTATTTCATTTTTTTCAGAAGCATGAAATTATAAATAAACGTACCGGTATATCCAGGGCGATGGATTATTTTGAGTAAAATAATGTATGGATATACATTATTTTATGTATATTACGTATGGATTATTTTGAGTAAAAAATATTATATAAACATGTGTTAATTTGTCAATGGATACGCAGATACAGCTGTTTGAAACTGGTGCGCACAGCTCCCTGAATCATATGTGACCAAGAAGCAGTTATAACTTGACGCTGTTTGGTGTTAGAAGTGTTGTTAAGAATGCCGTACATCTTCACACATGCTGAATATACCGATATGGTGTTTTCCTACGGTTTTTGTGGTGGAAGTGCTACTGCTGCTTGTAGAGAATACCGTCGACGTTTTCCTAACCGCAGAATACCGGATTAAGAATGCCGTACATCTTCACACATGCTGAATATACCGATATGGTGTTTTACTACGGTTTTTTGTGGTGGAAGTGCTACTGCTGCTTGTAGAGAATACCGTCGACGGTTTCCTAACCGCAGAATACCGGATTCAAGAGCGTTTACCAGTGTTTACACCAAACTGCGTGAGACTGGTACAGTTCCCAGAGCTCATATTTCTCTTGAACGTGAAAATGAACAAAATGTGGATGAAATAGAACACATTCTTCATTCGGTAGAACGTAGTTCTACTATTAGCACACGAAGAATTTCTACGCGTATCGGTGCGCGTAGAAATTCTTCGTGCACCGATAAGCGGTGCACGAAACCGCTTTTCGTGCACCGATAAGCACGAAAAGCTTATTTTCTACCTTTAGAAAATAAAAATCTGAAACCAGAAATGATTAAAAAGTCCAGTTCGCCTGAGGAAGTCAAAAAAATTCAGATATATTTGCCTTGTCACCAATGAGATTTTCTAGAGTTATTCGTTCACAAAGATTAACCGGTGATAGCAAGGTTGAAGTTCTGTCTTCTTTATAGTAAGGGCAGTCAAGAGAATATGTTTCGCAGTTAGATTTATAGAACAATGTGAACACTGTTGTGGGTCGTCTCCTGTGAGTAAATGGAGGTGGGTCAGATGGGTATGACGTATTCTTGCTCTTGAAAGGACTACTTCTTCTCGTCTTGATGTACGGACAATGGAGCGCCAAATTTTCGGATCCTGTTTAAATTGAAAAAAAGTTTATTATTAGTCTGCGAGTGTGCCAGAGTGCTGTCCATTCTGACAGGCATGCAGCCTGAATGGTTAGTGCCGTCCATCAGAAAAGGGATATTGGTTAAATCTTAGATAGTTGGAATTTTTGCAGCTTTATCAGCCAATTTATTGCCAAAAATACCAGAATGTGCTGGAATCCAACAGAATGTGACTAGTTGGTAGCGTTCTTAAATCTGTAGTACTAATCTTCTAATTTCATTTATAGCAGGATGAAATTTATCTGAGGGATTACACAATGCCTTGATTGAGCTGAGGGAATCCTCAAAACAGATTTTAAAGAACAGCCAGAACGCAGATTTTCTACGGCTAGTTTGATTGCATATAATTCAGCTGAGAAGATACTGAATTCAGATGGAAGGGTTGCTAAAATAATGCTATTTGGAAACGCTACTGCTGCTGCTGCTGCTCCAACGTTTGCATTAGGTTTAGAGTCATCTGTAAAAATTGTGGAAAAATCAATATATCTTTGAATGAAACCTGCATGAAGTTGTTTGACATTTGATGCTTTTAAAATATTCTTTTCCCATTGATAGAGGTATGTCACAGGTCGGTACAGGAGGAAGAGCCCGTGGTGGTTGAGAGTAAGTTGCTATCTGTTGTACGGAATGGATGGAGACATTCCAAGCCTGCGACAGTTCAAAATGGCGAAGACCAGCTGGTTTTACTATGCTAGGTTTATTTTTCTAAAGGTGGGTTGAAAAGGTATGACTGAATGGGATGGGAGGCACAACTTTGTATCTTAACAGCATTCTTTAGTAACACTGTTTTCCTACGTAACGTTAGTGGGGGTTCGTTAGCATCAATATAGAGACTATGTGTGGGCGACGTTCTGAAAGCACCAAGTGCAATCCTCAAAGCACTGTGTTGAATGGGATCAGCGTAATGCACTCATTCTGGCAGAATCATAGATGGGAGCTCCATAATCAAGGCGGGAGCTGATTAATGCCCTGTATAGCCGACGCAGAGAGAGAGAGAGAGAGAGAGAGAGAGAGAGAGAGAGAGAGAGATACGATCTGCGCCCCATGTTTGGGCGGCTAAAGCACTGAGTATGTTTAACTTTTTTATACAAGACGTACGTACATTTTAATATGGTTTATAAAATTTAACTTGTTGTAAAGGATTAATCCTAGAAATCTGATGTTATTAGTGACCGGGATGGAGACATTAGAAATTTGAAGTTCAAGATCCGGATGAAGTTTGCGTTGCTTACAAAAATGGATAGCAACTGTTTTCTTCTGCGAGAGTCGATGGCCATTGAGGCTGATCCACTGTTGTATTTTATAAAGTGATATCTGAAGCTGCCATTCAATAGATCTCATATTTTGGGAATGGCAGGAGATAGAAAGGTCATCTACATAAAGGCAAGCTCAACTGTATTTGGAAGCTGTCTGGTGATGGAATCTATTCTAAGAACAAACAGAGTGGCACTCAGTACTGATCATGTGGAACTCCTTCTTCCTTCATGAACGTTGCAGAGAGGGCATGTTGGCATTGAACTTGAAAAGATCTAGTATGTAGGAAGTTCTGAACAAATATAGGAAGGTTTTCCCGCAGACCAAGAGAGTAAAGATCACGACGTATGCCAAACACCTTCTCTATATCTATTGAAACCATTACAAGATGTTCACGTTTAACAAAGGCATTTCGAATGGCGAATTCAGTTTTGACCATAAGATCTAAGCATGACCTATTTTTTACGAAAGCCATATTATATTGCCTTAATGATCCAGACGAGTCTTCTGTGGACATTTTTTTCTAGAATTTTGCTCAGGCAGCTTGAGGGAGATATCAATAGTCTATAGCTATGGGAGTTAGTTGGATCTTTCCCAGTCTTTAGGAATGCTAAAACAGTAGAGTGAAAAATATAGAAAATATAGAATTGTAAAAACCAGGAGCAGGCGCAGAGCTTTGCCATCAAGATGTTGTAGCATGATATATAAAATCCCATCTGGCCCAGCAGCACCATTGTGGACTGTTCTAATGACATGCAAAAGTTGAGTATTGCAGAGGTTTGTTATATGTAAGGCGGCGGCAGTTTGAAAGTTAATGGCATGCTTTTCTCTAGTGTTTTTAATTCGTTGGAATGATGTAGAATAGGCTGATGCTGCAGATTTCAGCAAAAGTATTGCCCAAAGCATTAGCAATATCTAAGGAACTGCATAGGTCTTGCGCTTTCGAGGAGAGGGTTGGAGAAGGTATGGTAGAAAACGTACCAGATAACTATCTAATTTCTTTTCCATATAATCTTGGGATCCGTATTTCTGTTAAAGGTCGATGCAAAACGGGACCAAGGTTCTTTCTTCGCTTTCCTTTGTATAAAACGTGCTTTTGCCCTTAGCTTCTTATGAGGTTCGTTGTGGTTCGACATTGCCGAAATAAAAAATCTGGCTTTAATAGGCTTTAATTTTTGCTTTCTTTGCTTTTGTGCATTCCTCATTCCACCAGTAATTATACTGCTTGCGACCAGGGGGATTTGATAATGGTATTGTATCCTTGCCGACTTTTAGGAGATTTGACGTGATGTAATAATCTGTTACATTACCAATATTCTGGAGCTGGATTTTTTTCCTCATCAAGAGAGATTGATGATCGAAATCTTGCCAAGTTTGCTCGAACAAATTTCCATTTCCTGTGGAGTTTGTTTGAAGGAGTCTTTGATATTAAAAAAAAATTGCATATGATTGGAAAGTTGTCACTGCCCATAGGATCATTTAAAACGTACCACTCTATGGTCGGGACCAGTACTGGAAAACAAATTGAGAGATCTGTCCAGTTGGGAGCTATATGCGAGTGTGTGCACCAGTATTGAGTATGGCGAGGTTTTTTGAAGCAACAGCTTCTATTTCAGTTTGAAGTGGAATATGTTTAGTTGGGATCTTTGAATTTATCAGGATTGCTACACCACCATGGGCAGCATTTGCTGTATTACGATCTCTTCGATAAAGACAACAGTTTTTTATCAAAGGAGAAATTTGCGAGGTTAGCTAAGTTTCCTGAAGACAAAGGGCAATTGGAGAATATCGGTTAATTAGATCATGGATGTCATCAGTGTTGCAACGAAAGCCTCTGCAGTTCCATTGTAAAACACAAGGCATTATTTGTGTTTAATTGATGGAGCTCTATCTGATTGCTTTTTGTAGGTTACTGGCTTATGACGTTCCAGTTTTGGTTTATCTTTTTTGGAGAAATCTGGCCGACCAGTGTCTCCTTGTGCATAGATTTCTAGAAGGGAATCTTCCTGTATGGATGTGCCATTTGTGTCCTGAATAATTTTTACTACATTTGCGTTTGAACTATGGGATATGGTATCTATCACTGGAGTGGAAGATGCCGCTGGTATTGTCAGAGGAGTATTATTTGCCTGGTCAGAGAACTTATGCTTGGTTGTTGCTCAGAAAGAACATTTGTAGCCCAATCAGAAAGTGATTTGTTAGTGGGAACTGTTACAGCAATTTGAGTGGAGACTGTTTGATACTTTTTACAGCATTGGAATAGGTCATATTTTTGGTTGTAATAAGTGCAACTAGTTTTCTCGCTTCTTGGTAACTGACGTTGTTCCCGGTTTTACACTTTTCACATGTCTTAGAATATGCAGGATGGTCACCTTTGCAATTTGGGCAGGTCATTTTTGTAGCTGTATTGGGGCGGACAGGGAACTCCTCTACATACAGTTTGTGAGTGGCCATACTTTTGGCATTTATAACATCTTAAAAGGTTAAATATGTAAGGGCGAATGCGGCAAAGTAAATAACTTGCTTTTACAGAGGAGTGTAAGATCGGTGTATAGAAGGCGGGAATAATATTTCTGGTAGGTGTAAGTCGATTATCTTTTTTAATCATTATTCGTCTTGCTTCAATTTCGTGTTGTCTTTGCAGCTCTTGGGTTATTTCTTCCTTGGTGATATTTAAAAGGTCCCAACTAGATATCACACCTTAGATTTAAGGTTGCGTAATATTTTTGCCTGGAATGCCAGCAAAGCTTTTAAGTTGTAACAGCTTCTCAGAATATCTGTGGTTCGTTGTTTCTACTAGTAAGTCTCGCGATTGCAGTCTCTTCACCGTCTTGGGAGATCCTGCAATGCCCTCCAGATGGTTTTGTACGAAAAAGGGAGACAATTTACTCATGGTAGTTGTTGGCGCATAGGCTTCTGTGGCCATAATGCACCTCCCAAGGTTTTTGCAGTACTTTGATCCAAGCCCGAGGGAGGAATCGAACCCACGACCTTTGGATTGCCAGGCAGGCACTTTACCCACCCGGCTAGTCCGGTCGGCATTTACTTATGGACTGATTAGTATTGCTCCATCCGATCAGTCTTTTGTCTATTTGGATTATCGATCTCAATATCCTGATGGTTTGTGTTTGCCATGTTTGGTCCTTTTAGCCCTTGGCAAGAGGACTTGTCTGCCAAGGTTTCCGGCCCATCCACTGGGAGGCAGGAGCAATGCCGCTAGGAGACTAAGCGATTAAAGTGTTAGTTTGTTAGTGACCTAAAAATATAGATAAAGAAAGAAAGGTGGGTTTCCTTTCTGTGTTCTAACTTGTGGCTTTTCAAGTATAGAACTGTTTTAAAAATCAGACTTTAGAGAAGTGTAAGAACTTAAAAATAACTTTAATCGCCTTTGAAGAGCAAAAGCACTTTATGAATCGCACAAATGTCGCTTGGCCTCGAAATACGCTTGGCAACCGGGGCCCTTTATTCTTGGGAAGTTCTGATGTACAGGCTACTATCAATATCTAGCAATACTGAGGGAAAGTGAAAGCCCAATTTTTTTGATGCAAGGGAAGCAATATTTGTGATGTGCTTATGTCAAGAGAGATTAGAAGTCTGGGTAATATTTAGTAGTTTCTTCAGTGACACTCAGATCATCGGTCTGAGTGTCACTGGAGCGAGCAGAAGAATCCTTTTTGCAAGGTATTAGACAGGACTGACTTTTTAAAGGATTAAATCCAATTACGTGATCTTTGCCCTATTGGAGAATTGCCTGGAGATCAGTATTTAGGGAAATGGTAGTGAAAATTCGAAGCTGAACTGCAGAAGTTTGTGCAGAAGAAGGTTTCTTAAACTGGAAGATGAATGCAAATGTGCTATCCTCAGTAAACTACGGAGAGAACTTCCTGTCAATGGAAGAATGTTGTTAATATAAAAGAGGAAAAGAGGGGGGAAAGAACTGAACCTTGGGGAACACCTGCTTGATAAATTAGAGAAGTTAGAAGGCAGAGAGCCATCTACCATCACCGAACTGAGCGCTCAAAGAGAAAACTGGAAATCCAGTTATAAAAAAACAGTTAGGCAAACCATAAGATGGAAGCTTATTTAGAACCGCATTGTACCATACACGATCAAAGGCCTTTGAAATGTCTAGAACAACTGTTTGCGTTCCACCAAAGTATATCACCAGTCATCGACACTGATGGAAACCATACTGGCGATCATTGATCAGATGGGAGGTTTCTTGATCGTTTAGGAATTGACAGTTAATGCTCATTGCAGCTGAAATGTACACTAGACTACAACTTTGATGAATACTGTAATTCTGGAAAGAAGACATTCTATAGCAAAAGACATTAAGCGCCTTTGAGCTCTTAGAAATTTGGAATGAACACTTTTTAGTGTCTTCAAAAGACTCTTATTGGACAGAGAAACTACCGCTCAACAAAACTACCATGAGATTCAATTCATATTGTAAATGACTGTATCTATGTTATGAATCCTTTTTATTTTATTTTTTTATGTGTTTGCCGATATTTTATTCTATGTTACTACATAACAAGTTTTGTGGGATGTATGTATGAACCACCCTCCTAGATAATTTCTGTACAGGAGTGTTTGTTGAATAAACTGATGATGATAAGAATAATAACAATAGGGCACAATATAGCCAAAGCAGCTTTTGCGCCATAAAACCACAAACAACAAGAACAATAATACATTTTTCCATTAGTTTTGAAAGAGTAAAAGTAATTGCAATGGGACGATAATTGGATGGGAAAGATTCGTTACCCTTTTTTGGGAAATTGCTGGATATGAGAAAATTTCCAAGCAGAAGGGAAAACGTCGGTGGAATAAGAAAATATAAAAAGTCGACACAAGAGTAACGTCAGGAGCTCAGGTTTTGAGAACAAGTGGAGGACCTGGCATTTTCCTGGCATCAAGACTGCGCAAAATTTTTCTGACATCCTTTTGATGGAGGACTGCAGGAGGCACTGAATGAAGTGTCCTGGGAATGGTAGAAGGTGGTTTACTAAGATCATCAATACACGAGTTAGAGAAAAAATAGGATGCTAGCAGGTCAACTTAATCTTTACCTGAGGTGGCAATAGAATCATTCTGTTTGGCCAGAGGTGGGAATAAAGATGGGCAAAATTTGGATCCAACAGCTTTGGCAAGAAACTATAATGCTGTATTATGATTTGGACAAGAAGCAAGTTTTCTACTTTTTAGCCTGTTCAAAGTCTAGTTTGGACTGATTAATAACCTCGATAAAGTGAACCTGGAGATTTGGATGCAATTGTGATATGAAACATTCTTTGTTTGGACAGCCTAAGCACAATTATTAGAAAACCGAGGTTTAATTAAAGTACGAGATTTTAAAGTGGAGTGTGGAATAAAGGATTTCAACCCTACAAGAACAATTTCACTCATTCGATCTGAGCAAACGGTGACGTCAGGTTTTGAAACAGTAATCCGACCAAGGAAGAGAACAAAATAAATCTCGAATATCATCCTTTTTGCATTCTTGCAATGCCAAACAACACGAGGTTAAGAATAGTGAAGAGAAAAAGGTTCCGATGGCCAAGAGACCATCACCAAGTTGTGATGGTCTCTTTGCGAATCATCCCCGCAAACATCCAACTGGTGCAAATTGTTGTTTACATGCAGATGGAGCGATATTTATATTGGCGAACAGAATGAAAATGATATTCCTGCCGATCTGTTCATTCATCTGATAAGCTGGTTTTCAATTCTCAGAATAGATGCATAGATTGGAATCAGCAGCAAATATCTCTTTTATGTTTTTTCATAACCTGGCCGACTTAATCAATGTTGACGAGTGTTTAATAATAGGTTCCCCTGCCCGGAAAATTTTCTTTTAATCCCTTTGTCTGCGAAAGAGGAAAACTAATAAAAAGAGTAGACCAGGTAATAAACAAAATTTACAGACACTGTGTACTTGCGCTATCTACAACCTAGCTGCATATATACAGAAGAATGATTCCATTAATTGGCTAATTTTAGCAGAATAGACAGTAGATAGTGCAAAGGTTCGTTTCGTGTTACGAGTTCCAACTGGCACGATGCTGCAAATATGAGGTTCATTGTTAAGAGCTCTCGCCAATATAGAGGAGTATAATGTTATATTACCCTTTCCTTATGTGGCTATTTCATAGTATGAGAAAAGTTAAGGCGAATCCAAGTGCCACTCTGATACATCATTTTCTAGTAGTATCTGTAGAACAATTTTAAACATAGCGTGAAGGCCAGTATTGAATAGAATATTAACCATCTGATGCTAGAATTCTATGACGTATTCAACTATTTTTAGTTGAATATGGCATAGGGATTCGTGAACACGAATTCGTGAACATGAGTTTCATACAATAGGGCGCTCTTTTCAGTAGAATGTTTAGTCACTTTCTCACGTATAAAACTGCATGTATTACAGAGGTTAGTTTGTAAACAGGGATCTTATCTGAACACTGTAGCACATCGCCCGAATTAGAGAAAATTATATCCTTACTGGTTTCAAGCATTAGCGTCACAGGAAGATATAATTTATACTTTGTAGCAATGCTTCGTGATTAATAATGCATCCGATTAATAATGCAGTTGATATCGGACACATGTTCATTACAAAGCAAATATTATCTACTTCAAAGATTTCCGACAAACTGGAAAGTAAATCTTTCCAGTTTGTCCAGGTTATAACCTCTGATAACAACCAGTCGTTCATTGCACCCAGGACCAGTTTAAGTAACAACGAGTTTCGATGTCGACTTCAGAGACTAAATAGATTGAAAATTAGTAAAGATCAATTTTTACTTTTCAGTTTTTTTCAGAAGTGTGCAAAGAAATCCTCGACAGCCATCGTGGGTAGCAGAGTTGGTAAGATCACCGTATTCCACACACCCGGTAGAAAACACCCGAGTTCGAGTTCCGTACATGAGGAACGGAATCTTTATGGGCCTTTTCAGAAAGTGGCTGAGTAGTCGGTCTCGGTAGCACGGTTTTTCGTCCAGCAGACTTTCGGAACAGACGCAATTCACAGACAATATACACGGAGCAATAGGGCTTTAGTCGGTGATGCTCCTAAAACCCTACTACAACGACAAATCCTCAACGTGAAATTCTCATTTTGCTGAATTGGGGTTATAGGAGTCCATATTGCTCCGTATATACTCTTTGTAAACTGCGTGTGTTCTGAGGTCGATCTTATGTTTTATTGCACTAAAAACCCAAGTTTCCAACAGGAAAAACCCTTCGCCTGAGACCGATTAACTCAACGACTTTGTGAAAAAGCCCATAAAAATTCCTCTAATCGAATCCACGTCTTTTACACCCCGTGTGGGGACGACTGCGAGTCTACCAACTGTGCTACCCACGAGTGCTTGCTTTCATGAAACACTGCGACAGTATTTACAAGTTGATCACAAATAGCACTGATCCCATATATATTTGGTTTAATGTTACTGCGCACTTAATTGCTAGTTTCTAATTTCGTCAATTCATGTATTAAGGATTCAGCAACTTCGTGCGATCAATCAAAAGGGGCATTTCATCGGAGATGACATTCCGGTATAAATGTTCATGTAAATTAACAGTACCAGATGTTACGTTTTTCGGCCAATTTGACATCATTTTAAAACTCGATTACGCTTAACAAAAATTTAGCAAAAATAATTATCATACTTTATTTTTCTCCATCAAGCTACGCTTAGCCGTTTACCAACAAAATGCTTCTAAATGACGCTGAAATTGTGCTTTATGCTAGGAATTGGAACCAGCGGAATGGGGCTGACCCATTTCACATTTTTCAGTGGCCAGCAACAAAACATTGATGTTAAACGTTTATTTCTTGTTCTACGATAACTTTTTAACATTGCGTGATTTAAGTGGTGAAAGACTATTTTTCGCCATTTCTTTCAATTAGCAACAGGGATTGCGATTTTGGAAACAATGGATGGTTTAATACCTTACGGGCTCAGGTTACAATTCAATTCTGGCAGACCATTCTCTTCTCTGTAGTGTTGATGTACTGTTGTCTAGAAGCAGAAAAAGCAAGGAAACTTTGAAACCATTTAGCGAAACCGGAAACCCCCCTTCCCCAGCATCTTGAAGCTGTAAGATGTAAAATCTTACAAGTATAATATTTTATAGAAAAGTGAGATTAATTTAAAGTAAAACTTATAATATAGCAATATGGGGTAGCAAAACCCTACAAGTCAAGAACATTACTAAGATCACTCGCAAGGGATTAAATTAGACAACGTTTATAGAAGAGGAGCGGTAAGCTGAAAGGCTATTAGCAACCAGGGGTGTACTTCGGTTCCCAGCACACAGGGACAAACCAAAACAATGGAAACGAGTAGCAACTGCTGTTAATAATAGGTGTTAACTCTGGAAAACAATGGTGCGGTGGACCATGATACTGTCGGGACATTTCTTTGATCAATGACATCTGGAGAAGAGACAGGAAGTAAATACGGGACAAATGCTGGAATTAGAGTTAAGACTGGCATCTGGCTGTCTGTGATGGCAAGTTTTGTAGATCTTGTGAAATAAGTCTGCTAAGGTGTAACTATAAGCGGCTGACTTCAAAGGTTCAGACAGCCTGAGAAATTTTACAAATTTCTTAAAATAAGAAGTTAGATCGAGCAATAAGGAGACAGCTTGGGAAAATATAACATGGGCAAATAGGGACAGAGTGAAAGTTGATAAATGAGAAAGATTGGTTAAGACTCCGAACACGAACGAGCCTGACACATAGGGCTGGTACGTAATCCAGATGAAAAAAGTTAGTGAACAGGGAGAGAGGACAGAGAACCCCGAGTTGAGTTTATGTGGGTGTTTATGGAAATGAGTTAGGGGAGACACAGTTGAGGTTTTTTGTCGTGCTAGAAAATGTGAGTTAACACAGAACCCCAAGTTGAGTTTATGTGGGTGTGTATGGAAATGAGTTAGGGGGAGACAAAGTTGAGATTCTTGTGACGTTTTGGGAAAA
Source organism: Mastigoproctus giganteus (assembly GCF_048544385.1). Lineage (NCBI taxonomy): Eukaryota > Metazoa > Arthropoda > Arachnida > Uropygi > Thelyphonidae > Mastigoproctus > Mastigoproctus giganteus. The sequence continues at coordinate 109,625,861 of NC_143581.1, read as the reverse complement.
TGAATTAGGACAGACGGGTGAGTTTTTTGTCGTGTTAGAAATTATGGAGACACAGAACCCTGAGTTGAGTTTTATGTGGGTGTTTATGGAAATGAGTTAAGGGGAGACAAAGTTTAGATTCTTGTCGGCGTTTGGGAAAATGAGTTAGTACAGACAGTTGAGTTTTTTCGTCGGTGTAAGTAAAAATGAGTTAGTAACATGGACAGTTGAGTGTTTGGTCGTGGTAGAAAATATGAGTTGTTAACAGTTGACAGTTGAGTTTTCTGTCGTGTTAGAAATTATGGAGTGTAAGGAGAATAAGCCTGTCCGTCATTGGAAGGCAACAACAGTGGCCGTATGCTATAGTCTAATCCACATCGGAAGAAAGGCAAGGGTAGTGACCCCGAATTCAACGAGCGCTGTGAAATATTTCTTAATTTAATAAGAAGTTTTTAATAGGTGGAGCGAAGAAGCGAGGGTGGCACCCTATGAGTTGAGTTTTTTACAGCTCATTTTACAGCTCATCCACAAGGAGCTTTTTACAGCTCATCCACAAGGAGCTATCTCCTTGTGGATGAGCTGTAAAAAGTGGAGTAGAGAAGGAGTTAGTGTGAGATGCCCTGTGAATTTTCTTTTTGTGAATAGGTTTTAATAAGGTGGAGAGGGAAGGAGCGAAGCCGAAAAATTAGTAGCTCGATGAGAAGGAAGGAAGCAGCGAATGGAAGGTAGCCCGAATAAGGTGGAGAAAGGACGCCAGTCCCATGCAGCCAAGAGTTCCTGAAAATTATCTGTAGCAGATTCAGGTGAAGCAGATGAAGGAGATCCTCAGAGAGCCAAAAATGGAAGATTGAAACCTCCCCAGAAAGGAAAGAAAAAAGATAGCAGTAGGTGAGAAATATAGTAAGTATTGTAAGTTAACAAGGACTGTTAGTGAAACAGTATAGTAATTAATTAAAAAAAAAAAAGGGTAGCACTAGAAGTAAAATGGTAGATAAATTATCTCTGAAGTAAATTATATATACTAACAGAGTTATTATGTTAAAAAAAAAGGTTATTGTAAAATGCAAGGGAAACGAAGGATGAGTAATAGATTAAATTGTTGTTCAAATGATTATAATGTGTTAGAAGGGTAGTAAGGTTTATATCAGAAGTTTTGATTATGTTTTAAGGACAGATAATTCAATATAATGTTTGTATTGATGAAGAATTGTTGGTTCATCTGAAAGACTAATAACAAATAGAGACTTTAGGAAAGTTAAGATTGGTCTTCAGTGTATTGTAACAGAATGGTGAGAACACAGAGTATAATGATGAAAGTAGCACATTGATTGTTAATATAAGAAACACAATTGTATCCAGGAGTAAGTGAAATAGGTATGGTGAATGTGTATAAGTGTTAGGAGTTAGTTAGGGCAAGAAGAATGAATCAAGTGTTTTCATATAATGGTCAACTCAGATTAGCTAGTGAAGGGAAACAGGAATAAGAATAATTTATGCAAGGTATCCTTGATTTAACTTTGTATGCATATTACATCTTTTTTTATTCAATTGTATATTATGTTGTGTATATATATATATATATAAATAAACTTTGTTGTTTATTAATTTGTGAGTTTGTTATTCCTGAACACTCAGCCTTTCCGAAGGGAATTATACATAATTGAGAAATTCCCTTGAATCTAGAATTCTCCTGTGAAGCAAAGTCAGATGTGTACGTGGGGGTGTAAGAAATAGAGGTCTATATAGTTATAAGGGAACAGAACAAATAAGGAATATTTAATAAAGAATTATTATTATTAATATTCAAAATAAAATTAAAGAAGAGTAAAGATATATGTATATTTATTAAGGACCATCATTTCCCCCCCACAAAGCCACATTCATCACATTTATACTGATGATACTTGACAGTATAAACTATCAAGTAAGATCAAGTATCGCAGCTTTCATAGACCTTTCATTTTACTTGAAATGTCTATGAAAACACCTCAGTCTTCCGTATTGCAATTAATGTCAATTTATTCATAAACGTCAACAGAGATGTGTAGAAAAGTGCAGTAGTAATATATTTTTTTCTGTATAAGGATGTCTTGCAGCTGGGATCCAGAAAATTCTAGTCTATTAAATGAAATGTCAAGAGGTCTGCAATGGATTTGGTTAGACCTAAGTTCCTCACTAAGCCATCTAATTCTTGCTGATTAGAGACATGTGAAATTTTAATTGAACAGGCTTTTGAGGTGTAATCCCAGTGATCTACCTCACCAGCTTCATCATCCACACTTTGAAAATTCTTCTCTGGAAGGTGGATTGGGAACGGGAAGGTTATCATTGTGTGGCACCGGAGCAAGTTGGTAAGTTGAGATATACTATAGCTTTTCCATCCGTCGATATAATCAATTTTAATATATCCACCATACAATTGTAGCAGTCGTCGTGGTGATTTTTTTGTTTTTTTTAGCTCTCTCCATACTCGAGGTATAACAAAAGGCATACACTTTGGACTACCACGAAACAATCCCTGAAACTATAAGAACAGAAATGAGATGCCCAAAACGTGTTTTAATTGTCCACAATCATTTCAAATTACTTTCATATGCACTGAAAAACATGGCGCTACCGAAAACATTTAGCACCACTTGTTTCAGACCTACATAACAATATCTAAATAAAAATGTTATAATGAAAGATAATAACAGAACTATAACCCAATTAAAAGATATATTGTCATTTTAAGGGCACTCGAGATTTACCCACATGTGTTCACTAATCGATTTGATGGAACACCCGAATTTCGTGAGGAAAAACTTTGTGATTAACACTTGAAACCGACTAATCCAACCATGGAATGAAAAAAGCCCATAAAAGTGAGTTGGTCATTGAAGGGAGTCGAACCCGGGCCTTTTCCACCCAGTATGGGGAAGACAGCGATTATATCCGCTGCATTCCCAGCGCAAGCTAAATAAGCGTTATAGAAATTGGTCTCATCTTGAACACTTCGTAAAGAAAAACACCATCACGCAATTTTACACAGTCAATTTCGGCTTTCCCCTAGAAGTATCTTATTTGTAAGTTTGGCCTTAATGCTCACATATCACACAAAGTGATAGAGTGAGTTACTCTATATATTTTATACTAAAATCCAATGTGAAATTAAAATGTAATATAAAGGTTTACGCAAATATAAGCACTCGTCTTTTAATTTCTGAAAGATAATGGACATGAAAAAACTTTGAACCCGAAAATACCACACGCAATTTAAACACGTTTTTGAACCCGAATACCACAGTTGACACACACGGTCATTACTAATTAGATAAATAAATTCACGTTTTCCTGGAATTTTTTACCTAGCAATGACAATTGAGTAAAGATTCCTCTTATCTATCTTAGCATGAAAACAAATTTCTCCTTTGGGCTGGCATTAATCTTGTATTAGTTATGACGCAAATTTTTCTGAACTCCGTCGCAGTTGTGTGGCCAAAACACGCTTGGTTAATCAATAGAATGCGCTGCGTAACTGGGAGGAATTCATTGCAACATTAATAGCACGCATTATTTCAGTAAATTCCGGAGTTTACTCTCAGTGTTTTAATTGTCCACAATCATTTCAAATTACTTTCATATGCACTGAAAAACTTGGCGCTACCGAAAACATTTAGCACTGGAGAATCAGTGGAGATTCCTGAGCATTTTATGCTATAATATACTCGACTTTATTATTTTTTTCAATTACGAGATTTTTGATTTAAGACACGATAATCGTAGAAAATAATAATAAAGGCTACTTACTCTATACAGTATTGAGATGATGATAATAATAACTTAGTAATTGTTGATTAACCTCATTGAATTACTCATCTGCCAAAAATACTACACACCAATTAAATGCAAATTAAATTAAATTAGGGTAGATGCCAAAAATACTACACACCAATTAAATGCAAATTAAATTAAATTAGGTTAGATGCCAAAAATACTACAAAATATTAACAGAAATTTTTAAAAGTGAAAAATGATAAATAAATTTCCCAAGAGAGGCTGCTTCTTTTATAGGTTCATCGCTATGATGTAATTAAAGCTAAAGATGTGAATATGGAAAACAGCCCAAACTGTCGAAGAAAGAAAGTGAATTACAATAAGGAAGATGATTCCTGAAGTCAAATAAAGATATTTCATTAACTGTCCCCGTTACTCTAACATCTGGTCTAGCACTTTGCAGACTCTTTCAAACCTACAATGTACTTTAACACCACAACATCTAGGAAAAGCAGTAAATTTTATAGAACTTTACATCACTTAGACAGATCAAACAATCACTTTATAGACGTTCTGCTCAAATCCACATTGATGTGCAGCTTAAATGCCAGTAGATCGTAGAGACACATTTATGCATTGGCTACCCTCACAACGACCAAATCACAACCTATGCGGGTCCCAAGTGTCAACCGTTATAGTGATCACGCGATTCTCAGTGATTTTTAGAGAGGTTTCTCAAAGAATACAGTCTTGTTCAGTTTGTAAAAGTTTTCTTAGGTTCCTATTAATTAACAGTAAACAGTCTTACGAACTGTAAGTAAGTTTCAGAAAGGAAAACTACCTTTTTAATTTTCCCTTTAAACTGACATACTAACTGTTATACCGCTTGGTCACTCTAGCAGCGCTGCTCCTGCCTCCTTGTGGCAGGCCCGTAACCTAGGAGAAGACATCCACTCTCCCAGAGCTGAAAGGAGCAAAGCTGGATAACACTATTTTTCCACCTTTAGAGCCGTGGAGCTCAAAAGAAGAGACAGATGTCAAAGAAAATTACTTTTCGCAACACAGGAGGTTGAAAAAAATCCCTCAAGAAGAGATATCAACATTCCTCATTTTGCACTCGCTATCAGACCAGCCTCTGAGTAAATTATCTCCATTCCTTGTGCAGAAATGGATTGAGTCTGCTGCAGGTTCAACGAAATCAGTAAAGCGACTCCAGTCTGCGGATCTTCTGTTAGAGACCATGAAATCCCAACATTCTTCAAAGCTAATGAAACTCCTCAGCGGGAGTAATCTCCTCAAGAATGAGACGAATGAAACTCCTCAGAATGGGACTAATTAACTGCATCAGAGGAAGAAATTGTTCAAGAAATTGTCCTACGTGAACAAAACGTCATCCAAGCAAGGAGAATCATTACTCGGAAAGACGGTATTCTTCTTCCGACAAGGAGCATAATTTTCACTTTTAGCTCTTCCATCTTACCAACATCCATCAATGCAGGCTATCCCTATTTCCGTGTCCGGCCTTACATCCTGAACCCAATCAGGTGCTACAGTGCCAAAAATACAGACACTTCAAAACTGCTGTTCAGGTGAGGCAGTATGTCCTAATTGTGGATCAAAGCACAATCAGAGTGCACTGCTACCACTCCTCATTGTCCAAATTGGAAAGGCAATGATTCTCTAAAATATGTGAACTATAGAAGCAATTAAAAAAAAAAATCCAGAAATATAAAGTGGAGAACAAAGTCACATACTCAGAGGCCAGAAGAAAAATAAACAAAACGAACCAAATCGTATATATTTGCTGATCAAACTGATCAACATTTTCAGTCAATAGGTATTCAAACAAATGTTACAGTTCCTCCATATCAGCCGAATATCAGTTCGTTCGCAACTAGACTCCAAAAACATTAGTTCAGTCAATTAGAGTTTCTGAAAATTGGATCCAGAATTTTCTTAAATATTTATTTCAATTTATTTATTTCCTTTAAACATATCTAGATCTAACAGCAGTTGATTTTAATAAAATTATGTATTAAATATAGTAAAATTATTTTACATAATTTTCATTATGTAAAATTATATAAGAATAATAAAGTGACAGTAATTATAAGAAATACTAAATTAAGAAAGATAATCGAGCACGCCTGAAATTAATAAAACAAATAAAAAAACAGTCACAAATTACTGTTTGGATGTCATTTTTCGAAACATTTCTCTTGGTCTCTGCGTTTAAGGCCAATATATTCTTCAGATATTTTGTCTAGAGTTAGCAGAATTATAAATCCTGCCCGTTAGATTGTTTTCACAGACCTTGTGAACGATCGATGTCAAATTATCGAAAGTTGACAGATATTGTATTTTTTCGAGTAATTATCGAGATTTATCAAATCAATTGTGATTATTCTTATGGTACTGATCTGATGCTCTCTCTCTTGCTTCGTAAACTTCGATTTAATATATTCACATCTAGATTAGGATTACCACTTTTTTGGATTTGACTGGACTTTCCGACTTTTAACTACTTACCATAATTCGGAATTCAGAGAATTCCTGATACAGATCTAATGAGCGTAATGCTGGAAAGAAAGCTTACAAAGCATATTCTTTGTTTCACTAGTAAACACGTTTTCAAATTAATTATTGTGTGGCCACTTTATTAGTGAAACCTACCTAAAAGCAAATAGGTGCCCCTGTAGTCCTCAGAACAACTTCTCTTCCTCGTGGCATGAACTCAACAAGACGTTGACTTAAATGCTTTTCATTGTTTTAGCAAATTTCTGCTCCGAAGAGATTTCTATTCCTCATTATACAGTTGGAAAAAACCCAGCCATTGCAGCCATGAAAGGATGCGCCTAGTCGAAAACAATTTACAGACAACTGAGGCATCCAAGAGGTGCTGCAGTTTTCTGTAATAAGGGACCCACTGTGCACCATGCAAACACTCCCAAGAACGTTACCCGTCCAAATCGCCTGCACTGTTAACACTTGATAGGATGATCCATGGACTCATGTTATTTTAGCCATATTGTGGTATTCGTACCAGCGTGAAACAACTGAAACCAGATTACGGCACGACAAGCAACTTATTTATAATATTGTACAGTTGTGGGTGTTTCTCAGCTTAGTTCAACCCTACTTTATTATTATTATTTTTTTTTGTTTTTTGACAGAGCGCAGAATCTTATTTGAAATCTTATACAATCTTAAGCAAATATGCCAGAAGTACTACTGTTTTCGAGATATCAATAGCGGTGCGTCTAGCACTAACAACCATGGTCGGATCCAAATCACTTAATGTGTCGTCTTTTCCATTCTCTCAGTGAATTAATATTAATATTAGTAGGGCCAAATGATCCAAGTAAGTAGCCTTTTAATGCCCTAGCAAAAAAAAAATAATAATAATAATAAAAATAAAAAGCACAGTATTCATACTGATAGCATTCCCACAGGAAGCGTGTTCCAGTGTTCGACAAACTGCTGTTATCTATAAGTGAACTTCATGAGATCCACTCTTGCGTTATTCCCTGAGATTTTATATTTGAGTTTCTGTGGTCCTTGTATCATGTACGTGGGAAAACAGACCTTTTTCATTCATCTTGCTCAACCGACTTCAGCGCTTTACACACCTCACTCAGATCTCATAGATGACCATTTGTCAAACTTTGTGGTCCATACCTTTTCAGCTGTTTGTGCATCGATTGGAATTCATGGTAGCCATAACCTTATACAGAGAAATAATGACACCATTTTCCCTACTAGCAATGGTACTGGGTATCATAAATTGTACAGCAGGTTCCTTCCTAGTCGCTTGGTTACACTGCATGGAAAATTTCATGTTAGATTTATTCACAACACCTAAGTCTTTTTCGTCTTGAAGACATTTAAAAACGTTAAACTTCAATTACCAATTTCTGGACTATATGTGCAGCCGATCTAAGTCTTTTTGGAGAAAGGTGGCCTGCTCGGAATGTTAAACACCCTTTCCACCTGCAAATCTTCAGCTAACTTTGACTGCTGCTTCTTTTGGATATCTTCCGCCAATATTATTTAAGAATAATAAAATAGGAATGAATCTAACCACGAACTTTTAGGGACCTCTCTCTCTCTCTCTCTCTCTCTCTCTCTCTCTCTCTCTCTCTCTCTCTGCGTTTTAGGCAGCCTGCAACATAATTCCGGCGTCTTGCAGTCCAGCGTCTAGCAGCCTTCCATGAGACAGCTATATGAATCGGACACATACAGAATCCCTACGTATCTGACCACCTGTTTTATACTGCATCCTACTAACACATGATTCTGTGACTGAAGAAACATTCATTTGTATAAAGAGAGGGTGTACTTAATGTTTTACGATACTAAGAGTAAAACAATGCTAAGCGTAAAACATTGCACTCCTTAAATCCATAACAGTTCACAATCATAAATATACTTCAGTCACTTCATCTCTTTATTATGCAGATAACTAAAATACCAAATAACTTTTGGGGTAATAAGTTTTTGGATCGTTGCTCACATAGTGCAAATGCATCGTTTTTGTATGTACTATAGTTACAAAGCAAACTCAATTTGCAATAAAGACATCAAAATTTGGTACTGTGAAAGAAATAACCAGGAGTTACCTTAATTTTGTACAACAAATTTAAAACACTGTTCACAGGGCAACTGATGTATTTACATTGGTGCGCAAAACTTAAGGACCAGTCAGGTTTTCACCTGTACGTTCTCATAGGAGTGGCCTGGATATGGGAAAAGCATACCAAAGGAACCTCGTGAGGTACGGAAATGAAGGAAACAACATCGACACAACAACGGGAACAAAACGATACAGAGGGACTTTATTCAAAAATGGAAACATAGCACTGGCTGACATGATAGAGATGCATCACTGCCAAAGATGGAACAAAGGGAAGAGGTGGTAGGAGATATGTCCCTCCTAATGTCGATGCAGGCTTTGCACCGCCTGTCCATACTAAGAACAATGTTGTTGATAACTTCTTGAGGTAACATCGTCCATTCCTCTGTCAGCGCCATGTTCAGCTGGTGAACATTTTCTGGTGGGTGTGGACGTACCGCTAGGCTTCTCTCCAGAGCGTCCCATGTGTGTTCGATGTGACTTAGATCGTGGGATGGGGCAGGCCAATCCATACGAACAATGTCCTCACTTTCCAAAAGCATATCAACAACTGCAGTGCGATGGGGTGTGGCGTTACCATCCATAAACACGAACTCGGGTCCAATAGCATCTCGGAACAGACGCACATGGGAAAGGATTACCTCAGTACTGTAGCGTGCACCGGTTACAGTACCGCCTTCCAGTATCTGGAGTTGTATACATCTATCCAAGATAACGCCTCCCCAGACCAGAACACCTCGACCGCCATATTGATCCCTTTCATTGATGTTCGAGGGGTGATACCATATGCCAACCTGTCACCAGATTAGCTGACGTCCAGAATCGCTGCTGGGACTGAATCTACTCTCATCAGTAAAGAGTACGCTGCTCCCCATTGCGCTGTTGCCCAGTCCTTGTGTTCGATGCACCACTGTAAACGGTGTCGCCAATGGGCAGGTGTTAAAGGAACACAGCGTACTGGACGTCGGGCAAACAGTTCATCTTTGAGGAGTCTCCTGGCCACAGTAAATCGCGATATCCTGCGTCTTGTGCAGCTGGTTTGCAATGGATCCTGCTGTCTAGTGTCGGTCCCTCTTGGCCTGTAGGAGTATATAGCGGTCATCATTGGGCGTTGTTTTTCATGAAAGACCACCACTTATCCTTCGAACAGATTGTAAGAACTGTTCTTACATATGTTTTAGGATTTTAAAATTTACCATATTTTTTGAAAAATATCTAATGTTTAAAACAGACAAGCACTCAGCAGATTTGCTTGCGCTCTGTACATTCAAAAGGGACCGGATTAGCGTAGCAGCAGGAAAGGCGCTGACCGAACTGTAATACAATGGGTAGGAAAGTTTTGATGCGGTTCTTGTTTACAGAAAAAGGGCCGTGGCCAACTCACGGCAGCAGGGGACAAAAGAACGCCCACACCCTAGAACGGTTTCGGACTCCATCCAAAGGGAAGACCCAAGATCAGAGAGCACATCGGTTTCGAGTGATAAACAAAGTACAAACGGGCCGGCTCGGAAGGTATTCCAACAATTTCAGGGGCGGTTGTCTTGAAAGGAAGCGTGACTAAAAGGTAAGTAAGTAGCGGACAGTCCCAGATAAAATTCTAGTGATAGTGATGATGTAGCGCCCGGATGCTCTCATCACAAAGAAGGCAGTTTGACCTACCAGAATTTGGTTAAAAACAAAGGAATAAGAAATGAGCGAATGAAAACGAAGAGAGTGATGGAGGACTACCAAATGATTGGACGAAAAATAAGGGAGTGGAGGGAAACAAAAAAGGTGAGGGAGGGAGTAGAGAGGAGCCCAAGAGTCAGAGTCCCGAAACCTGAAAGGAAAGGATCCTGAGGAGAATCCCGGGGAGAGGCGCGTGAGAGTGGCAGAAAGAAATTTAGGGAGTCGCGTACGGAAAGTCCGACTATAATAGTTTAGTGGGTAAAGGTAATAGCGAAAGGCAATGTGATCAGCGTAAGGAAAGCCAGTTCGAGATTTTAACGGAAGGCTGGAAAAAGTCCTGACTGTGGGAAGATCGAGGTGGAAGCAAAAAAGAGCCGTAAGCCTAGCGGATCAGCGGAAGAAATTGAAGTGGAGGCACTTGTGAAGGACCGGAAATCAACTACTCTTCCAGGTAGAGTGGGAAGAGATCAAGTAAGTCAATTTAGTGGAGTTTACTAACGAGAACCATGTTATAAATAAATCCATGGGAAAGAAATGGACAGGATAGTTCGAGAAGTATTGTAACGTGATGACTATTGTAAGGATAGGAATAGGATATAATAGACATATAATGAGAGAGAGAGAGAGAGAGAGAGAGAGAGAGTGAGTGAGTACGTACTCATCTGTGATTATAGGTATACATTGATAAGAAACTTAAGGAAATGTGTCAAAAGTAAAAGAGTTGGTATCATGAATTGTCTAATTGCTATTAACGGAGTGAATTGTATTCAGTAGAAATTTCCTCCATAGAGTATGTAAGAGAGAGTGAAAAATTATTGGAGTTATTCAGTATATGTGGGAAAGGATATATATACATATATATGACCATATAAAAGTGTATAGGATAGAATATTTAAGATTTTGTATTGAAAACATAGTGTGGAAGTTTATGAATTGTTTAAGAAGAGTGATTAAAGGAGTGATATAAGGAGAGAGGGAATGATAACAGCAGTGGGGAAGATGGATTGCAAAGTAGCAACACATACGACATACCCGATATTCTTCCTGATGAGGTAGAACATGCATTGAAGAAAACGAAGAATCGGAAAGCCCCGGGGGAAGATGAAGTTACTGTAGAGTTGTTACAATTGGGAGGAAGAGACATAACACAAAAACTGGCAAGGCTCTTCACAAAGTGCATTAGAAAAGGTGTGATGCCTAAGCAGTGGAATAATGCAATCATAGTTTTGCTGCATAAGAAAGGAGATAAATCAGAAATTGGAAATTATAGACCAATTAGCTTGTTATCCCACATCTATAAGTTGTTCACAATGGTCATTACTAACAGATTAGAAAGAATACTTGATGAGAATCAACCGAAAGAGCAAGCTGGCTTTAGGACAGGATTCTCAACTATGGATCACCTTCACGTAATATCACAGCTAATGGAGAAAACAAATGAATATAAAACACCATTATGCCTGGCATTTGTGGATTATGAAAAGGCATTTGACTCCATACAGCATAAGGCAATGTTTCGAGCACTGGAAAGACAAGGCATAGATACCCCATATATTATGATTTTGAAGAAAATATATGAGAGTGCTACCTCCTTTATTAGACTAGACAAAGACAGTTGCAAATTTAAAATCGAGAAAGGAGTTCGACAAGGAGACACAATATATCCGAAGCTGTTTACTGCTGATTAGAAGATTAGACTGGTCGTAGAAAGGAGTCAATGTGAACAGAGAGTACCTAAACCATTTACGATTTGCAGATGACATTGTGGTTATAAGCCACGATCCCAAAGAATTAGAGGAAAATCTTAATCAGCTATGCACAGTTAGTAAGGATATTGGACTAAAGATGAATATGGCTAAAACAAAAGTAATGATGAACAAGTATGCCACGCAAAGGAAAATAATAATTGAAGGAGCAGTAATTGAAAAGGTGGAGTCATATACTTATCTGGGACAAGTTATTAGCTGTAATAATGATAAATGGCTGGAAGTCAAAAGAAGAATAAATTTTGGATGGATAGCATTCAGGAAATATAGTCACATACTGAAGAGCAATATCCCAGTTTGTCTGAAACGTAAAATAATGAATCAATGTATACTCCCCACCATGACTTATGGAAGTGAAACTTGGGCACTCACCAAAAGAATGGAAGAGAAGCTGAGAACTACACAGCGAAGAATGGAACGAATTATATTGGGAATCAGACTGTTAGATAAGAAGAGAAACACATGGATTAGGCAGCAAATTCAAGTGAAGGACATTCTTATCAAAACTAAAGAACTAAAATGGTCTTGGGTAGGACACATAGCTCGAAGACATGATGACAGATGGACTAAGAAAATAACAGAATGGTACCCAAGAGGAGCTAGAAGAAAACCTGGAAGACAAAGGCAGAGATGTATAGATGGAATTCATGAGTTTTTGGGTAGTAAATGGATGGCCAGTGCTCAAAACAGAAGGAACTGGAAAGTTGCTGGAGAGGCCTTCATCCTGCAGTGGATTGAAAATGGCTGATGATGATTAAGGGAGGACACCATTTCGTGTATAATAATAATTACTGTGTTGTAAAATTTTGATATCATGAATAATTTATAATGTGTAAATAATTGTTGTACAAATGGTAAATAAATCCTTGTTATGTTAATTCCCTTGTTTCGTCTTAATAGACTGACACCTCAGAGCTATAGTAAGTAATGAGAATTATCTAAACAAGGGAAGCTAGTATAAAGAGAAAAAATATTAAAATAAAGTCCTCAGTACTTGGATCTTCTGATGAACAAACGAGATAAAATTAATGGAAATAAAATATTATGCAGCAGGTAGCATGTGGGCCTTGGAAGGGAAGTGAGGAACCCCCCCCCCCCTATTTAAAGGAATAAAGAAATAAAAACAACAGCCTTTGTGGTTCCAAGGTAAAGGGGAAAAGAAATAGCCAAGGGACAGATTATAGAAATATAAATATCTTGTAAAGGGACGAACAATATAAAAATATATAAAGTTAAAAATCATTGTTTTCCCCCCACACACACACAAGATGTACCTGTCGTTCTGAAGGCCGACCACGCACGTGAGACGATGCTATGGGCGATACCGAACTCTACAGCCACACTCCTCGCACTTCGACCTTCCCAATTATTCGACCCAGGGTGAAGTCATCCAGATGTTGTCTACTGGCCATTTCGTTGTCTGTATCACTGTATAAACCAATCGAACGTCTGTAAACAATCGTGCTCACCATTCGGTAATTTGCACATAACTGCTGTTTTTATCTGTTTATGTGAGCCTTCTCATCACGATTCAAATTTTTGCATGTGAACCAGCTTTCTACTAAACGGCCACAGTTATGCAAATCGCCACAGGCTGTTTCGTTTGATTTTATGGTTGTAACCTTTAGAAATAGTGTTGGTCCTTAAGGTTTGCACACCAAGCAATAAATTACTGATCTCTCAGCTCTAACTGCTGTCTTCCTTTTTAATTTTTTGTAGCAAAGTATATCAAGGATTACCATCGAGTTTCTTTTAAGCAAAAGAATCAAATATGCTAACCCCATATTCACTGCATCCATTACAGCGTGCAATTGTAGCTTCTTTCCACCTTTTCTCATTTCTCTCTCTATAATTTCTAATGAAACAATGCTACTAGCAAAGCGGTGACAATAACGAAGTATAGAGCAATCTAAAGTGCACGAGAAAGCATACCTTACACCAAGTTTACAATTGGACAAATTGTAGCGTTAATGCAACAAATTTAGTGATACGCTTTCCAACGCATTGGAATATACTAGAAAAGGTAAAAGTAAAAATAACACGAGGTATATCAAAAGTTTCTGGCCTCTCATTTATTTCATTATTTAAAGCGAAATGAACACAATAATATTAAATTAAAAGAATTTATATATATTTATCCTAAATTTGAGTAATAACCTAAATGTTATTTTTTTTTAAAGTATATTAAAGTGCTGTTCACCGGAAAAAGTAATTTCTAGCATAATGAATTCCTTTTTTGTTATTCATTATTATTTATTTATTTGCAAAGATATCCTGAAAAGAATATCCACGATGTTATGATGGAGAGATCACTCGATGCTTATACAGCAATAACGGTTTTACCGAATTCAAAATGAGTCGTAGTTTCACCAGCAAGGTTTGCAGGATCCCTAACTCTACCAATCACAGAAAACAGTATTTCATAACCTGATTTTGTAACACTTGACTTCGGACTGGGTTAAATACGGATCCAAGATAATAAAGAAATCCTCTGAACAAATCGATCATACTCCCACTAAGAAAATTGAATAGGAAGAAAAATTTAGCGAAATGGGTATTAAAATATTTGAAGATCAGAAGAAAGGGAGGGTGAATATGCGCTGATAATTCTTGAAAATTTTGTCCACATTTCAAAGAACTCTTGTGGGCGAATTGGTGTTGTTGTTTAAGGGTTTTAAGACAAGGGCATCAAAGGCCAAGATGTGGTTTTCCAGGATTTTTAATGTAAATCTTTTTTTTTTTTAGATTCGTTTATCAAATCAAAACTAAAGAACTAAAAATGGTCATGGGCAGGACACATAGCTCGAAGACATGATGACAGATGGACTAAGAAAATAACAGAATGGTAACCAAGAGGAGCTAGAAGAAAACCTGGAAGACAAAGGCGGAGATGGATAGATGAAATTCATGAGTTTTTGGGTAGTAAATGGATGGCCAGTGCTCAAAACAGAAGGACTGGAAAGTTGCTGGAGAGGCCTTCATCCTGCAGTGGATTGAAAATGGCTGATGATGATCAAATCGGATTTGCCGAATGAAATCAAACAGTTCGTCTAGATTTGCGAAGAAGTGGATTCTGATTATTGCATAAACTCTGGAAGTAAAGGAATCTGGAATTTCTGAAGGCGAATTGGTGAACATGGATAAATCTTGAATTTATTACCGGACAAAAACAACAGTCCGTGGAGTGGACTCAAAAATCTCATCGTCACAAGAAATTTCAAAGTGTGCTACGAATATGATAGCATCTGTTTTTTTGGGAAAAAGAAGAGATGATATTCATTGATTGGTTTACAAACACTAAATCCATTATTGGTGAATTCTTCAATTTCTACTTGAAATTTTATGACCGATTAAATGTCTTTGGAAATATTCCAAAGGAACCTCTGACATTGCTGTTTAGGTTTATTACCTGCATTTAAAAGAAATTTGAAAGGGCGACATTAGAACAAATAAGGATGCTATTCAGGCAGTGGAAGAGGGATTAGAAAACCAAGATAGCATATATACTTTATCTCTTATGTATTATTGGAAGGTTTATATTATATTGTATTATATTTTGTATAATAGGAAAAATAACGGAACGTTTTAGTAAATATGTTGCCTTTAGGCCACTACATGGAATAAAAGTTTATTCGTATTCTTTCGATAGTAGGCAGGAATTCTTTTTTAAACTTATAAAAAGAGAGATAAGTGATGTACACTTACAATCATGTTTGAGAATAGCGAATTATAGTTTGTTTCTTGAAAGGATATGAGAGATACGATATCATTCATTTTTTTTGTACTTCCTGCGAAATGCGATGGACTTTGTTGAGATGAAGCACTGTCATGCTGAACAAATACATAAAATTACCCGGAATTGTCATACGATTTTGTAAACAATTAGGAGGGATTACGGTGCGGAGGAAGGGATTAAATGTTGCAGAGCATGCTGGAAGACGGCAGTTGGTTCGGATTCAGTGAGAAAATTATCATTAGAGATTTGGTAAAGTGAATTTCGTTCTCCAAATTTGCAAAATTGCAGCAGTTTTAAGTTTATGGTTGGTTCAGTGATTTGTTGTTAGTCACTAAATGAGCAGACATTTGTTAAAATTTTCATATATTTTTACTTTGCTACCTGAATAGCAAAGTATGCCAGATCTGTGGGCAATGGTCCTTTTGAAGGAGAAGTCTTTTCATGTGCAAACTTTCGTTTACATACTCTATTTTTTAAGCACATCGAAGAAAGCTATTGTGTTTATACTAACTTATATAAAAATACTGCTCCTGGGAGAAGTTTCATGAAATTAAAGGAAACTATTTTAATTAAATAAACATAAAAAGAAGAACATTTATTATCGAGGAAATAGACAGAGCCATCACTGCCATGCCAGCGGATTCTTAGGCAAGATATTTGAACATGCTCTCCATGATCTTTACTATCATTCTACATTTCTGTTCCTCTCCCATTGTTCAGTCTTCTCATCTAGCGATGGTATTGCTGATGGCAAACTACTGAGCTACTTCTGTCTCCGAAACGATGCAGAGACCAAAAAAAGTCGCAAAATCAAGCGATCACACCAGTCATTCGTATTACGATCGTGCTGTAATGCCTGATGATCAGTTCATTATTCAAGATCTCAGGACAACAGACCCCCTAACAGTAGTCTATATAAACTGTAATGCCAAAAGTTACGAAACACTATAGTTAAGAACACAGGGCGGCAATTGGGAAACGAGACCGATGCTAGAAAAAAAAAATAATGATCCCATATATGAGTAAACTAACCTCGGTTTATTCAAAGTGACTTTCTGCCGCGTCCACACACGGCATGCAACGATTAACAAACGAGTGGAATGATAGGTGGAAGGCCGTGGTTGGTATACTGTTTAACGTTCTTGTCACAGATCTTACAATGCTGTTGACGTCATCAAAATATTGCGCCTTTGGGTGGGGTCCTGAGCTTCGGCAACAAAAAGAAGTCATACGGGGTCTGGTGAAACGGTGGATGTGACAGTATGCAGACTGTTTTGCAGCCAAATTTTTCCGAACAATGAGAGCCTTGTGGCTCGGTGCGTTGTCGTGCTAGAGGACCCAACTGTTATCTTCTCCGTACTGGGGCCGCATAGGACGGATTCTCTGCAACAAACAGTTTCAAAACATCCAGACAGTAGGCAGCAGTAATACTTTGGCCACTGGGCGCAGCTCTTTGTGCACAATTCCCAGCTATAGTAGAAAGTGATGAGCATAGTTTTGATTTTTGACTTTTCTGGGAGAACGTTTTTGACTTTGGGAGGGTTTTCCGACTTCCGTTATGTTTGTTTGCATGTTATTTGGTTTTTAGGAGCATTAGCAACTAAGGCCATATTGCTCCGGGAATATGCGGTGGTCATTCCCTGACCTTTCCGCATCCACCGTATTTGGTGGTGACGGGCTCGAAGCCGACTTCCGTTCGGTTGTGGTGTCTTACTGAAAACACCACGTCTCTTTACCCGTAAAAATCGAATTCAGAAAGTTGGCTTTGCTTTCATTAGCCTCATTGAGTTCTCTGCAGGGTTCAACTTGCACCTGTCGTTAACCATATGTTAGCGAATGTGAAGCAACCCGCAGACCTTCGTTTTTCTTCAAATCCTCGATTATTATTCGTCGAATGGTTCCTTATTAATGCTCAGATCTTCTGAAATCATTATGAACGTTGAGCATCGGTCATTGGTAATGATTTCCCTCACCTTTTCAATCAACTCTGGCGTTCTAACCGTTTTTGCCTGGCTTGTTCGTCATCTTTCAGTGATTCTCTTCAGTGGGGGGGGAAACGTTTATGCCACAAGAACACACGCACGCAAGAAGCAGACAATTCTCGCCGTACACTTGTTCCATCATTTAAAACATTTCCCTGGCACTTTTGCCCAACCGAACGCAAAACTTGTTTGCAATTTATTCCATTCTCCCTCCACAACAGAGACACAGGAGAGAAGTGCAGTTGAGTTCAAACGACGTTCTGAAATGGTGGAAATTTCGCTGGCATTGACTGAGGTGCTCGAGGAACAATCGCTCTTTCATTTCATGTTTACGTCCAGCAGATGGCAGTACCAGCACTCGTTTCATGACATCAGTTTCGTTTTCCAAATACGGCACTGTGCACTTAGGCAAAAAAAAAAAAAAAAAATATATATATATATATATATATTATAATAGGCCACCCGAATATTTAAATTCATCTGCAGTGCTGTGTGTCTTATGTCTGTTAATTGCGTGTGTTCTATGGTCGATTTGTCTGTTTTGTTGGACGATAAACCACAGTTTCTGGGCGAAAAACCTTGCTAACTACGCTTGAGACAGACTAACTTAGCCACAGAGTGAAAAAAGCCCATTAAAGTTTCTCGCGTCATCGACGGGATTCGAACCCGGGCCTTTTCCATCCGGTGCGGAGAGGACTGTGACGATACCACTGTGGTACCGGCGCAGACTCTGCATTTAGCCAGAGAAATTAATAGCGTGTACGTCACTTTAGGCTGTAGTGCCTTCTTCAGTTCGTCAATGCTCATTTTCTTGTTTTAGAGCATTAACGCGTTCCACTAACGTAGAGAGGGCGGTTTTGCATTTGCCTTAAATCTGCGTTCAAATTCATTCCGAAGATGTTGTTGTTGGATTTTTGGCGCATCAGCAACTTAAGCCATATTACACCATTTATAATATGTCTGTAAATTGCGTGTATTCTGTAGTCGATCTGCTGTTTTCTGGACAAAAAATTCGAGTTTCTAAGTAACTCAGCTACGCTGTGAAGAAACTCATAAAAATTCTTCGCGCCCTTGATGGGATTCGAACTCAGTTCTTTTCCACCAGGTGTGAGGAGGACGGCGATTCTACCAATTGTGCTACTCACGTAGGCTCCGAATATGTTAATGCTGGGCACTGCAGTGGAATCTGCTATACTATAATCAGTGCAGATCTTAGAAAAGTGGGAATAATTTTATGTGTGAACAAGATGTAGTTGTTGAATGTTAATGTCTGCCATAGCACCTTTTCCCCATTGCTCAAAGTAATCATCAAAAGAAGTGAAGGTAATCCATGAGGGGGGGAACCGGATCTCTTAATTCTCTGATGATATTATGAAAGTGAACATACCAGCTCAGTAGTTCATCAGTAACATCTTTCTTCTAATACTGAGTGGAGGTTTATGAGCATCACCATATCATCATCGTCTGTCATCATTCCGCTATTCCATGAGTCGCCGCAAGAAGCCTCGCCACCATATCCTGTCCATGCACTTCTCTCTGTTGTTGATTTCACTCCAGATTCTTCCTCTCTTAATGACATCAAGCTTTATCATGTCGTGCCATCTCATTCGTTGTCTCTTCCTTTGTATTTTACCCTTTAGTTACAATTCTTTTCGGTACACGCTTCTCGTTCATCCTTTTGACAGGTCCGAGCCATTGAAACAGGACCTTTCAATCTTACTCTGGAGCTTTTCTACCTGAATTCTCTCCCTTTTCTTCTGAGGCTTCTTTTTCTGTTGAAGACAATAAATGTAAGCTGCCAAACCTGTCGCATCTCTTATTTCATGGCGGAGCTTCCTTGCCATCTCACAGTGCCCTCATTGAATATATATAGTTTTTCCGCGTGTAACCGCACATGGTTTATAAAGAACAGCAGTGCTGTTCTTTCTTTCTAATTTTATTTAAGCATACCTCGTAAAATAAGCTTATTTCTTTCATTTTTCCGAGAATGAGTAACAGTTCATTTATTATTAATATGGTCATTTATTATTAAACCGTTTTATTGCAATTACACTTTATATCACCTCGTTAATTAACATGAGAAAAAATTAATTCATTTTGATGAATTAAAAATAATAACATGGTTTTTATTAATTTAGCTTATTTATTATTTATAAAATAATATATCTGTTTTAATTCTTTTTTTTTTTTTCAGTACTCAACACTTTAAATACGCTACATAAAGAAATATTTATGCATAACAAGCTTAATGCTACTGGTCAAAAAAAGAGAGAAAAATATGCCAAAAATTACCAGAAACAAAACAAAGTGGCTAAAAGTAAACAGTCTTAATTCCTCATTAAGTGCATTCATCGTTCATTATTTATAATGGAGGAATTAAATGCAGAAATCATTTAAATGAAAATTTAATCTTAACTGCAAAGCTAAATTAATAAATGATTAATTAGAAAATTAACAGTAAGAAGAAAAATATGTAAAACTGATTTAAAATAACTTTTAATTAAGATGAATTTTTAAATATAATCATAAAGACGGTAAACCGAAATACACTTCCTTTTTTTCGCGTAATATTATTTTATATAATTGGAATATGAGAACAGCCATGTTTGTCTTTTTCGTTTGATTCATAATAAAGTGGGTTAAGGGAGAGCTAGAAGAGCCCACTCGGCTTCTGTGTGTTATATGGAGGACACCACTCACGAAAAATCGAAATTCAGTAATAATATTCCTGAGAGGGCAATAAACCCAAGCGTATAATAGTAAAAAAAAAGACAGTTATACGCTTTAATAAACAGTTAAAACATTTTAACAGATCAAAAAATATTTTTAAAGCGACATTTCTAGCCATATAAACCTCATGAATTGTTAACTTTGTCAGTGTATTTCATATAAGTTGCCCAATTCTTATTAAAATTTCATAACTCTTTCTACGAGCAAAAATAACTTGGAAGTAGTTTTACGCTATCAAATTGCCTTTGGTGCAAAAGACGTTTACTTAAATCTAAGCTGATTATTTATTTTTAATTTTTGATTATTTTGTTTGTTGCTAGAAAAAGCCATTTCTAAGAACAGAAACCATGCGACCCTTCGCTCAAGACCGACTAACTCGATCACGGATTAAAAACTCTGAGGGAATTGAACACAGAGCCATTTCACTGAATATGGAACATTCCTTCAAATGAAATTGGTTACCAACAGAGATTTCAGTTTTGAGAGGCTTTTAAGAATTTCGTGAAATTGGAACCTGTGAAAACGAGCGAAGAGTGCCAAACCTACTCTAGAGGTTTGCCACTCTTAGAGGCCGTCACGTCTGGGCAGATATTGTTTATCAGACATGTTCTTGATCAAAAGAAATTCTTCTCAAGTTAGTTACTTATTACGATGAAGTCATAAAACAATTAGATGCAAGAAACAACTTTGCCATTATTTACCTTTCAGTAAAGGTGCTGATACAGGCTGTATCGTGCAAATTGGAATTACTGGTAAGATCCTTCGTTTTATCAAGGGTTACTAAAAGACAGGAAACAGAATGTAGTCGTAAATGGATATTCTTGCTTGTGGATCTGCCTAGTAAGTGGAGTGACTCAAGGATCGATATTTGGGCCACTTCTGTTTCTAATCTTATTTAACTTAAATTGGTTCCACATGTCCGAGAAACGGCTGCTTAAGGTTTGCCCTTGGGAAACAGAAATTCAGGAGTTACTAATAGGCTAGGTAGGAAAGGAGATAAAAGTGGTTCAGGTTGAAAAAAAAAAAGATATTTGAAGATATATAATGAGATGACAGAAAATTAAGATGAAGTGTAATCAGCCATAAATGCACATAGTTCTGATACGAGCGGATTTCGAGTTTTTACTGAAACATACTTCATATGCGTAACTTATAGCTTGGTCTATATTTTTCTTATAATATTTATGTATGTAAATGTTATAAAAAACATGTATAAACTATATGAATAATAATGTTATAGACATGTTAATTAAGCATAAATAATATAAGTGTGCTTTCGTTTTTGCTTCTTCCTACGTGTATAAGGATAGAAGTGTACATCGTGCCAGTCTCTCCACACGTACTTTTTTGTATAGCTATGTTCCGACTGTATACCAAAGTCACTCCAACCTTGCTGCCAAAGATAATTATCGATTACATGCGCTTCATTCAGTAAGTTAAGATTTAATTAATATCTACTTTCTTATGATTCAAATATGAATTATTTTATTTTTCTTTACTCATATACAGTGACATTAAAGAAAGACGACTAACCATATTTCAAAATACAGACGTTGATATAAACTCTATGCAATTTGTTTTCTTGCATTTTATGACATATAAAAGTCAAAAGTGACTTCCATTTCGTTAAAGCAGACCGTAGTATGACATTTTACATTCTTTGACATATTATCAATCAATGCTTCCGGATTATTAGTGTAGACTACGTCTCTTAGTGCTTCTCCTCCACCATTAAAAGTTCTGTGGCATGCGAACTAGCGAGCTGGGAAAGAAAACGATTGATATTCAATCTCCAAAGAATTGCTGCAAATTAGCCAAAGTCATAGGAGCTGCATGCGGTATTGCACTGTTTTTGTGAAAGCAATGCATATTTGACTTCCCGCTTTAAGAAAACGTCGATGAAATTGTCCAAAAATCTTCATACGTTGCTGATGTTACCGTTCCTTTAGATAATCTGTGAAACAGACGTTTGCCAGATGTTAATCCAAATGAGGTTTTAAATAAATAAAAAAAAACGCGATTTTAAAATGAAAGGTATAAGGTTTCATTTTCTACTTAAAGTTGAAAAATAAGTAAATAAATAAATATTATTCCTGTAGCACTAAGATTGCGTAGAACTAGGAAGCAAGATGCGTTAGAACATAGCTTCCCAATCTCTTTGAAAAGTGACTGTCTTCAAAACATTTTTACATAATATGAAGAACTCTAAATGGTTTAATATTTGACGATCAATAAGAAAATTTATAGTAAAAGCATTCTTCACGGTTCAAGATAAGTGCTGAAAAATGGAGTGAATCTTTGTGGAATACTATATGTGTTTATCTTTGTTCCAAATTCAATTTAGTTAGTCAGAAATGAAAAATGCAATCCTACTGCTTTCATTTACGTATTATGTATCACTTTCTTCACTTCACACAAATCCTATAAAAATAAGTATATATATTTAATACTCTCTCTCTCTCTAGGAATCACTGATCCCTGAAAAATAAAGTGCGAAACCACTGGAAAACGTCAGATTGGAGTAGATGTCCTCAAGAGTGTCTATAAGCGCATCCATGATGCATAAGGAGTTACACCGCATCGATTTTCGTGGCACAGCTACTCTTGCTTACAAGCTCCTTACACCCACGAACATCAACGTCATTTACAATGGTGCCTAACTTATTGTTCTTGGAGCATGGAACAGTTGAAAATTATCTGATGGGGCGATGAGGCACTTTACGCAGTTTTCTGATCAACTAGTTGAGGTGGATAGGGAGAAACATTATCTGTCGCAGTATACTCTGCCCGCCCTGTTGTGATTAAGAATTCCGCAATGCCCACACGTCTGAAATTCTCTGGAAATGGGAATCCCCCCCCCCTCTCAATGTGCCTGAACAATAATGCTGCATAGCACACAGCGAACACTAAGTCCGGTACAAGGGAAATGACGTCCACGACTTTAAAAACGGTCTTGAACCGAAACCCTGAATCAGGCGGCGACTAATGCTCATCTCTTCCACAGAAGAAAAGGTGATTGCGTAGGAGTTAGAATAGACAAACAAATTCTCGATGCCTGCTATGAAGAATTACTCGAAAGTATTCCTCAATGAATCGAAGCTATCAATGAAGCCGATGGTGGGCTGATACCATATTAATTTGTTTACTAAAACTCGTGGTGTCCGAATAGTTTCAGTAGGACAGCGATAAACGGTCTTATTGCTCATCCGTTTACTGTTACTTGATCTACATTATCTTATATTTGAATGCTGCTTTATAATGATAATGTACGTTTTTATATTTATTGCATACTCACACATACTTAATGTGGTCATATTTATTTCAAATGTGTAATGTATACGTGTGTATTCCGCTTGTCGATAGCACCATCAAATAAAGCAGTACTTTATTTAATGCTGTTCCAAACTCCTGGACTATAAAATATTCTTTTTAAAAGTGTATTGTTTTCTTCTTTCACCTCTAACTATTCAGAGAAACAGCGGCTATCTTTAAAGTGCAATAGCGAACTTGCCTTATTCATGACTCCCGTGGTTCTCTGAGGCTTTCTGCTTGCTTGACATTCAGAGTAGATTCTTGAGTGTTCAATCGATTCTTATTGTAGAGGTCAACGAAACTGATAGTTATATCTGATTCAGATTTAGGAATGTCATTCATTGACATTTGTAATAAAATGATCAAAAGTGATAAATAATCACTTAGAATAAAATTTCCCCAACGAAAATTGATAGAATCAGAGATTAAAGATCGTGCGTATTTACTTTTATGTGGTAGACCAATTTAAATAATGAAACTTAGATATGAGATATTGATGTTACGCTTTGTATCTGACAGAACGCAAGGGTAGATGGTGCAATTCGACCGAAGTATTCATTGCGGAGTGAAGGCCATTGCTTCATAACAAGAATTCCAGCAGACGAGTAAAAATAAAAAGTCTTCAACTTTCCTGCATTCCAGATTAGGCGAGGAATTCGTTGTTCGAATGTAATTTATTTAATTTTCCTTTGGAATTTCAGAAAAGTTTTGCACTGGTTTTAGGAATTTGATAATTTCTGCAGCGAAATCAGCAGCCACACTTGAATAAAGCGATCCATGCTCTTCACTTCGGACAATGTGAGATTTCCCAACATGCGCATTCTTCTGAACAAATTGCATGATCCGCTTGGTGGGCATTCTTGCTCTGTTAAAAACTTATTCAACAATATATATTTAAAGCTGCAACAAGAAAACACGGGAAACTTATTTTTACGATACAAAGAAAAAAAAAAAAAACTGTTGTTTCTTCTAAACCTTTGTCTTTTGAGTTATTAAGGGGGACCTCTGACGCTCATTACGATGTAATTTGTCCATTCAAAGCTAGATTAATTAAACAAGCGACGTTTTGTAATAAAGCTGTCAGAAACTTTTTTTCTTTTCGTCTTACTGAAAGCTACGTGCTTGCTTTGATTTAAGTACTTCCAATTCCTTCGAATTTCGTTTGCCAAGTACTTCTGTCTTATTTACTGAAGGGCTTGGATGGAGCGCTACCTTCCGCATAATTTTAATCAGAGAATAACTAACTTCAAGTATTTCTCTTAAAATTACCTTGTTCATCACGCCAGCAATTTACATGTCCTTGCCTCACCTTCTGTACACATTCACGTTTCTGAGATGATGTCCGAACTGTAACGAGGAAATTAAAGAAGATTAATGTCCTTTAATTTATAATTGACTTCCTACATTCCTCACCAGCGTTTGCATCTCATATTTTAACATTTTTCCTGTTACCAGGATACCGTCAAATGCAGCAGCGAAGTGCACTGTTGCTGAGTAACCAAATACAGCCTTACACCCTTCATTCAAATCTCAACTCAGGGTGAAGGGAAGTAGGGAGGAAAAGAGCGCGAGCGAAATTTGTTCTCCTCCTCCTCCGCGACTTGTAATCATCATAATCCAGAAATAAATAATGTCGTCAGGGTGCTGCAGACGCGGGATTATTTCTTCAAGGTTTAAACTACGAATGCCATAACACAGACTTGATGAATAACACAGCGCATATGTATGATTAGTTTTCCATATCAGTGTATTCAGATATTGCTGTCAGCTCCCGCGAATTGAAATCTATTTTTGTCGATATTGCTCAATCCTCTTTTATTTCTATTTATTAGTAGAGTCACTGGATTCACCGTAACACTTAGGTATACGGGGCATTGTGACAGTGGCCTACTGGGTAAAAATGTTAAATAAAAAATTAAAAATGTTATCACCAGCCATCTGATTGGTTGTTGAACACTGCGCAGTACAGTTTTGCGAGTTTC
This sequence comes from Mastigoproctus giganteus, assembly GCF_048544385.1. Classification (NCBI taxonomy): domain Eukaryota; kingdom Metazoa; phylum Arthropoda; class Arachnida; order Uropygi; family Thelyphonidae; genus Mastigoproctus; species Mastigoproctus giganteus. Next base: position 109,600,317 of record NC_143581.1, on the reverse strand, counting down.
ATTTCTAGTTATGACGTCACAGCCACTCATTTCCACTGTGCCACATTAATTCCATTTTGTTCTTTGAGCAGAAAAGCCTTGCATAGTAATAAAAGTAATTTATGAAAGTGGAACTGCATGTGAATCCCGACTGCATCATTTTCTTATCTGTGCGTGCGTTGAAGAACTTCACGAACGAAAAATAAATATAAATCCATTTATCATTTGAGTTTCTTAAATGTTCTAAAACAAGGTGGTCCGAATGGTAAAATAGAGTATGAATAGTACTGCATAGGACCAGACGGTGAAAAGCAAAATCGAGATTACAAACTGCAGTTCAGTTTCTTGGAAACAATTTATCTATCTTCACTTCCACACCAGTCTTCCAGTTTATACGTCGAATTTTGTAGATACTGATATTGTATAGTCAGTAGATGCTATAAAATAATGTTTTGGGCATACCTATGACGAAATTGCGGTCTAATTAATGAAATTAATTGCTGATACCAAACTAAAACAAAATTAAAAGATTACGTGGAGATGTGAATATATTGTCGATTTGCAAGTCACACAGAGAGTTTCAGATTTTCGTTTATTGTTGTATTCAAACGGTTGAATGCACAGAGTAATTACAAAATGTGTTTGTGAAGGAAGGCGCAGCGTCAGGTGTTGAGTTTAGGTGATACAGAGGCGTATTCAAATTATGGAATAATGTTCCTAATTATTTGCAATTGACCGTCCAATATATGAGTTCAAACAGTTGCGTTTCCTTGAGGAATGCAAAGTATAATCGTACAGTTTTAGGTTTGGGACATGCCGGATCTAAAGTGACTAGATTTTTCTGTAACATAAAGTGGACACCTCGTTATAACGTTGCAAATATTGAATTTGAAAGTGAGGAACCAAGACCCCCTAAAAGCGGTAATAACAAAAAAATTTAAAAAAAAACCTTGCACTCTTATTGATACTGAAAACTTCATTGTACTTGAAATAGAACCAACACATCTGGAAGACAATCGCAATGGTTCTCAATAGTAGAAAGGGTTATTCTAAGATTAGCAGTTACATGATACTTGCCTGACCATTATGGATTTCATCGTTAAGTCATATTTTCTTAAGAAAATAAGGTAAAAGATTTACAGAAAAGTTCGATTTAACGAAACCGAACTTTTTCTTTAAATCATGATTGCTTAGTGTTTTTTTTTTATATTTGGATTATTTGTAACGGATGATTGACATTTTCTCGCAACTACAATAATAATGGGTATGCTGGCAACTTGACATCGGTACAAGGAATAAAGAAAGAGGCTTACTAAAGCATTAAGCACACGGCAGAGATCAGTCAAGTTGGAGTAAGGAGATAATGTGAAAAAACGGTAGCGTCACATTTTGATGATTGGGCGAATTTGCCGAGGTCTGCGTCCATTTACTGGAGATGATCATCAAGAATCTGTTTGGAGTGATTTTTTTTTATAATATGGAGGTTTTGATATTGGACAGAGGGACAGTCACTTAATTACGTGGTCTTATAATTTTAATAAACTTATAATTTCTTCCATTCTTAAGCAGAATCACAAAATTAACTATATTCGGTAATCGAACATAGTCACTCAATTAAAGTACTTTTTAGGTGAAGAAATGGTGATTGCGCAGGAGTTATTTATTAACTCCTGCGCAATCACCATGTTGATTTATTAACAATATATCATTTTGCTTCATTCTTTTAGTTAACTTAATTATGTCCTCACAAGGCAGCTATTATTGATGCTTGGCATATGTGCAGAATTTTTATAAAGTAAGAATTTATTGGGTCTCTTCTCTTCGAATCATCGAGCGAAACTTGTCTTCTTTGGTGGCCCATAACGTCGTTGTTTAAAAGTGGTACAGCAACTGCTTTATTAATTGACACGATCTATATTATAATTCGAAATAAAAAGAAGTTTTTGAGGTGAAGAGGGGAAAGAAGAACTACAACCAAACTTGCTATAAAACCAAAGACTGCATCATTTAATAACATATTTGAATATTTTCTTTCATTCTTTCATGCATATGGATTTAGCATCACTGGTATATCGCTTATATACAAAGAATTGGAAGGGCAAAAATAACGCCTTGAGATATTTTTCGCTTAAGAAGGTATTGATCGGGCGTATTGTAAGCGAGTCACAGTAACCTTACATAATTTCAAAGCCTTCAAACAGTGCCTTTTTATGAATCAATCGATCGTTGAGACAGTCCAGACACTTTATTCATGAATGGCGTATCCGTCAGCAGAACAGATCTTCTAATTATGAGACTGCATTACCAAAATGTGGCATGATTCGTTCCTCGATAATCGACCTTTCCATTAAAGAAACCAATCTGCATCTCAGATGTGCAGTAGAAACCATATTATACATCGATAATTCTGAAATGTTCGTTGGAGTTAGACCATTTTTAATTAAACTGTGCCTGTTTCAAGAAGCCTTTATGGGATGGCAAATTCGTAAAACTATACGAAAGCCCTTGACTCAATAGTTCTTTGATACAGACTGTATTAGAACAAAAGGGCCATTGCAATGGGTGCGCATGAAAAAGCTATTTCCAGAGGATTAAGAAGCAACATAAGTTTATATAAATTTATGAAGAAATTTAATACATTTTGAAGAATGAAATAGAACTTTTTCTTTGTTTTCGGCACCTGGCTCGATCTCGAAAGTGCAGACAGTACTTTAAAGATCGAGTATAAAACATGTGGATTATAGTTACATTACGTAGAAACGCGCCGTTTGTGGAGATTACGTCCCCAAAGATGCCTGAGAAATGCAAATTCCCAAACGGCATGGCTAAGAGTCTGTACGTAGAAAGGTTATGTTATTTAGTTTTTAGGAGCATTAGCAACTAAGGCCATATTCCTCCGGGATATGCGGTGGCCATTCCTTGACCTTTCCACATCCTCTGTATTTGGTGGTGACGGGCTCGAACCCTGGTCTAATCAAGAAGCGTGTGCTATGCACTGCTGCTCCTTCTCACCTGGCTACGGAGGCGCCGCTGTAGAAAGGAGTTTCATTTTCGGCTCTCAATGTTTTTGATACTGTGTTAAGGTATTCATGCATATTGACTAGTCACTGGTTCTTCCTGTTCCAAATTAAGTATATATATATATATATATATATATATATATATATATATATATATATATATATCGGATTTTAAATTTTGTGGCATAATACGCATTTCCTTTTCCCGTTTCCAGTGGCTACTGATGCTATATGAAGAATGTTCCTTCTTACAGTTTGGACATATTGACTGAGAAGCTGATGATGGTCCTTATTTGGCCTAGATAAGTGCCCATATCTTTTGAAATGGAAGCATTGCAATGGTTGTGGTTTCCCTTAGAATATTAATGGTTATTGCTGAGTTGCGATTGGGGAGGAGACTATTGTCCCATGCGGTGTACATCCCTTTTACTTCGATAACTCTCGGACCCTTCAATCCTTCCAGCATGTTATCCTGTATCACTTTAATGGAGAGGAAAGGCTGTAACCAGTAGTCCAAAAAATCGGTTAAAGATGCTTGCAGTCCTTCTGAGGGTTTAATCTTCTGGTATTTAGTATGTCGCCTGACCTAAGTTGATAATTCTGATAGCTCTGGCAAGGAAGGCAATAGGAGTCAATAGTCTATTGGAGTGCCTGTTTTAGTGGATAATTAAAACAGTTGGAAAGAGTAAATGATTGGGTCAGGCTTTCGACGTTTACCTGTGAGAGAATTATGTTCATTATTTTACAATCTGCTGTTATTGGATAAGTGAACCCGGTGGATTTCTGGCTCGCTTTAAATGATCCCAGTGATATTAAGTGATCCAAACTGGCATGCGTACAGTCCTAGAGTTCCATTATAAAGATGGTCTAGAAGTGTAAAAACTGTAACTTAACTAATTTGGCTGAGGATGTTCCGTTGATAACACTTCCTTTTAGTATTGTATAATGGGACCGATTATTAATAAATATAAGAAGAAATTTCTGACTCTCACTCTCGTTTTAGATAATAAAGGCTTGTTTTATTGAAGAAGACTTTCTACACGCACACACTGCCGTCGAAAAAGTTATCTAGTTTTAATGCCTTTCTCTCAATTTTCAATGAAACTAAAATCTGTCCCATCCACGAAAACACAATTCACATTTCATTTATACAATAAACTTTGAGACTCTGCATTTTACTGTTTCCGCTATTAATCAGAAACCTGCGCACGCAACATTATGAAGACACTTCAACTAAATGCCGTTACGCAGATGGAGGTCAAACTGCTTTTAGTTATGTGTGAAGGAATCTGGCGCATTTCACAGACATTCCGCCTTTAAATTATAGACCGTGTGCCTTGAATATTATCGCCTTCAGCAAATCGTCAGTTCCAGGGAATATGTTTGTTCAACGTTCCGTAATGTTTACATAGTTCCATGCTTCATATTTGAGTTTAGAACTACCATGCTTTTCCCCGCAAGAAGTTCAAATATCATAGATGCCTGTTCGCGATGATTAAATAATTTTCACTATTAAGAGCTGGTTGGTTGTTTTTGGGTAAGCGCCGATGCAGCCAATATTATAAAGAGTCAGCATATACGGTTTCTGTAAAGTGCGTGCACTGCATGATCAGTTTAGCTTGGGGAAAAAAATCTACACCTCCTGAGGTCGACTATCTCGGCTCCCTCCCGAAAACCTCTTCAGAAGGTCGTGCCTTCGACGATGGAAATAAATCATTCTTATCTGGGAATAGAAATCGAATTCATCCTTTCGAATTGGAGGAGGATGAGGGAGGGCGCTGCTAAGTTATGTTAAATAATTGAAGAGTAATGAAAAGACGAAGTCAGAAATTTCTTTGGCTGTTATTTTAATCCTTTCTTTTTTATCTTCTCAGAATATACAACGATGTTCCTTTAAATGCTGACAATCAGATCAGAAACCAGAAAATGTTCTCGGTAAGTGAGCCTTCATTTCAGATCTGCTTCTCTTCAAATCTACGAGAAGAGAGAGAGTCCTATAAAGATAATTATTTTTCCGTTGCTTTTCTATTAATTATTAATTTCTGTAGTCGTGAACAGTTAAAGAATTGCTCCATACTAAAGAACAGAGAGCATCAAAGTATCAGTATATGTTGCATTTTGATATCACAGAGATAAGAATAAAAAATATTATTTATCAACAAGTCAAAGAAAAGGGATTTTCGTTTTTATTTATTTTATTTAGCTTGGGTTTTTAAATGGTTTGCGTAACTGTAGTTTGCTGAAAATTGCGTTATTATTATTATAAATGTTTTGTCTGACCATTACCTTAGCTTGCAAAATGCAACTTTATTTTTAAAGATTCAAAATTACCTTCTTTAAATGATTACCATTACTTTGTTTTTCTTGCACATACAGTGATAAACAACTTCCATTATATCGCTTTCTTAATGTTTTTGGAGTTAGAGGTTATTACTCTGTTCGTTCCTCTCCTTCCTGGCCGCCTTCCAGGTAAAGGAACTAAGTAATCAGCAGTCACATATATGTTAATGTTATGAATCATTTATATATCATTTACTGTGTGTGAGCGCTTTTTCTTGCAATAATTCAATAAAACTAAAAGGGAACAGAATTTTCTTAATTGATTAATGCGGCTTAAATTATTACTGTCGAGCCCGTGAGCGAAAACTGCACCACAAAGAAGAGTTAAGTAATCTTTGCATTTTGTAGATAATATTTGTAAGTTTTGTAATTAGAATGAAAACAAATAATAAAATAAAAACTTTGTTTTCAGGAATTTCGGCGTTTTTGTTTTTTTTTTTTTTTTTTTTTTGTTATCTGACTATAGTTGGACAATAAAAGAGCAGGTGGAAAAATTAAACGTAACAGGCAGCAGCGAAGAAACAAAACCAAAAGTGGTAATGCACTCTGTTCTGGAAGGTTACCTCCTCCATAAGGGCCACACTTAATACTGTTTAAGCTTACAACTGTTGTATTCAGATTCGAATCCTTTTCAGTTTCTGGAACATTTGATACGAATGAGATAAAGTTGTTTGGAATCCGAAGTAAGAAAGGTCACAAAGGGTCAGCATATTATATGCGTAAAATCGGTGCATCCTTTAGTTGGTTTTACTGTTTTGTGGAATTACTACAAAAAAAATTTAATTTCCCAGAATAATCCCCGCTCGAGGCCGATTAACCGCGTTAGGTATGAAAATAGGGGAATAAAGTCCTACCGTTTCATTGACAAGCATATATATATATATTTAATTCGGCAGGCGATTGGAATCAAACCGCAACCCTTTCCACACGATTTATGAACGCAGCAAACTAAATTTAATCCAATTCACTATCGCCAAGATTGAGTAATAAAAAATTCTAAGCTGAAATCTCATACGGTGGTAATATTATAATTTCCGGGACAGATTTTTTACTCAATAGAATAAGCCAAGAACTGAGTTTAACAACAACAAATATTTACAGATTTAAATTTTCCTGTAGATGTCGTATATAAATGGACAATTTCACAATGCTTACTGAAAATTAGTCAGTAGATCAAAAAATAATTAAGAGGCTATTCCAATAGGTATAGAAAGTTGGAATCTTCTTATCAAAAATCAATCTTCATATATACATGCACTCAAGGCTTATAAATTTCTCCCAGTAGTAACAGTCAACTGATGAAGTTTACTCGTTTCAACAAATGACATCAGATTGAATACATTTTATTCATTCCTTCATTAAATTTTGTCACCGAGTTTCAAGGCCACTAGGCTTCCTTTTTGCCTAGGTATCTCCCGTCCTACCTTACTTGTTTCAAGTATAGAATAATCCCACTATGTACGTAGCAATAAGCTAACCAGATTTGCTACTTAGTGCATCAATCTCACATCTTACTAACTACTCAGCCACAAGTTGTCTTGATGTTTAGAGGTAGGGGTATTCGCGGTATGGATCGCGAACATACACTTTTAATACACTTCCCCATTGTAGCAGTACTTTTAATTTAGAGTAGTGCAATTCTAATGTTTAAGTTAGAGACTTCCTAATTTCGCTGTCTAAAGACAGAAGATTATTGTTGTTGATCACTCTATTGTAAATCCAAGGTGGATATTATGAATTAAGTTATTAAAATAGTTTTTCAATTGCTGCTGGACAATGAATTCCCTTACAGAAAAATGTATCCCACTGATAATTTACTCACGTCTGCTATATACTGCGAAAAATGCTGACATCCCTGTAGCCATAAAGGCTAATTTCAATGCCGAATACTGGTTTCTAAAATTGGAAGCACAAGTATTCATTTCAACAGCGGCCGACTACTCTAGCCATTGTCCGCGGGATGCAGAAGCTTCTTGCACTGATTTGAGACAAATTTGAGCACTAACGTTCTCTAACAAACCAAGCAGTGATTTGTTAGAGAATTCTACCTGCCACCCTCAAGACAACCACCCCTCGCGGTTCAGAACAGCGAGGTTAGGGGGGATGTCACAAACGCGCTTTCATTTATCTGGCAGGTTTCTTCTTCATCAGATTCTAGCCCTTGTCCAAGCTCTGGACACTGATCTGAATAAATTTACAACGGATCTACAGGAATCAGATTCCGAAAGGCGGCTGGGAAATAATAAGCCAAGAATAATGCGTGTTCACATCTCCTGACAACTAGTCTGAGCTTCCCACCAAATGTATGCTCATACCAGCTTGCATTTCTTCTGCAGTTTGTTCATGGTAGCCATGACGATAAAGTAGAATTTCCTTTCACTTTTTTGATTTTCATATATATATATCCATTTTTTTTTATTTTTTCTATTTTTAAATATATTTCCAATTTATAAATTGGAAAAAAGGTTGGTTAATAGCGCACGGAGCTACGAACAAAAGAGTAGCCTAAAAAAAAAAATAAATAAAAATATCAAATAATACTAAATTTATTATAGCCAATTACCATATTAGGATACATCGCTGGTGCATTATCAGGGGTAGAACCATTGAGTACATCCAAATCATAATCAGTGGTAGCTATCTGTTTCTGATTGCAATCTGCCAGTAACAGAAAGACCGAATAATATGCCAAAAGGCCAGAGTTAAAAAAAAAAGAGATAAAAATATGTGATCAAAAGTAAACATTTTATTAAAATTTAAAAGCATATTGGCAAAATAACAGACAAGTAATAATGGGAAAACTGTTCTATTTATACATAGAGCAATTTACTCTTCCGTAAAACACGACATCCTTATCACGTTAACCTAACATGGTTATGTTAATATGATATTTGTTTAAGACGTACGTAATGCATAAAGAATTAGGTAAATAATAATTAATCGTACATTAAAATAAATAATAATAAGTAAATAATTTATTGTTAATTCAATTTATAATCACTGGATCACTAAGAAGTTTGATTGCTCTTATAACTTCCTATTAAATATTTAACGTAAGTATTTATGTTAAATCTTTGATATCTATGCATTTAATATAATATTAATTTACATTTAATTTGAGACAAAGATTCTCTCGCTCTCTCTCTCAAATTTCTCAAAGCAATCTTGCATAGAGAAAATAAAAACTTTATTAGATTAAAAAATATTCATCATACTACCTTTATACAGTTCAACAGGAATTATAATAATTGTTTAATTACATCTCGTATAAATGTGGTAGGGAAAATATCCTTCTTAGGGCTGCCTTTTAACGTTAGTGAAAAAGACATATGCAATGACCGTACAGCAAGTCTCAACATGTATAATATGTAGATGAGTTGGTGTTGTGTTCAGAAAGTCGCTTAACACTTGTAATATATAGAAATAGAATAATGTTGTGTTCAACAATTTATAAATGCTTTATTAACTTATACTCAAAAAGTTATGTGGCTTTTATCTAACGTCTTACTAGGTGTTATCAGTACTGTCAAAATATTTTCCCTGTTTTTCTCTTCTGAAAATAATATTACAAAAAAAAAAAAAAAAAAGGACTTTGTAATATTGGTTTTTGTTTTTACAAAAAGAAAAACACCGTACAGTTATTAATGGCGGAAATGACAGATAATTCTAAAAGTAATCAATGTTCAAATGGACATCCAGTTAACCAGGACGTAACGTGCTCACTAGCAAGCCGTAGTGCGGTTTACCATCCCAGTACGATTCCTTACAGTGATTAAAGGGCACAACATAATTTGATGGGTTCGTTACAGTGTGACGGAGACACCTGCTGTATCTCACCTGACCTAGACGTGAGGAATGAGAGTCATTACTCTCAGTGACCGCTGTTACTGGGGAAAAAAGAAAGAAAAGTAATATCCTTCAAACTTTTATTAGATGGTAGAAATTCTTAACGAATACCTTAATGAGATCTGGCTGTTCATTTTTATCTATAATGCCAGAAAAAATCTTTCACGTTTTCTTTGTGGAAGGCATCACATTTTATTATACTATGTGCGTGCAGCCCAGTACGTGCGTGATAGTAAAATAACAGTACACGAGACAGAAATCAAATGGCACCAAATAAGAAACAACTGGTGACGCGATTGTTGATCAATATTTGGTTGACCACTAGAACCCTTGACTAAAGATAGCGCAGATTAAAAAACAAAAAGGAAAAAGATTGGATCAAGAATCGCGACTACTTACTGGAATTATCTAGTGCACCGATTTCTGCTTAGTGCTTCACGCACATGCAACTGCACATTGGAGAGGAGAATGCCTTTATCTTTACTGATTACAGATATTCCAGCTTATGATGAAACTGTTATTTTTACTACCTTGGAATTCTTCTCTCAGTGTAGTTCTCGACCACCAAAACTCTATAATTTCATATCTCTCTGCAAAATTAACTATTTAAAGCCGAAATAGTTATATTTTAAAATATTTCGCATATTTATAATTGAACGAAAATTAAGATAACTTTTGTTTTAATTAAAAATTCTCCGGTGGGGAAAAGAATGATTCAAATTTAATGAGTTTATCTTATTTTTTTGACTTACTAAAATTGGCTGACGAAATTAGCCCTATTCATGAAGGATACACCTTTCAGTAACTGTGGGGAAACTCTACCTAGCTAAGAAATTCTTGCTTCCTAAATACATTTGTGATAAAAAAAAAAACACATATATGAGGCATAAACGTATATTTTTGATTGTTCGTGGAAATTAAATATTTCATGCAAAACAAATTGGTGAACATAATCCTAAATGGCTTCCAATAAGTTTCCAGTACTGGATGTTGAAAATGTGCTTCGACACGGTGCCCCTTTCTAAACTTAATTTTCTCGTTAGTACTTTTCTTTTTAATTTTGTACTTCATAAAATCCTATTTATTATGGATTGTTAGGAATGTCCCTAGGTGGCGTTAATGCTATTGTTACTGTTAATAATTTGTATTGGATCCTATATCATTTATTATGGATCCGATTTCGTGAAGAGGAAGGGTATAATATGGTTGCATTTCAAGCCTAAAGGTGCTGACTAACAATTTTAAAGTTTAGTGGCATCGTACATGCATATGTTTAAAAACAGACAATCTCCAGTTCTAAAATACACACTAATCTTGACACTTAAATCTAAACTACCTAGAATTAACAAAAATAAAAGAACAGAGAGAGAAAAATAAAGAAGAAAGATCCATTCATTCACATGGCCATTTCTCCGCTACCCATCAGAAGCTTTGAACGGATAGATAGCCAAAGGATAGATAGATAGCCGTTTCTTCATATATATATATATATATATATATATATATATATTAGACTGAATATATTATAAAGAGTAAAAATAAAGCAATATGGAAAAAAAATGCGGCAAAAGAGCTAAGTAACGAATAAATAAACAAGGACAAAAGTAGAAAAGGAAGGAGAGTGGAAAAAAATTAGAAAATATTAAATATAAGGCAATATAGCCAAAGTTAATGGAAACAAAATTACAAATATTTTTGGCATATCTTTTCCTTTCACTGAAAATTTGGCTATTTCCGATTTATTTGTATACAGTTCATTAAAAACAGGGTGTACAGCAATTTGCAACTTTTTTATACTTTTAATTTGTTAAGATTTATAATAGGAACGACAGAACGTGCAGATTTTTCACATTGAGATCGAGTTGTGAAGTCTGCTGCATATCAAAAATCGTAAATCTTTAACATATAATTGCCATATTTTATATTGACTAATTCAGGTTTTGTAGCTTAATACATGATCATTGAGAAAGAGAGAGATTGGTCTAACAGTAGATCGCTTTATGATAATAATACAAGTAGAAAGTTAACTAAATAAAGGGAGCACTGGCCCAAAGTGGTGCATGACTAGAACACACAAAACTTTGAGTTCGGATTAAGGAACATTCTTATTGCAGACAGGTAAAACGCTGGCTGCGTAATCCTTGTGATAGAGACACTTAACCCATTTCCTAAGAGAGTAATTCACGATGTAAGTACGGGCAAATATTTCAGTCGGAAACACCCTCCGCAAACACCGTAACCTTTTCCCGAAGTGAACAGTACGGTTAGTAGAGTTTTCTAGATTATATTTGCCACAGTTTACCTGACAGATGTACTAAGAAACGTCATTGGTCTTCATTCTAAGCCAAAATGGGGTAAATAAAAATAGTTGTTATCCGAAAACTAACAACAGGATTGAGCATTCGCTTCTATGCAAATTATTCTTTCTCGGTAATCAGCTTGTTCGTATAATGTGGACGTTGGTAGTTTAGTCTCTAGTTACTCTTTGCTGCAGAACGAAAACGTTTAGGATTGCACTCCTGTCTTCCAAATGATTTTTTTTTTTATGTGGAGGTGTTTGCTCCTATTGATCTTTGCTGTTTCCACCCAGAAGCAATACGTTTTGTTTTTCATCCCACCTATGGTCGTTGGTTTCAAAGGAAAATTATTTGTTTATTTTAGCCGTTCAAAACAGAGAAAGTTTTCTTTGAAACACAGGTGCAGTTTATAAATATAATATGTCTGTATACATAAAATTTCGTTATCTTCACACAAAATTAATAAATTATGGTTCCTTAAAATTCTACTATATTGCTGGTCTTAAGGACAGAAATGAATTCTGACTCATCTAATAGCAACGCCTTCCTTCCCCTGCTTGAAATTTAAAATGAAAATGCCATTGACACCACAAAGGAGGATTTTGTTGTTCATTATTCTTACTATTCAAAGCCATTGTGCAATGAGAATTTCCTAGAATTTGCGTTTCTTGTATGTACATATCATACACATATTTCCATACACACAATTTTATGTACATATCATGATATATATATATATATATATATATATACACAATTTATGTACAGTATATGGTAATGCAAGTTGCAATATTGGAATGACCTGACTAATATTTGCATCTTCAAAAGTTACATCTACAATGGCACCAACATATATAAACAAAAAACGGGGATTGCCATGGGAGCCTGTAGTTCTAGCCTGGTGGCAAATCTGTACCTTCATCACTTCGAAGTTAATATTAATAAAGATATTACCTTTTACAGATATATTGACGACTTAATCGTTTTTAACCATCCCAACTTTCTCACTGATTCTGGAGATGTCTACCCATCGGAATTAGAAATAGTCGCGACCAACATAGATAGCACCAAATCTGCCAATTACCTGGATATTAATATACAGTTGAACAATAATAAGTTAGACACCTTCGTTTACGACAAACGAAACACGTTTGGCTTTAAGACCATCAGCCTTACAAACTGGCACTCTAATATCTCTATAAGAATACAAAAAAAATTTAATATTGTCGCAAAGTATGAGATTGGTTAAAATATGCAATAGCGCTGGCTATTAGCACTCTTACAGACTTTAAACATAAATTATCTGCGAATGGATTCCCAAAACGCTTCATAAATATAAACCTACATACTGCTATGTTGATAGCTTTAAAAAAATTCCATAATAATCTTGACCACCACCATATTATAACTACTGTTTTGAGGAAGCAACTCTTCCCCCACTGGATTATATCAGATTGACGGTTTATACAGAGCCTGTATATATGTACATAACTAGGCACTGCCTTAGTAACATATTTAATACAGCTTACGCTCATTGAAAAAGTTGTACCTGTATTTGCTTCTAAGGTAGTAATCAATTCTTAGCTTCCTTCTTGCCTTACTCTTCTTTCATTTTTCATGAGAACCTTTTACTACTAGCCTAACATACTGTTGGCCCACGGGCTATCTTGGTTTAAACTATAATATATAATTTTAGCATCCAACCTTTTGCCAGTAAGAGGGCGCTGGCACCATACACTATACCTATATATTTTAACACGCACGCCACTACGTGGTTTTTCCCGCGTCTCGTCTTTGTGGTAAGTTTGCCTTACTCGTTATACTACGCCGTAAGTAATCAGGAACTGGCCATTTCTTTCTTCTTCATTCAAGAATATATTTTATTTTATACTTTCCAAATTGGCTGTTTAATTCTATTACAATACCAGGTTCTCTTACTACAAGGGACGGGAAGTTACGCTCCCGGTATGTTCCGACGTAAATTTGCTTTACTACTCTTCCTTCACTTTATCTATATGCTATCTTTTTCTACATTTCATACCTCAAGAACTATTAGAGTAATTCGAGGGGGATTGAGGTACTATTACTTTTCTATCACCTTATTTCCGTTCTCCTTATTTGGCAACAGCTGACTATCTTTTGTCATCCAATAACATGTTATATAAAGTATTATTGGTTCTCTACTATCACCATTAATTGGTTTTTTGCTTTGATTTCGTTGTCTGGGCTATCGGTCGGGCTAAAGTCATCTAGCCTGTTAACCACCTTAAATTCGTTTACCTCCCTAACTAATTATCTTCTATCCACTACTATTTTCTAGTTTAATCTTAGCTTAACTTAGTTGTCACCCTTACAGATATCCTTATGATATCTATCTACCATTCGTCAGGAATAACAGGCAGATGATAACAGAAACTGATAGCTCGCCAATTGTTGGAGGACACATTGTAAGGGTTAGCCCTCGATAAAGTCCTTTGCAATGTGTCTCCCCTATCCTTACTACAATTGGCTTGACATAGTTATTTAATAATTTTCCTTATATATATATATGTTTCATTTTTGCTTATAACAATTATGTTTCCCTACCAGGTTATTACCATGGACCAGAGACAGCTATGACAGCTATCACAGCCATTAGCTACCACCTGCTCATTCACACTATGTTCATAGATATTAAGACTGATGTAATGTTTTATCTAGACATTGATGGCATTAATCAGCTCTTCTCTCCCTTGTTAGGTTCTTGTTTAGGTTTTCACTGATTGTATCACCATTATAATTAATTATCTTACGTTTATAACTGTTAACTATTTGTCATATCCACTATATATATATATATATATACACACATCATAGTAATCAAGGTACTGTGTGTGTGTTCTTGTATCGGGGTGGCTCCTAGGCGTTAGCCCATTTCCACCTTTGTACTCTCTTATGGTGAAGAAACTCTGCATAACGGGCCTGAAAAAGTGTATGTGTTTAAATATTAATGTGTGTTGTTTTGTTTGTGTCAAACCACTTTGCCACCAGGGTGCAGCGAACACATGGGCAGCCGATTGCCTGGTACTGATCCCTAATAACGGGCCTGTGTCAACTGTCATTCTGTACCGGTGTAATTACCACCGAAAATCTCGCACCCGCCAGAGGTAGTGCAATACTGGCGAGTGCCTGCAATCTCGCTCCCAGGTTGCCCATACCTGCGAGCCAGCAAAAAGAAAAGAAGAAAAAAAAAAAAAAAAAAAACTAGTAGTTATATACATTTATGGGTCTGAGTTTCTCGACCAAACACTCCTGTTCTTAAGAGATATGTAATTTTGGTCCCACGTCACCAGGACCAACCACTCCAAGGCTAGGAGGATGTTCTGGCAAAACAATTCTAACAATTATATTAACATATATACATGATTTCCTAAGATCTTATAGTCTTTTTCACCACAGTTCAAATGTTCTCAGTACATTTTCTTATTTTCAATGAAGTCACAAGGTAAACTGTTCAGTTTTATTTCATTCAAGAAAGAAGCCAATCGCAGTAGTCCTAAAAAAAAAAAAAAAACTTCTTCAGATGGTTCTCCTCTAGTTGTCAAAGACGTCTAATTATTCTCTTTTACCCGAGAATCCTCAACTAGATCTTGTGTATGATTTGGAATTCCAATGACAGTCCATAGCAAATGGATTATTTTCATTTTTAAAAGTTCGCGTTGTGAAAACCACTTTTCATTAAGTTCATGTAGTTTTCATGTGTATGTATGTTGTAGTTCATATCTATATGATCACAAATCTAGATGTCACTTAAGACCACACCACATGGTCACTAGGTATAACTGCATAAATTTCAGGAGAAGTTATGCTTGTAAACTATATTTCCATCCAGTTCTTTAGTTTTTAATTTCAGGTATCACGCCCCAGAACTAATCAATGTTCTTTAGAGGATCCTGTTAACGCCTGAGGGTCCATGTATATCCTTCCATTAGAGTTCTATCCAAGCATTAGATTTGCGACTTCCAATCAGCTGAGAAACTAATCAACTATTCTTAGTACATGTTTCTTTAATAATTCATCTCTACAACCTACATCTAATTTACTCGAGGGTGAAGGAATCTTATTTCTAGTCCTCTTTTAAAAACAGTCACTTAAAATGTCTGTAAAGTATTAAAATTCCTGCTGCTTTCGACTAAGGACCGTACGTTATCCTCTGTCAGATCCGATACACTGTTAAACAAGTCTAGCCGTGCCTGAAGATACTGTGGGCAGTCGAATAAAACATGAGACCAAGTTTCCACATCCCCACAAGTGCAATAAGGGTGTGGCTCAAGTCCACGTTCATGTAACTTGGCTCTGAGGGAGCCATGTCCCATTAATAAGTACGTTGTATTCATCGAAGAAGCCATGTCCCATTAATAAGTACGTTGTATTCATCGAAGACGGCCTCCGTAGCCGAGTGGGCAGGAGCGGGAGTGCAGTAGCACACGCTCTTTGAGTAGACCGGGGTTCAAGCCCCTGACTGCTGAATACGGTCGATCTGCCAACCCGCACTGGACCACCGTGGCAGATTATGGTCCATTTTCCCTCAGCATGAATTGTTGAGGAGGTTTTCATCCTGCAGTGGGTTGATAATGGCTGCACTTTATTTTTTTATTCATCGAAGGAGCAAACCAAGGATTTAATTCCTTGGCGGCAGTAAAGTCTACTTTGGTTATAAATTGTCTCGTAACTATTCCATGTTCGCTGGCATTCCACCGATCCTGCCACACAGATGTCCCCACAATCTTTTCTTCTCTTGTTTGACCTCATTCACTGGATCAGATGTCATTCTCATTAGTTCCGAAGCCAAACCTTTCCTAAGTTGACCTGCCATCCCCTTGAATATAATATTCAGATCCAGGGGAATGGTTCCTGCTAAGACTTGTAATGCGTTGTTTGATATAGTTCTAGGGGAATTTAAAACAGATAATAACATGGACCTTTGAAGAGAAATAAGTTTCATTTTCATTTTAACCGTTATGACTCTATGATACCAAATAGTTGCCGAATATAAGACTATTGACAGAAATATTGTTTTATAATATAAAAACAAGATCCTTTTACTAATTCCACATATTTTCCTTGATATTCTTATTATTGACTTAGTAAAATTCCTGATTTTATCTAAGTTTACATACATGTGGCGGAAAGCTTAATTTATCATCGATTAGGATGCCAAAACATTTGTTTTGGGATACATACGGGATTTGAGAATTGTCTATCAAGATCTTAGGAGGTCGATCATAGTTAAAATGAGCTTTGAAGGTCATAAAGTTGGTCTTTGTTGGTGATATTTTTTAGTTTGTTCATACAAATAGATCATTTAATATAATTTGCAATTTATCCTCGAGTATCCTCTTCGAACAGCCTACAACAGCAATTACTAATTATTATTATTATTAACATCTTTTTATTTCCACATCAGTGGGCACCCCCGGAATGGCCTAGTTCGGCTAGAGGGGTGTACATAATAAATATTCAAATTATATAATAGATATATAAACACATTGAGTTTAAAAAATATATATGAACGCACATTGTATTTACAATAAGCTGACATAATATAACATTGAAGTTTCAAAACTGTGAAGGTTGTACCGCCAATCTACTTTGTACAATTCTTTCAGGGTATCTTGTCTGTAGCGCTTCGAGCTGCAGAAGCTGAGGCATCGATTCCGAGGAAGTTATACAGTTCGACCGTATTTGCCGGAAACACTGATCCTAGGTATTGCAGGTTTTGTAGTGAAGATCGTAGACAAGGTGTTGCACTGCACCGGGTTCGTTGGACAGTCCGAGAGTTTGTTGTCACTTCCCAAATGTCGGGTGAATCCATTCGGCCACAAAGGAGTTGAGCCAATGTGTGAAGGTTCCTCTCCTTGATGGTTTCCCACGGTTTAAAGCAGAGATTTGCATAGAGCACTCTCCGAGAGATGGTAAAAGGGTGGCACATCACCATGTTTAACCATCTCAGGAGCCAGTAATCTGTCCCAAGGAATCTCTTGAGTTGAGCAGGAGAGGCCCCTGACCAAATCACAGATGCATAGAGCGGTATGGGGATAAAATTCCATTGGACGTAATCCAAGATGAACTCTCGAGGCCTAAGACCGACCAACACCTGTCTGATTTCTGGAGAGCAGCAAGCATTTTCTGTCTGGACATTTTGAGGTAGTCTTTGCAGGTTAGTCTGACATCCCACTCCAATATATTGTTATATTTGATAATTTTCCTGTTGTTAAGAAGTTGATTTAGAATAACAAGTAGGTTTCCTTCGATTCTGAAATAATATTCCAAAATTTTCACCAGCTCTCTCGTTCAAAGTGTTTCAAAAGCTGCTTCTATATCCAGGAATACGATTTCGAGTTGTTTCTTAGTATTTAGGGCTTTTTGGATTGCCCAGCTGGTACTTAAGACATTACACAGTGTGGACCTTCTAGGAATAACAGTATGGAGATGATGTGGTCATCTGTTGAAACAGTGTTTGACTAAAAGTGGGCTGGATAGATTTTTCAACGACTTTCAGCAGCCTGCAGGATATGGAGATTGCTCTGTAGCCTTTTAGGACATTCCATTTGGTAGTTTTCTGTACTGGTAGGGTGTGATAGATATTCCATATTATTATTATTATTATTATCTGTTTATTTCTCTTTCGAGACACCCATAGACAGCACGTGGCTAGAGGGTGTGGTTACATTATAGTATTTACAAGCATGTTTACATGAACTTATTTACAAAATTTGGAGATGCAAAAACACAGAATATGTAGTTAATGAATTAATTGCAAATGGTTGTTAAATGCTAAATATTATTATATAAATTATTAAATTAGTCTTATTATATTTATACTTGCCGATACACATTACCAAAGATTTCTGTCCTATACATTTTGTCTGTACATAGTTTCTCTGCATCTATATTCAAATTATTAAAATAATTCACAGTATTTGCTGGGAAAAATCTCCCCAGAGAGTCCAATTGAGTCAGTTGGCACTTGAGACTTGGTTCTTCCCTCTTTATTCTCGGTCGTATCATCCGGGGGCGAGTGATCACGTTTCCCACTTTCGGCGAATCTATTCTCTCCGTTAGTAGCTTTGCCAGAGTTAAGATGTTTCTGGTTGTGATGATATACTTCCAGGGTGTGATGTCCAGATTGGCAGACAAGACCGCTCTTGAGATGGTAAACGGTTTCCCGGCAATCTTGTTTAGCCATCTCAGGAGCCAGTATTCTACTCCTAAGAAGGCCTTGATGTTGTTCTCGGGGGCCGATGACCAGATAGTCGATGCGTACAACGGAATCGGTGTAACGCATTTAAGGATGTATTGAATCATGAGATGAGGGCTTCGGAGACCGGTGAGTTCTTGTCTAGTGCTCCACAGTGCTGCGTATGTCTTTTTCCTAATGTGTTCGAAGTGAGGTATGAAGTTTAATCCTTCATCCCACTTAAGGCCAAGGTCAACATGTGCGGGGGAATTTTGGATTCTGGTATTGTTCACAAAAATCGTAATTTCATTTTTCTTCTTTTTGTTGGTGAAGGTCATTTGGGCAGTTTTCTTTTCATTAAGTTTCAGGCCAATGTAGTGCAGATATTCTTCTAGCTTCTTGATTGCCTTGTTTGCTTCCTCTGATAGATGGGGTGCAGTTTCTTGTTCTTTAGATGTTACAAAAAATTTCAAATCGTCAGCATATGTAATAAATTGTTCACAGTTTTGAGCTAAAAATGGGGCTAGTGCTATTGCAAAGAAAGTGGCGGACAATACGCCCCCTTGAGGTACACCCCTGGAGATACAGTAAGATGCTGTTTGTTTCCCGTTTATTGCGATAATTTGTCTTTCTTGAAGGGTGTTAGTGAGAATGCTTAAAGTGCTTCCTGAAATGAGGAATTTCAGGTATGAAGCCAGATTGTAGAATGCGGTTGAATATATTATGCAAAAGGTCGATCACGCAGGCACTGCAAATTTTGAGAATGAAGAGCGAAAATCCGTTGGGAGCAACTGTAGGTTTGTTGGGTACGCTGTTAATTGCTTTCATTATGAATCTCGCGAGATCGTAACATGCGTAAGTGAAGTCCTAGCTGTATCTGTGATGGTCGCTACAGGGAGGAGAGGATGTTGTTCTAGACCAGGGTGGAAGGTTGAGTGTACCCACTGTTTGAAGGTTTCTTCATCTTTACCACTTCACATCCACGTGTAGTAGCGATGCGTTTAGAATGCCTGAGCCTTCTTTGAATATACTGAAGATGGACCTCCTTAAGCGCAGGAAATTCTCTCTTTGTTTGCTGTAATTGATGTGGTCTTGCAGGGATCCAGATCTTTTTCAAGTTCTGTAGGCTTTTTGTTTTAGATTGAAAGCATGCTTTTGCCTCAGGTCAGAACCACCGCTTGATTGTTGAGGATATTTTACATGCCTTCGACGCACCAATGAGAGCTATGTGTTTCAATTCGTTAGAAAGAGCATTTATTTGCTTCGTCCACAGGTTTGGAGTAGAGGTTGTTCCAATTCAATGCTTTAAGTTCAGCGAGGATAGCATTTGGCTTGATAAGGTCAGTTGAGAACCTAGTGACAATACGCACTGGGTCCTGGGATTTTCTCACTGAGACTGAGGTTGCAGGTGCCTGTGCAGATTCATAAACAATTGGGAGGTTGTTGTTATTTGGTTTTTAGGGGCATTAGCAACTAAGGCCATGTTGCTCCGGGATATGCGGTGGTCATTCCCTGACCTTTCCGAATCCTCCGTATTTGGTGGTGACGGGCTCGAAATCCCGGTCTAATCAAGAAGCATGTGCTACACACTGCTGCTGCTCCTTCCCACCTGGCTACGGAGGCGCCAATTGGGAGGTGGTTCGACTTCAACTTGGAATTATAGGGAATGATTTGAATTTTCGCCAAATTGTGAAAGACGCTGTCAAGCACCTGATTGCCCCTGGTCGGTGGAATATCCAGGGGGGGAAGCCCCAAGGTAAGCATAGTATCTTCGATGTCTTGCCTTGTCTCCTTGAACCGTTGCAAAGGCATGTTAAAATCCGCTAAAATGGTTGTTTGGATTTCCGGCAGAAGATGGGAGGACAACCATGCAAAAAAGTCTTCTGTGATTGATGGGGTGTGTTCTGGCGGGAGATACACGAGGCCGATTTGGATAATTTTTCCATTCTTGCTGAAAATTCCAACGATTGTTTCGTAGTGTAGCGTTTTATTGCTGTGAACGTGTAGCGAAAACAAATAGCACAGTACTGGAAATCCTCTTCAACACATGTCTACATGAGGGCACCTTTCCTGCCCCCTGGAAAACAGCAAACCTTAAAGTCCTCATTAAACACCCTGATAAGCCCCCCAACTTAGCTTCCTCCTACCGCCCCATTGCCCTACTTCCTGTCATAGGCAAAGTCCTAGAAAAACTAATAGTAGGCAGATTCCTACAATACTATACCAAAAAAAATCTTTCCTCACACTGCCAATTCGGCTTCACCCCTGGCAAGTCAGCTGTGGGAGCTATCAAACAAGTTCTTAATACTATCACTTCATCGGAATTTAATTATGTCCTAGGTCTCTTTGTAGACTTTAAAGGTGCCTTTGACACCTTATGGTGGCAAAGTGTGCTGGCAAGGTTTCGAGAGGCAGAGGTCTCAATTCCGATCTATCGTCTAATTACAGACTACTTCTCAAACAGGCACCTTGTGGTCTCAAGTGGAGCATGCTCCGTAACAAGACCGGTGACCCGCGGCTGCCCACAGGGATCTGTTCTTGGCCCAGTTTGCTGGAACATGGTCCTTGATGAGTGGCTCGCAAAAGATTTCCCCCAAATAACTAAAATAGGGTATGCAGACGATCTTGTTCTGCTCCTACAGGGTAACTCACGGCTTGAGCTGGAAACCAGAGCAAGAGAGGCCTTAAATGATCTAATCTCCTGGTGTGCAACAAACAAACTAGAATTGTTTGCAGAAAAAACAAAACAAGTCCTTTTTAAGGGAAAACTCAACAGAAACAGGCCCCCATTAATAAAAATCAATGAACAGAGTATAGGTAGGGAATCCACATACAAGTATTTAGGAGTCATACTAGATGAGAAACTAAACTTTGTAGAGCACGCAAAATATCTAAGAAATAAAACCCAACAATTAACAGGAAAATTATTGAGAATTGCCCGGAAAAAGTGGAACGTAAAATCATCTACACTGGCAATGTATTACAAATGTCTATTCCTACCCATTATATGCTACGGAGCAGGTGCTTGGGCACCCAGCATTAAACACTGCCTAGTAAAAAAATACTTAATGCAGGCACAGAGAATTTTCCTGCTGGCCTCCTCCAGAGCATGTAGAACCATCTCTACATCAGCACTCCAGATAATATGTGGTAAAATACCAATAACATATGAAATTATACAGGTATATCTAAAATACTATAGAAGACAAGGAACCCCACATTCCCTAGGAGAATATACAACAGATCCAAATGAGACAGATAAGGAAGAAAAAAGAAGATTAAGAGAAATGTTCATTACAGACTGGCAAAGAGAATGGAGAGAAGACACCAAAGGGAGAACAACATACCAGTTCATCCCCCTGGCACAGGAAATAAATAAAAACAATAAACCCTGGTTGAGCCCAGATTTATATACTACCTTCCTCCTGTCGGGTCATGGAAGCATAAATGCAAGACTGCATGCTCTGGGGCTGGCTGATTCCCCCAACTGCAGATGCGGGTCACTGGAAACCGTACAACATATAATGCTCGAATGCATAAACTACACAGACCTGAGACAACCATTCCAGCTTGTAACAGAAGTGTATCACACTGAGGATTTCCCCAAAGTGCTGGAATCACCAGATAACTTTCAAGCATTAGTAAACTTTGCAACAAGTGCATTCAAAAGAAGAAGAACCCTCCTCGGTATGCCGGAGTAAAGCAAGAGGCAACACACAAGCCCATACCTAAAATTGGGAGAGAGGACACAGCATGGATGGAGACTAACCTACGGAAAGGGACTGATATATATTCTCAGTACCCATGCTAAAAATACCACAATAAAAAGGAATACATGCTGACTGCAGCACTGTCATTTCAGATAGTCATAACAATGGACATAAACTGTACATGTACCATAATAAACAGTACCAGGAACAAAAGACCAGTCAACCCCAACATGGCAAAAGTCTAAGACACAACAAGTGAGTAAGGGAAATGCAGAGTATACCCTATGCCACAGAAATATGACAATAACAAGAAGTAATGATTGCAACATGGAAAACAACAAAAATAAATTCAAGGGCATGGTACTGAACTACATCCTCAGTGCCCATGTTTCAGACAACACGGTGCACTTACCACACAAGTAGTTTAGCGCCATTAAGAAAATACATGTTGACTACAATAGTACCTTCTTAGGGAATCTCAACAGTGGTCATAAACCTTATATGTAAACTCTCAATGACCAGATCCCAGACATCACAGTATGCATACCTTGCAAACAATATGAGCCATAAGAAGAAGATGAAGAAGGAGAGGAAGAGAAAGCGAAGTGAGCAGAAGAAGGAAGAAAGAGAAAAAGGAAAGAAAGAGGAGGAAAATCACCGATGAACGTGGCCAAACAACTGCACATGTGCCAGCACACTACGGCAAAACAATGGGTGTTGGGTCACACAAGATTATGCCCAAGAGGAAGGAAGAGAAGAGAAAGAAGATGGAACATGGAAGAGTGGGGAAAAGGAAGTAAAGAAGAAATGGACAATGCCGTATCCTGATAGAACAATACCGTCCAGACTCCAGCCTTCCCACTCTTGGACAGGATTAATGACCACAGACCTGTCATCCCAGAGAACCATAGAAATGGTCATAACCTACGGAAGAACCATAAACTACCAGAGCAATGCTCACCAACACCAGGTAAATCTGTCAGTGCCTGAACTTAAGGAACACCTAGAGTGTATAGGTAATGGTGAAGAATAATCCCAGATCACAGTAGTATTGCACGAACAAATGTAATGCCTATGACATTGAAAACAACAAAAATAAAACCAAGGGGCAAGATACAGACCTACATCCCCAGTGTCCAAGTTCCAGGCATTACAGCACTCTCACCTACAAGAGGTTATGTGCCAATGAGAACAAAGCATGTTGATGTTACCTACAATCCTAACATCTCAGAGAACCATAAGAATGGTCATAAACTTTGTATGTACCATAAATCACAAGTGCCAGGCTTAACAAGACCAGATGAATCTGCCAGTGCCTGAGCCAAAGGAATATCTAGAGTGTATAGGAAATGGTACACACAAGGACATATCCAGGAGGAAAGAAAAGAGAGGAAAGAAGGAGAAAAGAGGGAAGAAGGGAAGAAAGAAGAAGAAGGAAAATGGAAGAGAGGGGAAAAAGAAAGACAAGAAGAAATGGACACTACCATGCCAGATTGCGTACCAATATGAACTGATCACATCATTCCCACTCTTGGTCAGGATTGAGCCCTGCAAGAGATGGAATAGTACATCCCTCCCACTCTTGGCCAGGACTGAGCCCTGTGAGAGATGGGGTATAGGGATATCGAAAAGTAAATGATAGTCCTTATATTATTATAGTTTAATTTATTTTATTTTATTTATTTTATTTTAATATATTTTACTTTATTTTATTTATTTTAATTATCTTATTTTATTTTACTTTACTTTATTTTAATTGTTTTATTTATTTTATTTTACGTTACCTTATTTTAATTGTTTTATTTACTTTATTTTATTTTATTTTATATCTAAGGGGAAATAAAAAACCAAAAAAGTGTGCCCTGGTAATTCTGCGGGGACCTTCCCTGATGCATTACCCGGCCACACAGGATTAACTTGATGGGACATCAGACGTCCAAAAACTTAACCACAGGACCGGAGCAGTCCGTGTCCTCTTAAGATAAAGTAGATCCTGGCTGCCTCCATGTGGCTAGGGATGGGAGTGAGGGGCTGTGACACAAACCTGCCACAGCCCCCTACTGCTAAATGCCAGGTGCCGGCTAACACACAACGCAAACACAACACTAATGCACACCTAATTACATATTTCATCTATCAGATGCATTTTTTTTTTTTTTTTTTTTTCCTTCTCAAAATTCAAAAAACTTAAAAAATTTAAAGAAATTTTTTTTTTTTTTTTTTTTTTTTTTATTTTATTTTATTTTTTATTTATTTATTTTTTTTTTTGTGTGTTAAATATATACGTGAAATTTTGATGCTCTTTTTTTTTTTTTTAAGTTCTTTTCTAAGCCGGCAACTTGGCAAAAAGCCTAACAAACGGCGGATATAGGGGAAACCCTGGAAGCCGCTAATAACTTACAAATACACTTTCTGTGAACGTGTAGCAAGGTTTTCCGTCCAGCAAACAGACAAATCGACCGTAGAACACTCGCAATTAACAGACATAAGACACAACACGGCAGATGAATTTAATTATTCGGGTGGCCTAAATATAATAGTTTGGTTGGTTTTTTTTTGTGAACATGTAGCTGCCGGAAAGAGGTCTTGAAGAAGATGATAACTCAGCCTCCTCTCTTATCTTTTCTGGAGTTTGCTAGATAGCGATAACGAGTGAAGGAGAGGAGCACCTCCACTCAACCACCTCCTTTCCCTCTCTCAGAGGGAAAGGAGGTAGTTGAGTACGGTTCACCGGTGTTAGAGTCATAGATTATCCGAGTTCTGTGGAAGGGGTAGTTGTAAAAGGTGTTTCCCCTCATCTACCCAAGTTTCCGAGATGCAGATGAAATCTATGTCTTCCTGAAGGAGCAGGGCTTGCAAGCTATGGAGCTTGTTAGCGAGGCTCCTAACATTTTGTAGAAAGAAAGTTAATGACATTTGTGTACCACCCATTTGTCTCTTGAAAATTGATTGCTATTGGTGTATAATATTGGCCTTGTGATTGGTATCATTTTTTGTTTCAATAAATGGATTAATTTAAGGCACTTGTCGGCCAGACTGCTGGGTTAAGAACCTCGTGGAGGTGAGCTCTGGGGCAAGAACGCACAAAAGAATAGGATGGGAATTTGATTTTGATGGTTCTAACATTTACTTTAATGCCGAGCTCTTTGTCTAGGAAGCTTTTGATAGCAGTGGCCTGGGTAGTAGGCCCCAGCCTAGTGATGAACAGCTTGGCTCCGGTAGTCACATCTGTGATGTTGTAGGTTTCGCAAAAGTGCCTGAGCCAGAGAGTTTCCATCCGCTGACTGCTCTCTTGGTGTCCCATCCGTCTCGATTCGACATGCTGTTTGGGGTAGACCTGCTTCCTGGGAAAGAGTCTGCATTTGTGTTGGTAGCTGCTATCTGAATGGCTTTTGCAAACGATCTCGAGGGTCCTTCGGGATCAACCTGGGGTTTGTACAGCTCTCTCAGAGGGAAAGGAGGTGGTTGGGTACGGTTCACTGCTGTTAGAGTCGTAGATTATCCGTGTTCTGTGGAAGGGTAGTTGTTAAAGGGCATCTGAGAGGTCCTAATTGATGGTTTCCTGGTGAATGCTTGTTGAGGGAGCAGGAGAAAAGAGGAGCTGGAGCGTGGAGCGGGTGGTACCTGGGTGCTGTGGTTTTTTCGGATCTCCATTGGTTTGTTCGCGGGGCTTGTTAGACATACTCATTGTTGTCGGGTTGTCTGGTGTGAGGTTCCTCTTTTGCAATTCTATCAGCATCGGTTTTGGATTTATATAGCTTAACAAGTTCCTGTGATGAAAGGACATTGGTAATGACTGAGGCTTCACCACGTTTGGAGAGCTCTGATATGTTAACTAAGTCGGTGATTAGGAAAGTTAGGTCCTTAATTTATTTCTGAGCAGTAATAGTTCATCTCTAATCTCAGTGTTTGGAATTTTTAGTCCATAGTTATCGCTAAGCATTTTTCAAGGTTCTTTTTCATTGGTTTCACCATCTCTTCAAGACTGTGCCATTCAGGAAACATAACAATGTTGTGAGATGGAGGATTCTGGTAGGCTATTTCCTGCATGGCGGGAACAGTTGTTTTAGTCGATGCAGGAGGGAGGTCGATTGGTATTATTTGCTGCTTTTCATTCATATCAGGAGTTTGGACGTCAGCCAGTTTTTGGTTATCGACTTGTTGATCCTCAGCTTTTTTGTTTGATCCTAGGAAAGCTTCCACAGGGGAGTTGGATAATATTTCATTTTGGACGTCCAGATATATGGTTATATTTGTTTAAGTTTTCAATACTCTTCCCAGAACCAGCATGAGTTGTTGTTGTTGTTGTTATTTGGTTTTTAGGAGCATTAGCAACTAAGGCCATATTGCTCCGGTGATATGCGGTGGTCATTCCCTGACCTTTCCGCATCCTCCGTGTTTGGTGGTCACGGGCTCGAACCCAGTCCAATCAAGAAGCGTATGCTACTCACTGCTGCTTCTGCCCACCTGGCTACGGAGGCGCCACCAGCATGGGGCAGGGTTTCATTATAATGTTGTTTGGAATGTAGTGTGCTAACACTAGTATGCCTCCGTCTACCTCCATTTTTATATAGTTGCGTTCTGGGGGCAACTGGCTTAATGTAGGCTGAAATATTTCCATTAACATTAGCATCGTCACTCTCATTTACGGTCGACTGTATCCCGATATCAAAATTCGTTTCTAAATGGTTGGTGGGTTGGCTGTTTGTACATTTATCCTGAGACATTACCGGGCTGGCTTCAGTCGCAGTCAGTCTGGGTGACTTCCTTACTTGTGGTTTGCGACTTCCACTGGTAGCTTTCCTACAACGCGAACATCCCCAACGAGCTCTCTTAATAGAAGAAAGGCGTCTTAAATCTGCGACTCCGCTGCAATCCCGGCATAGATTTCTTCTACATTCAGCAGTGCAGGTCAGTACAGTAGATACCACCTTCTTGCATTCATCACAACGTCAGACGACCGGAACCGGAATCCATCAACGTTTAAAGGTGATACAAGTATTCCTAGAATGCAGTTCCGCTGTAGACGTCAGGACAGTCAGGGTTAAACTATTTTATACGGAGAAACACGCTGGATTTACCCTGTCGTCAGGTGAAGTGTTTTAAGTGCAAGCGCCTTTAAGTACTTTTCAAAAAATTCAGCAGGAGTGACCTCTTTCTGTAACGGAGTCACACTAATTAAAGTATTTACAGAGGATGAATTACGCTATTGTAACATGGGCATAGTACATTTTTTTTTTTTTTGGTAGTTGGCGCATTGGCTTCTGTGGCCATAATGCACCTTCCAAGGTTTTTTCAGTACTTTGATCCAAGCCCGAGGCGGGATTCGAACCCGCGACCTTTGGGTTGCCAGGCAGGCACTTTACCCACGTAGCTAACCCGGTCGGCGAGCATAGTACAGCATTCCTCTCCGGCGCAGGGATTAATGAGTTGTCCTTTACTCCTGTTAGCTGTGACCTTGACTGCAGCTCACTATTTTCCCCTCCTCGCCCTCCTTTTCCTCCTAGTGGGACATGGGCCTGCCCCACTGACCACAGGGGTCACCTCCTCTATCGACCCCTTACTTCCTATTTCCTTCCCCCTAGCCTTCAGTCTCTTCCCTACTCTGTTCACTTTCACCGCGTAACCCCACAGTCTAAATTTAAATCTCTGACCTGGGGTCACCTTCCCTATTGGCTCCATATTTCTGGCTTTCCCCCACCTGTCTTCAGTCTCCCCCCTACTCTGCCTAAACAATAGCGGATGTCAAAATTTAAAAAAAAAAAAAAAAAATGTCAAAATTCCAAATGCATACGAAAACCCCTTTCAGTCTACCTTTCAGCGACTACTTCCCAATACTATTAATTAATTAATTTATTTATTTTTATATTTTATTTTATTTATTTTACTTTATTTTATTTATTTTACTTTATTTTATTTATTTTACTTTATTTTATTTATTTTTAGGTCCTTGCCACTGAAATCTCAGGAAATTAGGTGGCAGGACCTGCCAGAGTGAAAACGTAAAATTACTGGGTACCTGGTCTGCCTCCCCGAGGCATAGTGTGGACAACGTTGGGCCCCAGTAGGGGTCTAGCGGCTAAATGGCCAGAAGAACAACGAAACACAACACTACACTTACAAAATCCATACACTTTTAAATCTCTGGCCTTCCCAGTGAACTGGTACACCTACAATGAAAGCAACGCGGAGATGGGGGAAACCTCTGGTGCCGTTAGACACGAACACACTATACACTATATACACTATTTGCGAACAGTGCACTATTTGCTGGGTGCACATTATGTTTGAGTGTGCCCAATACGAAGACCTTAGATGCAGACTAATAACTAGAGTTCACATCTACCGAGGGATCTTGAGTCACATCTACTAGATACACAAGAGGAATACTTAGCCTTAACTGATTTTGCCCAGGGATTATTTACCAGGCGCCAAACACTAACCGCCATATACAGAAGACCTTAAAGGAATGAGACAAAACAAACCTGCAGCGAGATGACACAGAGGAGCCGACTATACAGACCTTGGACTGAGTACAAAATGAACTGGGAAAAGACAAGTGACAATATATTGTCTAACCACAAGAGTCATGATTACCGCCAATGGAAGCGGAAAAAAAAAAAAAAAAACCTTTAAATAGTTGTGACATCAGAACAAAGGGACACTGCCCCAAGACCTTGCAGCATAGACCCATTACATAATGACAAAAGGTAGCGTGAGGACTATCAAACATCACGGAAGGGATAAAACCCCATAATGACAGCCAGTAGACTTGATTATGACCCCAAGATAACGACCAGAAAATAGGACCCAGTACACATGCAGTCTGGAAGGATGACATCCCAGATTTAACCCCCTATTAGTGTCCCACCTAGATGAGACTCAACGGCCAGCTTTTTAGGGCCTTCAAACTGATGGAGACGACATACGGTGGCACTCTCCCGCCGGAACAGCCTATTGGCGACCCAAATGCGCACTCTCTTGAGCGGATCTTTCTTTCCAAACTCCTGGGGAGGAGAGGCTTGCCTCTCCTTGCCTCCCCAATTTTCTCACTCTGGTGGGGCACGGGCATGCCTCACTACCTGCAGGGGCTATCTACTCTGTCGGCCCCTTATTTCCAACTTCTTCCCCCCAGTCTTCATCCTTCCCCCAAACTTTTGTCTTGCACAGCGTTTAGCCCTACATTTAAAAATCAAAAGAGAACATCAAAATTCTTGCCCGAACCTATTTGGTTTTTAAAACTCACTTTCACCGCACAGCCCCACGTCGCGTACTATTAATACTAACTTGCTAAGTATCACTAATATTAACCTCGATTTATTTATTTATTATAATTATTATTATTTATTTATTTATTTTTTTTTTATTTTATTATTATTATTATTATTTTTTTTTTTTTGGCCCTAGCCACTGAAATCCCAGGAAAGTAAGTGGCAAGACCAGCCAGAGTACAAATATTGGTAACACCCGGCTGGCCTCCCTGTGGCAGGTATTGGTAACGTCGGGTCTCACTAGGGGCCCGGCGGCTAACAGGCCGGATGAACAATGGGCACAACAAACTACACAGTACATATCCCACACACTTTTAAATCTCTGGCTTGTCCGATACAGAGAACATACGCGGAGATGGGAGAAATCCCAGGTGCCGTCAGACCCCGAACATACCTAATACCTAATATTTGTGAACAGTGGCCATTCGAGAGCAATTATAGATAAAATATTATGAAAATATATTATTACTTGTTGGACAGCCGATCATGAAATATTCATCATTCAGTAGCCCTTGATGAGAGGAGTCTCCGGGTACCACATAGTCATTGGGATTAAAAAATTAAAACTGATTTTCTGGTTACATTCGGGAGCACTTCAACCGTAGTGCTCATACCAGATGGCAAAGTTACGACTCCTGAGGGCATCCTCTGGAAACGGTAGCTGAATGCACTAGGTGTTTTGCACGGATTCTAATGAAAATGTCCTGGAAACAGGACCTGATGACTATGAGTATAGTGAAGAGTGAACTGATGTCGGGAAGACAAACTGAATGGCAATATCATACTGTTTTAGTTCTGCACTGGCATTCCTGTTATGTTTATGTTATATGTCTTACGTTTTGTTATCTCTCTGTAAATAGTGATGTAGATGTGAAATGTTCTTTAATTTCTTGTAAAAAATAAGACAATGGTATGTATAATATAATAACACAATGTATAATAGATATATAACATAATAAGATAATGGGCTAAAATCTATTATTTGGGTACAACTTGTCAGCGAAGTGGGCGTGGACACAGAACGGAGTGATTGTTGGTCGAGAACGGTCAGAACGGTCAAGTTCTGTGATTGGGTGATTATTTGTGAAGGCGTTTTTTTTCTGATTATTTTATG
Source organism: Mastigoproctus giganteus (assembly GCF_048544385.1). Lineage (NCBI taxonomy): Eukaryota > Metazoa > Arthropoda > Arachnida > Uropygi > Thelyphonidae > Mastigoproctus > Mastigoproctus giganteus. The sequence continues at coordinate 109,569,521 of NC_143581.1, read as the reverse complement.
TCGTCCAGTAGCTTAGCTTAGGTAGGGTGTTTATCCCCCCATTCCGCTGTTTTAAAATGGGAAAATGAGTTCCCGATTTTAAAACAGCGGCAAGTGGGAGGTGATAAAAATCCTAGCCATGTCAACCTAGGAGGGCAGGGGACGAGGGAAAACAGTGATGGGCACCTGCCAGTCACTGCCTTCTTCCAGACTGTTAATCGAAGTATGGAGTGGTACCCAAGATCTGAATTTTTAGCAGACAATGATATGTATAATAGCATTATGATTTGTATAAATTATATTTGTATATCTGAATGTGCACCAACTGGTCAATAGCCGTAAGCGGACATCTCTTAGGAGAAAATAATAATAATAAACTAACATACACCTTCGGGGTCATAGATTGCACTAACACCGAGCTGGAGGACATCATGAGAAAGACAAGGACAATAATGACCAAGAGCCGCCAACGCCACCCGAAGTCACGGTAGAGAGACTGACAATTGCTTAGGAAGGAGGAGGAGGAAGGAGCCTTATAGACTTCATCAAGCAAAAGAAAACAGCGATTGATAACGCTGAAGAATTACTTCCAGAGGCAGCGCTCCACCTGTCATAAGGAAGATAGACAAATGGTATATCACACTCAACCTAAGCGAGGAGTTCCGTCCCAACCAGAAGGAACAAACGAAGCTAGAAAGATGGGCAAAGAAGGCACTCCATGGCAGACGCTAGAATGACCTCCATCAAGATCACAGAGATAAAATTGTTTCAAATGCATAGCTCACGAGGTATGAGGTATGAGGTATTGAGGGTCTAGCGGCTCCTGGGATTTCTCCCATCTCCGCGAATGTTCTATGTATCGGTGACAGTACCCTGTCAAAGCCAGAGATTTAGAAGTGTGTGGGTCATGAGTAGTGTTATATGTTGTGCCCATTGTTTATCCGGCTTATTGGCCGCCAGGCCCCTACGAGTGGGACGCTCTTTTCGAAGACAAGGATTCATGCTCGCCATCCAAGAACAGGTAATCAACACCAGAAACTATAGAAAATACATCGCCAAGGAGCCCGGAGTGTCCGATGACACATTTCGAAGATGCCACCTGGCCTAAGAAATGCGCATTATAGCCTTAGTTGCTAATGCGCCAATAAAACCCAATCAATCAATCAGCCTAAGAAACGATCCAACACATCACCATCACCGCGGGATGTAACGTCATTACCCAGACTCAGTACACTCTTAGACACGCCCAGGTAGCCAGGATAATACACCAGAAGCTAACAAGGAAATACCAGTTGATCAAAGAAAGTGTGCTGTGCTAAAAGTACGAACCCCAGGCAGTGCTAGCGACCCCAACAAACCACAAACTGTACTGGGACCGCGCCATAATAACGGATAAGACAATTCCGCACAACAGACCGGACATAACCCTTGTGGACAAGAAGGAAAATGCTACCTATCTGATTGTGGAAAAGGCTACCTATCTGGCAATCTGCAGAAAACCCATGGGGAAAAAATCAGGAAGTACACGAAAATCAGGAAGTTGGGAAATCAAGGAGATGCAACAAGTAACGACCATCCCGATCATCGTGTCAACCACAGGTATGATGCCAAAGACCTTAACATAAAAGCCTTGCAGCAATAGGTCTCCGAGAGAACACCTACAAGGAACTCCAGAAAGTCGCAATCCTGAACACCTGTAGGATAGTCAGAGAGTTCCTCGACCAACAGTAACACTAGACATAACAACAACCACCCTGTGTACTTGGTAGCAGTACCCGTCACGAGGTGGAACCCCCAATAAGGGAGAAATAATATAATAATAAAAATAACAATGCCTGCCGTTAGCGAGGTGCTGAACCCACCTTCCTAACACCGCAAATCAGGTCTTTCTCTTCCCCCACCATACTGACGAAATGGCTTCATACTGACAAAATGACAGGCCCACCCGTATCGTCACTATATATGCTGCGCCGGTATGTGACATCACTTTTAAGTGCTGTGGAATGCGTCCACTCGTGGAGACAGATTATTATACAACAACGATTATTATATAGAAACAGATTATTATACACTAAAGCCAAAACATCGCTGGTTGCGATGTTTTGGCTTTAGTGTATAATTAAATTTTCTGTTTATACTCCGGCACGACAACCAAGTCAGTAGAGTTTACAATAAATCGTCAATACAAATATTTATCGTATTTAGTAGTCACGGGCTTGAAACCCGGTCCACTCAAGGAAAGCGTGCTATGCACTCTCGCTCCTGACCACTGGGCTACGTCAGGCCTAATAATCGTGTCTACAGTCTCGGGTCATTATTTATTTATTTATTTTATTTATTTTTTTTTTTGTTTTTTGTAAATACCAAGAAATTTCGGAATATGTGTTATTGGGTTTGCTTACTTAAACTGCCGCCATCTCAAGGTAACCTCAAGGTGGAAGTAAAGTGGCTGCTTGGCGATAAATCTAAACGAAGACAGTCATTAAACACTTCCCAAACCCATTCGGGAGAAAGAACTGCACTTCACAGTGGCGGTGGAGACGACTTGTTTGGAAAATACGGAATGCCAGTGTGCATTCGTTAATATTGCTTTCGTAACAACTGAGCGCATTTCGTCTCGCTGCACATCAACATAATATCTTTACTTTATTCACCGGGCAACAGGAGTCACAGGATCAATAAACACAAAGCGAAGAAGATAAAATATGACGCGACATCAATGGCCTTCAAAATGCCGACTTCGTGGTGCACTTTTCCTTCTCGGTAACTCAGTAGACGTTCATTCTGTGCTTTTGTGTTTTCTTTCTCAGGCCGAACTGCAGCCACTACTCGCAGAAAGTGCGGGCTGTGGCATTAGTGACCTTTCCACTGTCATTGGCAATGCGCGACGAACAGCAAACTGGTATGCAAAAGTTAAGAATCCTCTTTTCAAGGATTTTTCTCTTAATGGTGTTTTTTCTACGCATATGCGATATGTTCATCTAGATAACGCGATATCTTAACTTCACAGTCCGCAAGGAATAATACTCGTTCAGCAAACATGCACCACATGAATAGTTTCAACCATCCAGTAGAGAAGTTTCACATCAGCCAGCATTGGTAGTTACTTGGTCACCTCATTTAAGGTGTCGTACATACCATCATGGGTATGTTCCATCGATTCCCCTCAAGTCGAGCATTCTTGATGTGGCCGATTAATTACGAAAAAATATAACTTTTAATGAAATTTAGTTAATATCAAATAAAATAATATAGTTTTAATAAATAAAACTAATATAGTTAATAATTAATAAAACTAATATAATTATTGTACAACTTTCGAAATGCGTTGTGAACAGTATAAAATAATAATATTTGCCTTAAGAGCTTTTTTTTAATAATGGCCTTTCTTAATGTTACTTTTTTCTTTTTAATAAATTCTTCTCACAAAGGTTTTAATTTTATACTGCTGCTGGTAATGCTTGAATTTCAAATATTATAGTGTAAATACCATATGATGAAACATACTGTATTTTTAAATGATGACAAAATATTTACTAAAACAAAATATATAAAATAGTTTACAATTGTTTTTGTATAATACGAAACATTTCTCTCTCTCTTATCTTTGTTTAATTGTCATTCAGAAGAATGTAATAATTATATAATTATTAGTGGGAATTTCTGATTTGGCTGATGTCAGCCAGACCATTTCCACAGAATCCCGATGCGGCTGGGAATCCAGCAGAAGCGAAAATCGTATTCACATTCATGGAGAGAGTGGATCTTCTGTTGCAATTGAGGCAGAACTGGATGAGGATTATATTCCTTGGATGATAAATCCTGTAAGATGCTCAAAGAATGGGAATATAAAATAAACTGGTGGTACTGGCATTCACTAATGTGATCCAAGGCTAACTCTATAGCGTGCGGCTCTGCGATAAATATGATGCATTCAGGGAGGTTCTGCTCACATATAGTGGTGTCTGGAAAGACAGCAGCAGATTTCGACTTCCAGCAGTTTGTGTAAACTGGCTGAAGAGAGACATACAAATATCTGGGGATGATGCAGTCTGAACTGCTAGAACACAAGGTGATCAGGGCTCGAATTATCTGTTAAATATCATCAGAAACTGAGAAGCCTGATATAACAGTTGCTGAATGACAGCAGTATGGTCACAGCCATAAATATTTACCCAGTCCCAGTACTAACGTTTCCTTCGGGATAATATATATTGAACCAACATCTAGCTGCAGGAGATTATGAGATCTATGAGGATAATAATTACGAAGAGTCGCTAACAGCTACCGAAATCCGCTATCGATAGAGTGGCCATAACCCAGAAAGACGTGAGGTATTTGACTAACCACACTGTACAAAAGAAGAAAACGATTAAGAACCTGCGGAATTGCTTCCAGGAAAACACAGCACCAACCTACCAAGCCAAAAGAAAAATAGATAAACGACACACAACACTCTACCTTAACAAAGAGACCCCCCCCCCCCACTTACCTAGACTGAAAAATGGGCGAAGAAGTCCGCAGCAGACACTATAAATGACTTCCAAGACTACATAGGTAAAACAGCACCTAACGCATGGCTTACGAACGGGAGGCTGTTCCCCAAGAAAGGATTCATGCTCACCATTCAAGACCAGGTGATCAACAGCAGAAACTACAGCAAATTCATCGCAAGGACTCCGGAATGACAGATGTCGATTTCTAATGATCGACACCTGACTCCAGAACCTATCCAGCACATCACCGCGGGATGCAGGGTGATTACCCAGACAGATTACACTCTCGCACAGGTCTAGGTCGCCAGGATAATACATCAAAAGCTAGCGCAAAAATACCAGTTGATCTAAGAAGTTGTACTGTATTACAAGTACGAACCTCAGGCCATTCCATAATAACTAACAAGGCGATCAGGCACAACCCTCATGGATAAAAGGGCAGGGCTACCTACCTTTTCGACATCATCATCATCATCAGACATTTTCAATCCACTGCAGGATGAAGGCCTCTCCAGCAACTTTCCAGTTCCTTCTGTTTTGAGCACTGGCCATCCATTTACTACCCAAAAACTCATGAATTTCATCTATCCATCTCCGCCTTTGTCTTCCAGGTTTTCTTCTAGCTCCTCTTGGGTACCATTCTGTTATTTTCTTAGTCCATCTGTAATCATGTCTTCGAGCTATGTGTCCTACCCAAGACCATTTTAGTTCTTTAGTTTTGATAAGAATGCCCTTTACTTAAGTTTGCTGCCTAATCCATGTGTTTCTCTTCTTATCTAACAGTCTGATTCCCAATATCATTCGTTCCATTCTTCGCTGTGTAGTTCTCAGCTTCTCTTCCATTCTTTTGGTGAGTGCCTAAGTTTCATTTCCATAAGTCATGGTGGGGAGTATACATTGATTCATTATTTTACGTTTCAGACAAACTGGGATATTGCTCTTCAGTATATGACTATATTTCCTGAATACTATCCATCCAAAATTTATTCTTCTCTTCACTTCCAGCCATTTATCATTATTACAGCTAATAACCTGTCCCAGATAAGTATATGACTCCACCTTTTCAATTACTGCTCCTTCAATCATTATTTTCCTTTCTGTGGCATACTTGTTCATCATTACTTTTGTTTTAACCATATTCATCTTTAGTCCAAAATCCTTACTAACTGTGCATAACTCATTAAGATTTTCCTCTAAATCGTTGGGATCGTGGCTTATGACCACAATGTCATCTGCAAATCGTAAATGGTTTAGGTACTCTCCGTTCACATTGACTCCTTTCTGCGACCAGTCTATTCTTCTGAAAGCTTCCTCAAGGGCAGCAGTAAACAGCTTCGGAGATATTGTGTCTCCTTGTCGAACTCCTTTCTCGATTTTAAATTTCCTACTGTCTTTGTCTACTCTAATAAAGGAGGTAGCACTCTCATATATTTTCTTCAAAATCATAATATATGGGGTATCTATGCCTTGTCTTTCCAGTGCTCGAAACATTGCCTTATGCTGTATGGAGTCAAATGCCTTTTCATAATCCACAAATGCCAGGCATAATGGTGTTTTATATTCATTTGCTTTCTCCATTAGCTGTGATATTATGTGAAGGTGATACATAGTTGAGAATCCTGTCCTAAAGCCAGCTTGCTCTTTCGGTTGATTCTCATCAAGTATTCTTTCTAATCTGTTAGTAATGACCACTGTGAACAACTTGTAGATGTGGGATAACAAGCTAATTGGTCTATAATTTCCCATTTCTGATTTATCTCCTTTCTTATGCAGCAAAACTATGATTGCATTATTCCACTGCTTAGGCATCACACCTTTTCTAATGCACTTTGTGAAGAGCCTTGCCAGTTTTTGTGTTATGTCTCTTCCTCCCAATTTTAACAACTCTACAGTAACTTCATCTTCCCCCGGGGCTTTCCGATTCTTCGTTTTCTTCAATGCATGTTCTACCTCATCAGGAAGAATATTGGGTATGTCGTATGTGTTGCTACTTTGAAATCCATCTTCCCCACTGCCGGTATCATTTCCTCGCTCCTTGTATAATTCTCTATAGTAGTCTTCTGCTATTTGAATTATGCCTTCTCTGCTGTTTATAAGTACACCATCGCTATTCTTCAGTTTCAGTATCATTTGTCTTTCTGTATTACTGCTCATGGCTGCTGATTTAAATCCTTTGTTTTCCCTTAATGCTTGTTCTACTTTTCTTGTGTTAAATCTTCTTATGTCCTCTCTGAGTCTCTTTCTAATGGCTTTGCATAACTCAATATACTCAATTTTCTCCCTGTCAGTGTGTTTCTTGCTCTTGATTTGTCGTCTTCGGTTCATCATGACAAGTGTTTCTTGACTAATTTTTTCTTCTTTGGATTTTTTTTCCTTATAGGTTTCTTGGGCTTTATCACTTTCAGAAAGTTGTAATATTCCTCGTTGATATCTTGGTCCTGAGCAGTCTGCAGAAGCTCAAACTTGTTCTTAAGTTCCAGTACATACTGCTTTTTCTCCTCCTCTGTTATCTCAAAGACCTTTGTATTATTTACTCGAGTCAGTTTTTTCCTTTTCTACATCTATATCAAGTGTACATCTTACCATTCTGTGATCACTTCCAACATTTACCTTATTCAGGACGGTAACATCAGTCACAATATATCTTCTGTTAGTGAGGATGAAGTCGATTTCATTAGTTGTTAATCCATTTGGACTCTTCCATGTCCACTTTCTGTTCACCCTTTTCTTGAAAAAAGTGTTCATTACTGACATTCCTTGAGATTCTGGAAATTCCACAAGTCTTTCACCTCTTTTATTTCTTTCACCAATTCCAAAGTTTCCTATAGTTCCTCTTTCTGCGCTGTTTTGCCTTTTTCCAACCTTAGCATTGAAGTCCCCCATAATAATAGTGTAGTGGGTTTTCTGTTCATCTAGAAGACTCTCAATTTCGGTGTACATTTCTTCAACCTCTTCATCATCATGGCTCGATGTTGGTGCATAAATCATTATAATCTTTAGCTTGTACCTCTTAGAAATCTTGAGTATTAGTCTTGACACCCTTGGTGATGTACTTTTGAATTCCAAAATGTTGTTTTTAAAATCTTTATGGACCAGAAACCCAACTCCACCTTCACTCCTTTCACTGTTTCCATTGGTGTACAGCAGATTTCCACTTGATAAACTTATAAGTGATTCATTTCTTCTTCTTGTTTCAGCCAAACCGATGATATTCCAATTCACATTTTCTAATTCCTTTTCCAGCTCTAATATCCTGTCTTCACCGATGAGTGATCGTACGTTATAACAGGCCAAGTTCAGTTTCCGTGCATGGCAGCCTGGTCGTACCCAGAGATTCTTAGCACCCTCTGCTTCCACTCTGATCCTCTTGCTGCCGTAAGAGGGAGAGTGAAAGCTGCTGGGGACTGAGGGCCATTTGTATTGTTGTGCTGTCATATGCTGGAGGGTTTGGTCTTTTCCTCTTCACGCTGACCAGGCGTCTTGAAGAGAACCACTCTATACGTTCGTTGCGACCTAAGTGACGTAACAATTCTTACCGTCGAGAAGGTGTGCATGAGTGGATTTTAGGGAGGCAGGCCAACCGGACTTCTAAATATTCTGTAATAGAGAGATATTGGATCCATCAGTGTTTTGGGCTGAATGTTTGATAACACACAGGATACCTGTTCCCCCTCTAAACCCCTTTTCGACATAGCGGTGCCCAACACCAACAACCTCCAGAAACGGGGAAAAGACAGGAAGTACACAGACCGAAGACAGGAAGGTAAATAAATGTGGCATTTGGAACAAGTAATGTCCATCCCGGTCACCGTGTCAATCACCGCATGGTACCACAAAACCTCCATAAGAACCTACCAGCAATAGACCTCCAAGAGAACACTTACATTGAACTACAGAACGCCGCGATCCTGAACACCTGTAGGATAGTAAGAGAGTTCGTCGATCAACAGTAAAAACAATAATAATAGTAACCGGAAACAACCAATCACCTAATGGATTTGGTATCAGTATCCGTCATGGGAAGGGGATATTAAAATCCCAATAAAGGAGAAAAAATATATAATAATAATAATGGAATTTTGCAAATTACGTGAAATCATAAACTTGGGCATGTATTTTATCGGAACTTTTTGAAATGAATAGCGTAAATGCTTGTAAATTACAAAATACGAATCGATTCCGTGAAATAAATGTCACTATTTGTTTCTACATGTTCCCCACACAGCGTATTTAAAATGCAATGATCTTAGAATTTTCTCCGCGACCTCGTTAAACAAACATTTAACTGAACTAAAAAAAGCCTAGCCTGTCAGGTTTTCTCATGCTTTTAATGTTATAATGCATTGACCTAGTTTTCGCTCATCGCAAAGAGCAGCCTTGCTCAGAGATAAAAAGGTGCCAAAATGATAAAAAGCAAACGGATATTGCATAAAGTAGTACAGCATATTCAGTCCACTAAATTATGATAATTTTACAGCCATTCCTTACACATACGCTTCACTAAATTTAATTATATTCAGATATCAAATTTGATTGCGCAAAATATCAACGAAAGTTTAATTATAGTATTTATGGTTGCATTTTCATCACGACATTTGACAAAGAAGAAAATTACACTAGAGCGAACTATTACCGATTAAACCCGTTAATATAAACCAGACAAATATGAGAAACAAGTAAATGAAAAAATTAACTATACCGACAATTCGATGGATAAAACGCCGAAAATAAAACCAGTCTGCTTGAAATTCTGTGTTGAATCGAAGCGGTATGCGCAGATGAAAGCAATACGTGTTGATCATAATCAAGACCCGCTGAAGCTTTCATGTTTATTTTTATTTTTTTATGAGACACCTTTCATAAGAGCCACATCTAATACTATTAACTTCTGTGGAGAAGGTTTTGCTAACATCGTGTACGCAGTGGAATTCGAACATGGGACCTTTCGTTGACACAGTGTATTCCCCATCCAGTCCCCAGAGTGGTCGACAAAAGTGTTATTTCAACAAGTTTAATGTTTCGAGCTTTTAAATTCCTTTGCCCTGCAGCTAGATAGAGAAGGCATATCTTGTAGACTTCAGTGGGCTACTTGCGTCAACATAGCGACAGTGACACCATCTGTAGAGACATGCACACGAATGTTCTTCTAGCAAATCGATGAAAACGTGATTGTATCCACAAAATGTCATCCACGAAAAAAAACTATTCTCTAAATCTTATGAAATGTTCCTGCGATGCTAGAGCGGATCGGTCTATTATGAGAAAACATATCGAAATGTTAGTCGGTGTGTTATTTGTAATATCTATGTATTTCGATAAGAATAGAAATGGTTTCGATTTTAATAAATAAATAATAACAGTAATACGTATATTAGTGTACACACCGATGAGCCAAAACATTACGACCACTTACCTAATAATGTTGGTCCTCCACGTGCAGCCAAAACAGCTCGTACCCGGCGAGGCATGGACGCTACAAGATTTCTAAATGTGCCTTATGGTATCTGGTATCAACACGTAACCAGCGGATCCTTTCACTCCTGTAAGGTCCATGGTCGAGACGCCGCAGATCAGAGTTGTTGTTCCAACACAAACCACAGATGCTCGATGGGATTGATGTCTGGGGAATTTGGAGACCAGGGCAATACCTGGAAGTCTTCCTCATGTTCCACGAACCAGTTACGAATAATCCGGGCGGTGTTGCATGGCACATTATTCTGCTGAAAGAGGGCACCGCCACAGGGGAAGACCGTTGCCATGTAGCTGGTCAGCAATGATTTTAAGTAAGTGGTAGACGTCAGAATGCCTGGCACATGGATGACTGGACCCAGGGTATCCCGGCAGAACATCGCACAAAGAATGACATCGCCTTGTTTTCGTCCCACTGTGCACCCAGGCGCCATCACTTCCTCAAGTAAACGGCGCACACGTATCCGGCTGTCTACATGGTTCAACAGGAAACGTGATTAATCGGACCAGACGACCTTCTTCCAATCACTCAAGGTCCAGTTTCGATGCTCGTGTGCCAATTATAGGCGCTGTCGCCGGTGAACCGTGGTTAGCATGGGCACTCAGAGCGGCCTCATTTTCAGCAGGGTTCGATGTACTGCGTGTTGTGACACATTACTCCCGTCACCAGGATTCCAATTACCGGCGAGTTGCGCCACAGTCGGCCTTCTGTCGCCACGTACCATCCGGGAGAGCTTTAGCTCACCTCGAGCATCGATGAGCCGTGGTCGTCCGACACCTCGCTGGCGGTTCGTGAGATTTTCCTCCTCGGACCACTTTCGGTAGGTACTAACCACGGCTGACCGTGAGCATTCCACCAGCCGTGCTGTTTCGGATATGCTCTGACCCAGTCGTCTGGCCGTTACAATTTGGCCTTTGTCAAACTTGCTTAAGTCCTGCCTTTCCCATCTGAAGAACAAGAGTAACACATTAACGGAGCTCAGTATCGGGTGTTTTGTTTTTTACGTGTCCCGATCGGTGTAATCCCCACTTATATTTGAATATGAATCTTTCATTTATTAAACCATAAATAGAACATAACCATGTACTTGCCTATTACTCTTTCATGACTGGTAATTCCATTGGTGCTTACCAATGGAATATCAGTTACTGATTCGGAGAGACTTGGGGTTTAAATCCTGAAAAGTGGAGGTTACAAGATTTTTCGCATGAATCATTTCAAGGTTTTCCACCTTGCAAATGCTCATTGCTACACTCATTACACTTATTTTAACACTATTTGAGTTGTAATAAATAAATAATAAATCATCGACAAATATGCGTCTATTAAAACAGATAATAGCTATTATAAAGGTCGCTCAAATAATACATAACTATTTTAATAAACAGCTGGGATATGCTTTACATTCCATTTATTAATTAAGGTGGTCCCAGTCAACCTATGGCAACCCCACAGTCATTTACAGATAAGTAACAAAGGCTGCATTCACAGAACAAAGATGCGATCTACCATACTTTAGTGGATACAGCAAAGACTGCGATTCACTGAGCCGTGGTTTTACAAACACGCTAAATTTCGTTGCACTCATTCGGACAATGAAGAGAAGGAGAATGTCCCACGCTGGTTTTACTAGCATTCTGTGGAGTTATACCTCGAGGGTGTCTCACCTCGCGATGTATCTCAATTCCGCAGTACGATAGCTACCAGCTGTCTCTGAACTGTTTTAAACGTTTGTTTCATTTGAAAGATCGTTGTATGATGTACTGAATGCCGAAATTCCTTTTAAATTATGCTTTAATTTAAAGAATAATTTACAATTATTAGAACTATGAAAATATAGATTTGATCTCAAAAGTTACAAAATAAGAGTACAGTTAATAATAATAAATGATAATTTAAATGATAAATCAAGGTTTAATTAGTTTAAAAAATAGATAGACTACTTCTTCAAATTTTTAAGCGCTGCCAATTATTACTCAATCATATTATTTTTAAATCTATACACGAAAATAATTATAAAAGATGCTGCACAAAATTTTAATATCGTTCATAAATTATATGAATCATCGTCAGCGCTGCTAGTTAGGGAACTGAACATTATACACAGGATGGTTCTAAATTTCTTTATCACGTAAAAATGATAAAGAAAACTATGGTTGTATCGAAAAACGTTTCTTTTTTCAATGTAGTCACAGTATATTGTATTTCTTTTAAACAGCAAAATAGTTCTAAATTTGATTACCAGGGAGCCGATTGATTTATTCCCTCCACGTGTGGTCTTATTCTTCGTTCAAGACAACCAGCTTACAGCTATACTCCTAATTTAAGTAACCAAGACCAGTCAAATTACTTTAAAATGTTGCCAGAAGATTAATTTAATTAAACATTTTTTAATTAAAGTTCATTCCCAGAATGACGACACTGTTACTGCGGCTGTCAGTGTGAAGCAAAAGGCATAAAAATGTCCAAAGCCCTCCTTGTTCTACAAGAACCTGTTAAATACTGTAAGCGTCACGAAGGCTACCTACTCTTCTTCTTTGGTCCTTAGCTGGCAGCTGGGGGAGGCGGTTGGCCACGCAACCAGTATGCTGCTGTAGGTGCCGCAGGGTTTCGGACTTGCTCTGTGATGTTCTTCCATACCTTACGATCCATGGCTTCAGTCCTGGCCTGGTTAAGGTCGAGACGTCGGCTCTTCAAGTCATCTTCCACTTGCTTGGCCCACGTTTTCCTAGGCGCGGTCCGTTGGATGCTCCATTGGGTGGGTCGTTGTCTCCAAAGGAGTGTGGATGGTATTCTGTTCGTGCCCATTCTACATACGTGGCCAAACCATCTGAGCCTTCGCTTCTGGATTTGGTCGGCAATGGTTGGTTGCTGTTGGCATCTGGCGCGGATGGTATCATTAGTGATGCGGTCGCGAAGAGAGATGCCCAAGATCTGCCGCAGGCATCGCATTTGGAATACCTCAAGTTTGTTCAAATTAGTAGGTTAGGAGGTTAAGTGTAAAGTGTAAAGTGTGTTTGGGGTCAAACGGCACCAGGGGTTTCCCCCATCTCCGCGTAGTTTACATTGTCGTGTGATACAGTACACTGTAAAGGCCAGAGATTTAAAAGTGTATGGATATTGTAGATGAGTAGTGTTGTGTACCGTTGTTCTTCTGGCCATTTAGCCGCCAGGCCTCTGCTGAGGCCAGACGTTGCCCACACTTTGCCCCGTGGAGGCAGACCAGGTACACCAATATTTTAAATAAGTACTCTGGCAGGTCCTGCCACCTAGTTTCCTGAGATTTCAGTGGCTAGGACCTAAAAAAAAAATAAATAATAAATAAAAAAAATAAAAAAATAATAATAATAAAATAAAAAATAAAATAATAAAATAAATAAATAAAAAAAAAAAAAAAAAAAATTTGAGAGGTTATCGCGTGGTGGTTGTGCTAGAATTGTGAGGCCGAAAATTGTGGGCGAATCAAATTTGGCTGTAATTAAGTTTGGATGTGTGGGGCTTTCGCTTGCGTGCAGGTAGAGTGGGAGGGAGACTGAAGGCTGGGGGGGGGCGACAGACAGAAGAGTGGAGTCGATAGGGAGGGTGACTCCTAGATTTGGTGGGGCATGCCCATGCCCCACCAGAAGGGAAAGTGTGGGTGGCAAGGAGGGAAGGAGATAGAGGGACCATCACCTCCCCCCCCGGCCAGGGAAAGGGAAGAAAAGTGGACCAGGCAAGGGCGCCAGGTCAGATTGCCAATAAGGCTAGTGTGCAGAGAGGCTCTGCAGTTTCTTCAGTCGGTGGAATGTCATTTTTGGGACATTGTCCCATCCGAGGTTTACAAAGTCCAGTTTATTTTGTAGCCATTCATCGGTTAAGATCCTATCCGAGGTTATTTAGTCCAGTCAGCCTGGATGTGCATTTGCGATTTCATTTTGTTTCTTCTGTTATGAAGTCGGATCCCTGGGGGTTTGATTTGTTCTGGTGGTCCTTAGTGGTGTCGAATTGTTTTTCTGATTATGGGCAGCTTTGATGGGTACTTGCATTCTCTTCATTGCAGTGGTTGAGGCTGGGGGAAGGTCCGTCTTCTGCTGAAGAGGCCCTGAGCGAATTTTGTTAGCGCTTTGTAGCTGTCTTCTTCTTCTAGGATGAGGTGTTCCTGGTTTTGCAGTGTGAATCGAATTTCAGTGATGAGCCGGCAGCGTAGATCTTGATACAGGTGACAGTGATACATGAGGTGTTCCCATGTTTCTGTTTGGCCACAGTGGCAGAGAGGAGTGTCACTGAGTCGGAAGCCTGATAACTTGTGTCTGAATGCACCGTGTCCGGTGAGTAGGTATGTGACGAGGAGTCCTGGAGACAGCCAGTGGGGATATTTTGGATATACCGTCTGAATTGTCGGCACGAATTTCCGAGTGATTTCACCTTTGATTGAATTTTCCCAGCGGGTTTGCCAGGTCTGTTGGAGATGCAATGTGAGTCGCTTCTTTTCCATTTTAGGGTCATTGGCTAAGTCAATCGTGTAGTTCAGGCAGGTGGACGTTTTTCGTTTGCTGAGGTGGTGTAGGATTCCGCGACGAACGATCTCCAGGTCCAGGGGGAGGGCACCCATAAGGACCTGCAGCGCGTGAGTACTCACCGTCCTGCAGGCTCTGGAGATCGTTAGCAGGGTATATCTTTGTATCGTCTCGAGTTTTCTCCTGTTGACCGCGGTGGTCGCTTTGTGGTACCAGACTCCGGAGGCATATGAAATGGCTGGCAGGAATACTGTCGTATAGAAGAGGGCGAGGGTTCTTTTCCTCAAGCCCCAGTCCTTACGGGTGACTCTTGCAAAGAGTGCAGAATAGTTTCTGATTTTATTCCTGATGTATGTCAGATGTGGTGTGAAGGACAGATTCCTATCGAGCATGACTCCCAAATGTTTTAATTCCGTTGCGAGTTTGACGGTTTTCCCCTGGACTTTGATTTGGGGAGGCCTCCTAATATCTAGGTTCCCCCTGAGTAGGACTGAACATGTCTTGGTTGGAGAAATTGTGAGTTTGTTGTTGTCAGCCCAGTCTTGCAGGATAGTGACTGCTCTATTTGCGGAGTTCTCTAATTGTGCTCTGGAGTCCTCAGCAAGCATCAGAATAAGATCGTCTGCATAAGCCTGGGATGTGACGTTTCCAAGGTTGAGATTTAGGAAGCTGTCTAGGACGACATTCCAAAGAAGAGGGCCCAGAACGGAACCCTGTGGGCATCCTCTGTGTATCAACCGTGATATGGAGCAATACGGAGTAGTGACTGTGACTGATCTGTCTGAGAGGTATGTACTGATGCATTTGTATAGATTTGCTGGCAGATTAGCCTCCCGGAGCCTGCCGAGGACACTTGGCCACCAGAGAGTGTCAAACGCCCCAGCAAAATCTATTGCGATGACGAGGAAGTACTTTCGGTTGGTTGTGGTTGCGGCGTTAACAATATTTTCCAATGCATCTACGGTGGAGTATCCTTTTCTGAACCCGAACTGATTTCGGGATTGAAGGCCTGCGTTTGAGTAGTGAGTTTCTATCCGATTTCGTAGAAGGTGTTCCATCAGTTTGCTCAGTACAGACAGTAAGGCTATGGGTCTGTAGGACCCTGGGAGATCCTGCTGCTTTGTTGGATTTTTGAGGATGAGCCGAAGCGTTGCCGTTTTCCAGGTGTGTGGGAAATAGCCTTCTTTTAGGCACTGGTTAAATAAATTTAGTATTTTTTCTGGGATAGTCTCAACTGCCTTTTTTACGATTTCTGGCTCTAATAAGTCTGCACCTGGTGATTTCCTGTTTCTTAGTTTGGCGGCTGCAATGTCCAGTTCGATCCTAGTAAAGGGCTCCTCCTCTTCGATTGTTGTGTAGGTACTATTTCTTAGGCAGAGCGATGTTTGTTCTGGGGTGGTTGGATCCAGGTGTTTCTGGAACATGGCATCTAGGATATTATTGATGGATTCCTGCCACGTTTTGGTGTACTCCCCTTGTGGCTTCTTGGTTGTGGGGATGACTTCGCCTCTGGGGAGTTTATTTGTGGTCACTCTGTAGACCACTCCCCAGGGGTTTTCGTTTCCAACTGTGGATACTAGGTGCTCCCAGGAGCGTTGTTTTCGTTCACGGATCTTTGCTGTATATTGATTCCTGGCCGTTCGGTACTGTTGTCGTAGTGCTTCCACCTCTACTGCAGGCCAGCTACGCCTGGCACGTTGAAAAGTTTTTCGGCAGGTGTTTACCACACGTCTGAGTTGTTGTAATTCTGGGGACCACCAGGGAACAGCTCCCGGAGTAGGTTTTTTCCGCTTTATGGAATTGTTTGCTGCATCTGTGATAAGCTTGACAATTTTAGCTTGGTGTTTATCTGGGTCTAGTCCTTCTGTGTCAAGTGCTTGAGCAGCTGTACGTAATGACTCCTGGAAGAGAGGCCAGTCTGCCTTCTCAACAGCATATCTGTGTTGCATTTGTCTATGTACCATTTGTCTATTTAGTTTCCGGTTTAGTTGGAAGGTAATTGTTCGGTGATCAGATGAGGTCCAGTCTTCTCTGACAGTCCAGAATGCAATGTGGTCCGCTAGAGATCTGGTAGCCAAAGTAACATCAATCGTGGCCTCCCACATCGTGTTTGAAAATGTTGGTAGGTTGTTTGGTTTGTTAAGGATCATATAGCAACTGTTTGCCAGATACTCCTCCAGGTGTTGTCCATTTACCGCGCCACGTCGCTCCGGGGTTTCACTAAACCACGCCGGCGAACGGCAGTTTGCATCAGGTTAGGAGGTTAGTAGGCTACCTACTAACCCTGCCTTGAAGTAGTCGTGCGTCAGATTTATTTTATTTTTAACATATAATACACACAACAGGCATTCGCCCAGTTAAAGTGTATAACAGAGCAATGGTTTTACAAAACATAAAAATAAATGGTAGACTAATATACTTTGTACAATGAAAGTTAATTCAAACGGGAAAAATCCAATTCACAAAAATAAAAATGATATTCATGACGTCAAGTCCAGCGCTGTGTAAACTCGCAGAAAACAGTTTGCTGCAGGAGACATCATCACACACACACGAATAATGAGGACATCTTTAGCCCAGAACTCATCTGTCAATCGGTCAACTTACTCCAAACAGTTCTGTGAAATTGTTTCTTGTTCACAACCATATCCAAGTCAAACTTGTTCATGAGTGCCAATGTTCTTTTGAAGGAGTTCCTGGATATCTCTAATCTGGAGATACCGATGTGGAATGTAGTCTTCTGTCTAGTAGCCACCACTGGAGCGTGAAGGTCAATATGGCACAGAAGATCCGGCAGGTAGGTTGAACCAGCAAAGATGTGGTACAACAGTTTTAAATCAAGAACAGTTCGCCGAGTTTCCAGAGATTGAAGCATGAAGTAGGAATAGAGATTCCGGTAGAAGATTCTGTGGTAAAACATAGGGTTACGCCTGGAAAGATAGTGGATAAATTTCATCTGTAGCGATTCTATTTGCTGTATCAAGTATGCATAGTGTGGGTTCCATATAGGAGAAGAAAACTCCGCTATAGGGAGTATAGTTGTCTTAAGTAGGAGCACAGAGAACTGAGGATCTTGAAATCTGTACGTCTGCCGTTTAATGAAGCCAATTTGTTTTTTCGCTTGGTTTAATATATTCGTAACTATGTATATAAAGTGCTTAGCATCATAATACACAGCCATTTCTGAATAAACAGAAAATTTTTAAGGTGGCATCGTTTTAGGTTATATCTCATATTGTGAATACCTTCACAACGAGTTGCCATGATATTGCACTACTTCGAATAAGTAACGCTTCACCTAAGGAGAAGACTAGTGTTACGTATTCTCAGATAGGTACCACCACCCAGACAGTACTGTTTCAGGGCTATTTGGCCCTTCTCAGTGAGTGGGTAGGTACCCAAGTGATGCAATGATGGCAAAAACAGTTATGAAGTATAACTCCACAATATGAGAGATGCCTGATGGTGTATCTCTCATATTGTGGAGTTATACTTCATAACTGTTTTTGCCATCATTGCATCACTTGGGTACCTACCCACTCACTGACGAAGGGCCAAATAGCCCTGAAACAGTGCTGTCTGGGTGGTGGTACCTATCTGAGAATAAGTAACACTAGTCTTCTCCTTAGGTGAAGCGTTACTTATTCGAAGTAGTGCAATATCATGGCAACTCGTTGTGAAGGTATTCACAATATGAGATATAACTTAAAACGATGCCACCTTAAAAATTTTCTGTTTATTCAGAAATGGCTGTGTATTATGATGCTAAGCACTTTATATACATAGTCTAAATTTGTTCGCAGCTTGAGGCTCTAGCCCTAAATGCGCCTTAGTATATTCGTAACATGTTTACCAAACCCACATGTAGCGGTAAAAGTAACTCCCAGATCTTTAACTTCGTCAACTCTGGAAATCGGCATCTCCTTGATGTAATATTCATTAACTAAAGTCTTAGTTTTCCTCGTAGCTGCAAAGGAAATAGAGCTGCATTTCCTAGGATTAACCTCCAAACCATTCAAAGCAACCCAATCAGAAAAAGAGTTGAGAGCAGCCTGAAGGTTAACTGCATCATCTTGACTGCTGATACGTGAATATAGTTTCACATCATCGGCAAACATTTAAAAGAAATGATATAGAGAGAGAATTGCTTAGGTGAAAAAACGAGTCTGATCAAATTCATTGAAATTGTCTGGTGTTCGCTATATATCTCGTGTGACTGGCATTCCCTGGAGCATGGCAGATAAAGCATTAAATGTAGGCCCATACCTGTTTTCTTCAAATCTTCATCGACTGGAACCATAAAACTATCAAAGTCATCATAATTTCAACCCAGTGGATGATTGAAAAATTGCGCAGAATTGAGAATGAGAATTTTACATCTTATGGATTAAAGAAGCCCATTTTAACTTTGATAGAATTCAATTGGCACAAATTCTTGAATTTACTCTACAGAAAACAAACTTACAGCATTCCTACGGGCACATGATTGCCAGAAAAAGCTTTCGCATCCACGTCGAATCATTCCACCTATTAATGTCACAGTATACACCCATTTGGCTTTGCATTACCAACGCCCCCCCCCCTTAGGTAGGAATGGACTCATCTGTAACGCTGGTGAAGGATCAAACTCGGAAACGGCTGATATAGATTGTAGTCGGCACACGAAACAATTAGATTTTCAGTGTCTGCGATGAACAATGGGTCGGCGTCGAGATCTTTCAGACTTCGAAGGTGGAATGATAGCCGTAAGTCGTGCAGGTGCCAGTATCTCGACAACAGTCAACATGGTTCAGTGCTCTAAATAAGCTCAAAATTTCCCCTACAAAAACTAATTTCATGGTTTTTCGAAAGCAATTCAATTATGGCAGACCTCCCAGAGTTATCCTAAATGGCTCACAAATCCCCTACGTATCCAGCACCAAGTACTTGGGACTTACAATCGATGACAAACTAAACTTTCATACTCACGTATCCAAAATTTCTGAGAAAATTAAAAACTTCACGGCTGGAATTGCAAGGATTTCCAAAAAAGAATGGGGCCTCAGCAAAACGACGTTGTCTTTATACTATAAGACTATCTTCCTACCGATTGCTGCGTATGCAGCAGGTGTTTGGTTATGGAGGGTCTCAAAAACTAAGATCAGGACTAAACTTCTTTCATTACAGCGTTCCATGTTGCTCACACTTCTACAAGCTCCTAGGACAGTGTCCAATAATGCTCTACAAGTTCTAGCAGGAACCCTGCCTCTGGATCTTTATATCTCCTACAGGGGTATGATCTACAATCTCAAAAAAGGAATTTCTGTAAATATTTTTAACATTGTAACAGACCCTGCGAACAGAATAAAAGAGGAAAAACGAAGACTCTGGAAGGAACTCACCGCTGTTTGGCAGCAAAGATGGGCTGAAAAAGTGAACACGGTGAAGTCACACGAAGATACATTTCAAATGTTGAATTCGCATCATTACTCACAGTCTCAAAATGGTTTGTGCCTAGCATGACTACATCATATTTAATGACTGGCCACGGATCGCTCAGGGCCAAACTTTTCGAAAGGAGCCTTGAGCCTGATCCTTTCTGTCACTGCGGAGCATCTGAGATATGGCAGCACGTTCTCTTTGAATGTAATGATTATTCGAATGAAAGACAGGTACTGCTGAGTAAAATAAATACTCTCTCAGAAAATAATGTACATTTGCTCATCGAAAATTCTGATGTCTTCACTACATTTCAACAGTTCTCTGCGGCAGTTTTCAAGAAAAGACTTGCGGCTAGAAACTCTACTGCGGTGTCATAATGATCCAGATTAACTCACTTTTGGGAAGAACATATCGGAAGATAGCCATCAACGCAACAGGAAATGACAGGTAGACCCCTTTCTCCTCTAAGTGATGCTGGATGGGATTCCAAGAAGCTTTGTGTACAAACGCGCCTAAATTATTAGGAAGCTAACCTCGAAGAATTGTATATAATTGCTTAACGTACAGTTAAGAATACCCATACTTCTGCGCACCCCAACACGCTTCTCTCTCATGAAATCTTATTTAAAAAGAAAAAAAGAAAAAAATAAATAAAATAAGATCTTCTCCCCATAGGATGAATCCTGCAATAATCTGAAATGCCATCAAGCCTGCTCTCTGACTCATGTAATGCTACACGTATAGAAAAACCTTCTGCAAGAACGCTAGTGTTACTGCGAGTGCTTTAATGCATGCTGGGAACTTCCTCTCCTGCCTAAAGCTCAGGAATACTATGTGAACTATCTACATGGAAATCGCCTTGAGGAACTTCTATAGCCCTACTCTACAAGCTCAGTTCTACCGGGGAAGAAATTAAATGAGACTATATTTCCCGAACAGTTAGACTACTGGACAGTCTTTACAATTGTATAAAACAGAAATACATGTAACTATTGGTAAGTAACAACTAATGTTGCTGTAAAAACGACCGTAAATAATTCTCAAATTCTGTTGCTAGAACTGTCAAACAGAGAGAGTGGTAAACCTCACTGTAATGTAAATAATGTAATCAATATTAGCAGTTTATTTTCTTGTTAATGCTAAACTTAATAGGATAACTGATATATAATGCTATCGATAACTGCAGGGTTCTTTAAAAATGTTTCTCTTGGCTGTGTGACTTCAATGGGTTTTTGGAGCTCCAGCCTTGTTTTTTTTTTTTTTTTTTTTGCGGGCTCTAGGCCTGGGCAGCCTGTGAGCGGGATAGCGGGCACCCACTGGTATTGCACTACCTCCAGTGGGTGCGGGATTTCGTGCACTTTGGCATGTAAAAGGTTTTAAAAAAAAAAACCAGGCCTGGCTACTCGTGCCTGGGGACAGGCACCAGACAGCAGCTGCACAGGTGTTGGCTGCTCCTTTGCAGAGGTCCTACATTCAATACAGATCCACTAGGTGGAGATGGGCTATGCCTAGGGGCCACCCTTGATACCAGGACACACACACACACAAGTGTTTTGTACTGTGTTTCCTCAACTGTATTGTGAATAAAAAATATATATATATGCTAGGGTAATTATATATATGAGAATGAAAATGTACATAAAATTGTTTATAGATTATTGTTTATGTTTCTTGAAATTGTACATAATATTTGGGTGTGTAAATAAATGAAAAAAAAAAAAAAAAAATGAGTGCTCCCGTCCTGGTTCGTCACCAGTCTGCCTTGAAAATAGCGGACGAACACCAGCTAATGGTCACAAGTGGGCCATCCACTTGTAGTCACGCGCATGTTGAGCGTCGTGTGTCTCGTCTGGTAACACAGGAGCGACGCAGCACAGCGGCCCAGCTACAACGTAGGAACAGCAAGATTTTGCGTACGCATAGACTTTAGTGTTTAGTGTTACAGGTCAAGAGGAACCGGTGGTTCCCCAACTTCCCGTTTTGTACTTTGTGTCGCAGAACAGTCTCTGTCAAAGACAGATAATGAGTATTATTTTGTGTGGTTTGCGTAGAGTTGTATCCACAGACTGCACGACCGTTGATCATAGACTATATTTCGTATAGGCTATGATCAACGGTCGTCAGGGCACTCCCATGTTCACTGCGCAACACAGAAGAAACTGCCTTACACAGACACTTCAGCAATAACACTGGATCACCTACATGAAGAAATCTGTCACTTGGTCTAATGAATCCCGTTTCCAACTCTATCATGCTGATGGGCGTATCGGCATTTGGAAAAAGCAGCATAAGGCCATGACATCTGGATGCACTGTTGTCGTTCCACAGGCTTCGACAAGTGGCGATGTTATGGCTTTGGCAATGTTTTCGTGGCATGCCCTGGGTCTTCTCGTCACCGTTAACAAATGGCTCAAGGAATGCCTACATTTCTATCGTAGGAAGTTCCGCTAGGTGGCTTGGTGGGTGAAGTCACTTTCTTTTCTGGCTCGTGTTTATTCGTTGTAGTATTTTATTATTTTCTGAACTTTATGTTAATTAGTTATGCTGTGCCTGATTCTGGATCGCTGTACTTGATGACTAAATGCTTCTTTATACTGAATATTTATCCTAAAGTAAGTTATTTTTAAACTTAATTTCTTCATCGCTATCGCTGTAACAGCGATAGCGATGCAGAAATTAAGTTGTTGCCATGCTGCTCCGCGATTGCTTTCTTTCGCCAATTTGAACCTTCACCTCGACAAATAAGTGCTTGAGGCGGTGACCTACTTTCTAAAAAGAGTAACAACGCTTGCCACAGAAAAACCTAAGGTTTAAATTTCTAAAGGAGACAAGAAGATTAGTACAATAGATTAGAAATTTACTTGCTTCTGCTGTAGTCAATTGCCACCCCCCTCTTTTCTGGTTGGCTGCAGAAACCTAACATATTTTCTAACTTTTGTCAGTTCAGCATAGTTTTAATTTTAATACTGTACTTGAAAAGAATAATCTGGCTAAATAAATATCTTGTCCTAGTACACTCAAATACATACCAAGTAATGGGTAGGCCCACCTTTCGCCAATATAAGGGCAGTCAGACGGCGACGAATTGAGTCCACTAGTCCACAAAAGCGTTCCAAAGGTATTTCCATCCATGCTTCTAGCACCGCTGTCCATAATTCCATCGGATTCCTGGATGGAGGATACAAAGCTTGAAGGGACGTTTCCACAGCATCCCAAAGATGCTCCACAGAGTTTGTCCGGTGAACGAAGAGGCCATTCCATGGTGGTAAAATCTGCAGAACGCTCTTTGAACCATGTTCTAATCACCACGGCTCTGTGGGGAGGTGCACTCTCCTGCTGGAAAAGTCCATTGCCCAGTGGGTGCACGATGAACATGAATGGATGTAGATGGTCTGCAAGGATGGACGTGTAACTTCGACCGTTCAGAGATGCGTCTAGATGTACCAGTGTCCCCAACGTGTGCCAGTTGAACACGTCCCAGACCATTACCGACCGTCCACCTGCCTGAACAGTTCCTTGTTGACATGACGGGTGCTTAGCTTCGTGCAGTTCCGCCAGATACGCACCCTCCCGTCCGCTCGAAATAACTAGAATCGGGACTCATCGGACCAGGAGTTCAGTCTCCAATCATCCAAAGCCCAATGCCAATTTTCTTTCGGCCAGTTGAGGCGTAGCGTCCTGTATCGTGGTGTTAGCAATGGGACTCTGGTGGGTCCGCGGGTCCTACTGTGGCTAATGATGGCCTAGTAGACTTGGTGGAGACGTTTATACCACCTACCTCGTTGAAGTCGGCGGTGATTTGTGCCACTGTCGCTCTCCGGTTGGCTGAAACAATGCGAGACAGACGTCGAGGCCACGTTCATCCACCACCTTTCTTCGCCCACAGCGCTGTCCAAGATGAGATGTTATTCCGGAAATGGCGTATTCCTGATACACTCTTGATACTGTCGAACGAGGATGGTGCAATTATGTACCACCTTCGCAATAGAGTGACCCATGCGTCGGGCCACGCTATCATCTCTCTTTCAAAGTCGCGTTATCTACAACGTTTATCACGACTGACATCGAATTACTGTCTACATGAATGCAGTGAACCTGTATACCTGCCAAGCAGTGGGTTTGTCCACTTGCGAGAGGGGTGACATCGTCGCTTTGCACAGGAATCTCATGGGTTCAGTGTATAACACTATACTGAAATATAAAGATTGAATTATAATCATTGTTTTAATAATCTACAGAAGCGCAGCTAGTAGTGAATGAGTGGGACAGTTTATGTAGTTGTAGGATTTTAGGTGGATCAGTGACTAAGGCAATATTAGTCCGCGTATATTGTCTCTAAATTACGTGTGTTCTGTGGTCGATTTTCTGTTTGTTGAATGAAAATCCTGAATTTCCGAGAGAAAAACCACGCTTGAGACCGACTACCTCAGCCACGTTGTGAAAAAAACCATAAAAATTGCTCACGTCATCGACGGGACTGGAACGCAAGTCTTTTCCACACGGTGTGGGGAAGGACAAGGATTCTACCAACTGTGCTACAGCTGCTAAGCGCAGCCTAAGCGATGCAGATACACAGCAGGTCAAGGTTCGTGTAAATAGAAACAGGGAGGAATAGGAATAGGGTAAAATTGTATTACATCACTGTAGATGGAAGCTGCAAAAGCACACTTGGAATATTGTGTCTAAGTAGGGAGACAGCACCTAAAAAAAAGACGTTTCTGGAGAGGGCTCAAAGACTGGCAACCCCTGTTGGTGAGATCTGCAAAAGGGTGCCAGTAAGAAGAAAGAACTCGAATGTGGTCTGCAGCATTCGGCAACCAGCGATCTTAAAGGGAACCTATTGAGATAAAGAATGATCTGAGAGGGAATAGTAAAATAAATGAAGTAAATAGTTTTGTTATTAATCACTAGAATAATTTAGCCCCGATTAGTTGAGGCTGACAGCTTCAAGGAATTCTAAAGTTACCTGGACAGCCAGCAACGTTAATAAACAACCACTTATGTGTTGCATATAAGTGGTTGTTTATTTTGTTTTAATTCTTACAGAGTTTATCGTTTAAGATTTGTTTATTATTGTTGTTTGTGTTTTATTAATTTTAGTTTTTATTCTTTTATTTAATTAATTTATTTATTTTCGTTTATTTATGTTTTCTGACCAGTGCAGAAGCCAGTGGCTTCCATGCACTTCCCTGCACCACCTGGTTTATAATTCCATTACTATACTTCTTGTTTGTTTAAGCAACGATGTATTCCCTTAACTGATGGTTAAGAGAACACATGAATTAATTAATTCCAATGCATTTACAATGTATGAGATGTATATTTTGCAAAAAATTTACATTGTTGCTCATCTTCAAACCCAACAATTTTTTCATCTTCATGACCAGACAAACAGTTCATGGAATTTTTTGCAAAATATACATCTCATACATTGTAAATGCATTGGAATTAATTAATTCATGTGTTCTCTTAACCATCAGTTAAGGGAATACATCGTTGGTTCAGTTAAGGGAATACATGGTTTAATTGACGAGCTCTCGTAACAGCCGTTCATGTTTTGCTCAATGTTCTTAAAGATTCCAAAATTATTATTATTATTTTAATTCTAAAGCGCTACTTTTTTAATAGTTGATTTCAATTTTCCTTTCACTTCAAATAATGCAAGCTACATATAACTTGTTCCTAATTCGTTTGGATGAAAGACACGGTCTTTAACAGAACTGTTTTTCTTAAATCTTGCCTTCTTAATTCATTAAGCTTGTGAATGCGGAGAAATATCTTAAAGAATCCCTACTTAAACTTTAATTTTCCATAACATTTGTCTTGCTTTGATCACAAAACTGCCCTGTTTTGATGGACGAGAATTTTAAAATCAACTAATAATCACGATATCGTTTTCGGTGCGCAGCGGTTATCTGCTTAGAAAGAGAAATTCGTAATTTGCGAAGTGCATGCGCTTTCGATTCACGTCCGCTGGGAGGGAAAACTTCATATCCTTGTGGAAAATGACGTCATAATCATCAGGAGCTTCGGTCCCGTCCTCTTCCATTTTACTTACGCTTTTGCAACAGCGTTAACAGTAGTAAATTTTGCATTTCACTCTTTCTGGTGTCAATCAGTGTACTAAACAACTACTGCAACGAACCGCATTATTGCCAGTGCACGTGGAAATGGAATGCATGCATTTTCTCCGTTTCATGATAAGTACTGTGTATCAGTTCTTGGAGGCTATTTGTTTAAACTATACCCGGTACAGGTAATATTGTAAGTGGTATAAGTTTCTACGAATGTCGTTAGTACAACCATCCTGTTCCCATACATGGAAGGAAACGCTGCGTGCTTGCTCTGATATTTATTCCGTCCGATTTCGCGAATCCATAGAAACTTAAATGGCTGTTTTCTTTATCCTACAACACAAATATGAAGATAGAATAAAGTAATATTGAACATTATAGAAAATGAAAAGAAATTAAAGCTGAAACCGTTATCAAATATCGAGTTGAGATTTTGGTTGTAGATTCAGCAAAGAAGCAGCCAAGGCAAATGGCGTTCGATATTATCTGTATTCTACACTCGATTTTATTTTCCTGTTAATAGTAATAAAAATCCTGATTAGAGCTGGGAGAAGAAAACTATTCTATTTTAGCTCGAACCCGACTGCCCCAGGCCACGGTGTGGAGAAAAAATAAAGAAAAAACACAATGGTTGCTCCCTCCAAATTGGTGCCGAATTCTTGTATTTTCCGAAGATTTTGGGAGAAGAACAAACGCGGCCATAGTAGCCTCGATAGTCTTTTACTTGGAATGTTTCTTAGGTTCAGAATAATGACTTTCAACAAAATCCAGCTTCTCGCTTGTACAGTCTGCTCGCAAACGCAGAGACACCAATAAACGTCACTGTGACAAACAAAGAGCCTATTTAGTATTTCCTCTGACTGTATCTGTCTTGCTCATACACTTCATGAAAAATGATATCAAAGGAGTGGGAACATGCACCGCTGTCACTATCCTTACTGTCATCGACAAACACGAGATTTATTCTTTCACGTTTCTTCTCGAATAAAGAGCTTGAAACTAAAAAGCGCCTTAGTGGTTGTCACCTTTCTTTCTCTTCCGCGTTTTCACGCAATCATTTGATCGCTCTAGGCAGAATCGCTATAATAATAAATTTAAAGGTTCCTGCAATGATTTGAACTGAAGCGGAGAAGATGTTTTATTTTTGGTATTTATCCAAAGATTGTCGAATTTATATCAAACGGGTGCCATGGATGATTTTTCTGCAACTAATTCAAAATATAATCTAAAAATTAGTTCCTTGTTAATAATGTTTCTACTGTTTTTTTTTTTTTTTTTTTTTTTTTACTGTTGCGTTTCTGCAATTTCAAAGAGCCATTTCAATTTCAGTTTACAAACTATCAAAAAGGGTACTTTTATTACAATTCATTAGTGTCTTTTGAATTTCCCCCTCCCAAGCATTAACTTCCTATGAATTATTATTCTTAATTATCAATGGTTATCTGTAATAGAAAATATTGACACCTTGAAATTTAGAACTACTGAAGAATTTTATTTTCTGAGTTTTGTATCTGTAACTCATACAGTATAAGTAGTTCTTCACATAGACAGAAAGATTTTATTATTAGGTTATTTCTCCCTTGAGGAGACATCCCTGAGACAGTCATTGGCTAAGGTTGTGGGTTATATTCAAAGGTTTGAAGCAAACCCCATGAGCAAAAGGTTACATGGTCCATGGGACGTTCACCCTGAAAGGTTTTTGTACACATTTTGACATACATATGAAATTAGGTTTGTATTTAGAATAATGAGAAGATATATTCCTGCTCTCATCCATCACATGTTCGGCCACAAACCTCCATACCTCCATAGTGTACTTCCTGGACGTTCCACGATCACCAACCTCTTGGACACACTGTTCAGAATTGAAAGTACCTTAAGCAACAAAGAGCAACTGGATATTGTGTTTCTCGACATTAAGGCGGCCTTTGACAATCTGTCCACCCATGCATTATGTACCATACTGTGCAACTATTTCAAAATCTCTGGCAACATCTTAGTTCTCCTTAGGAAACTCCTTCAGTCCAGGATCATATGGATCAAAAATCAAAACCATAATCACCACATTCTCTGCTCCAGAGGGCTCCCCCAAGGGGGCGTTCTCTCTGCCGCCCTCTTCGCCGCATCTCTAGAACCCTTCCTATCAAACCGTACTAATTTTACCACCTACGCAGATGATATTAAGTTCTTCGTCACCACAAAATGCCCCCAGTCTCTCCAGTCTATTACTGTGAGCTCCAACCGACAGCTACATGAACTGGAAAACTACCTTCATGCGATTGGGCTCTCCATTAATAAAGAGAAAACTGCACAACTCTCTATCACCAAGAAGAAAAATACCAACGATGTGGACATCATTATTGCGAATTCTCCAGTTAAAAAAGTCACCCAACATAAAGATTTGGGTATCATCTGGGACAAAGACCTCACCTTCTTGCCTCACTTTAATGCCACTCGAACGAAAACATATTCGGCTTTATGGGCAGTAAAACAAGAGATCTCCAACTTCCATAACCCGGACCTTATCATCAAATACATTCTTCGTTGTATTTTCCCAATTCCATTATATGCATCGACTATATGGTCCTCAGCACCCTCATCATACCAAGCCAGGTTCCTCTCCCTGGAATTCTGGATCTTGAAATGGCTAAATAGGGTTGCCGGCTTAACACCTACAATCTCAAAATCTGTTCTGGTCACCAATCTTAATACGCTTCCTTGGAGGTATCACATCATCTCTAGGAACCTTCTTACCCTCTCTCAGCTTCTATCCGGAAAACTGAGGTCACCCGATATTTGGGATATCATCGCCAGATCGTCCGACAGGAGAAGATGCCAGTCCAACACCTCCCCATACAGATCGAAGCTGCGTAACATGTCCTCCTTGGACAACATGTTTCCACACAACTCCTTCCAAATATTTAACAGATTAGCCATAGACGCTGAGAAACTTTGCAAGGACAGAACCTACAGATCTTCCATTCTTGCAGACATGTATGCCTTAGTCATGCTCTAGGTGGACTCTCTGTGATACCGCAATATCCACGCTTCGATGTATCCGGATGCACTTTTATTTGTTGTAACTTTATGTTTTTGTACTTGTTGTAACTTTATGTTTTTGTATTTGTTATAACTTTATGTTTTTGTATCTTCACCAGTGGCTGTTTAAGGCCGTATATTGTATCTGGCTCTGTATACAATGCATATGTCTGTATTTTATGTTTTTTCTCTGTATATAACTCATGTCCTCTAGCTGCACAGCTGTAAAAGGACATTTCTTCGGAAATAAATTGATATTAATAATAATAATAATAATAGTTAAAAAGGGTGTCATAATTTAATGTAGTTTTGAGCCGAGTGGATATGCAGTAAAGTTGCACTAGCCGATACGAGTCGGCGAAGACCTGCAAGCTGTAGGCGTTGTATTTACAGAGCTCATCCGATTCAATTCTAAGTCAATTAAAGAATTCAGTCGTGTTTGCTGGAGAAAAGAGCGACTTAGGTTGTCCAGGTGATCACTCAAGCAACTCGCACAACCTGTAAGTACTCCCTTGCAATCATCGTAGACTTCGCTGGGGCCTTTGATCGACTATGGTGGCCCAGTGTTCTTCGGAGGCTTCGGCAATCAAATGTTTCCAACAACAGTTTAAGGACACCAAGTTACCAACAGATTCCAGACAGTGACTAGGTACATCGAACGAGGCTGTCCGCAGGGCTCTGTGCTTGGCCCATTCCTCTGGTCTATTGTCCTGGATGAGTTCCTGGCAGGTGTTGAGCCCTAGGCCTTCGTGGATGATCTTGTTCTTTTGATATGTGCTAACACCGGGGCGACCCTGGAGAAAATGGCAAATGGAGCACTGGTAAAACTCCAGAACCGGGCAGCCCTGCACAACGTTACCATTTCAGGAGAGAAAACAAAATCCATACTCCTTAAAGGCAGGGTACAAATCACAAGACCACCTACAATAAAATTAAAGTTTACACCCATACGACTGTACACTGAAGTCAAGCTCTTAGGTATCTTCTTAGACTCAGGGCTTACCTTCCACCACAACTTAAAGTATCTAGCCAACAAAATTCAAAGGTACAGTGCTATGATAAGGCGGGTCAGCAAGGCAGACTGGGGTCTGAAGCACGAGGCTCTTACTCTCATATACCAAGCGGTACACGTGTCAATTGTGTGTTATGGTGCCTTCATCTGGTACCGAAAAGCCATCCTAGCAAGAAATAAACCTAAGCTGGATTCAGTCCAGAGGTTCATGCTCCTTTCAATTTGCCGGGCATGCCGCACCGTCAGCACCCCTGCTCTGCAGGTATTAACTGGATGTCAGCCACTATACTTAGAAGTGGTTAAAAGAGGACTTTTTTATCATTTAAATAATAAATAAATAAATAAATTTTCTGTTTATACTCCGGGACAACCAAATGGTCAGAGGAGTTAAGGAAGGGAGTTCCAACCAAACTGCTTAATTTTCAACTTGACACCACAAACGGCACCAGGCAGGAAAGCAACGGATACCCCAACATCTACAAGAGATATGGCAACATGACTGGGACACTACAACAAAAGGGGTATTCACAAAACGATTCCTTCCATCTATAAGTTCAACTCACCCAGAACCTCCACCCTGATTTTCGCCTGGCCTCCACGTAACCTTTATCATCACCGGCCATGGATCCTTCCAACAAAAAAACTGACCGCCATGGGAATCGAGAATGATCCACGTTGCCACTGCGGCAAAGAGGAGTCCTGGGGGCACCTCATGTATGAGTGCCCCAGCTACGACAACATTAGGCTTAAATTGCTCACCAGAATACAGAGAAACATTCGCAATCAAGAATTCACTCTCTTACTCGAGGAAGATATCTATAAGGTATTAACCACCTACGCACAGGAAACATTTGCACTTAGGCGAGCTAAGATTGCAGAACTCAGAGCCCAAGAACTAAACCGGACTGGCGTGGGATAACTCGCTATCCCCCCAGAACAACACAGACATGATCATACTAACCCTAATAAGGTAGGATTTATTGCAAGCACAATCCAAGGTGCGGGATGCTGGCACTCCTCGGAGTGCGGCATTTAAAAGTCATCGCAAACCCGAAATGAGTAGAATATACTGCTGGCACCGATCTAGGTAACGGGATTGCTGGCACTGACCACAGTGCGGGATCTACAGGCGCTATGCCATTGGCAATGACATAGGGGCACCTGTCCCCTGTGACTTTTAAACCCATACCCTTTCCTATACTTCTACCCTGAATTTATTCTACCCTGTCAACCCACCCAAATTCATTCCCCCTTCAATCCACTCTTCTTCTATGCCCCTCTCTCTTCTTTTTTTTTTTAATCTGTTACTTTATTTATTTATTTTTATTTTATTATTTTTTTTTAATTTATTTATATATATATTTTTTTTTTTTAAATTTATTTATATATATATTTATTTATTTTATTTTTTTTAAATTTATTTATATATATATTTATTTATTATTTTTTTTTTTAATTTTATTTATTAATTATTGTTTTATTTGGTCTCCGTCAGGAAGCTCAGGCAACCCTGGCGGAGGCTAGCCAGAGTATAATGGACAGCCTGGCTCACCTCCCAGTGGTGGTGGCTGCAGGCAACGTGGAGTTCCCTTGGGGGTTCCTGCGGCTAAGCAGCCAGAAACAGAACAACAGAACATAGCACTACTCTGTCACAAACCAGACACCACACTTGTCTGACTTTTACAGAGATTCTGTAATTCTTCACAAAGTACCATTGTGCAAATGTGAGAAACCACCGGTGGCGCCTTCCACAAAACACTATGCCGCTATGTCCAGGTGTTTTAGGTTGCTTTGAAAAGGAGAGCTTGTACCAGCATTCCCTGGGATTTCTCGATGAGAACAAAACAAACCGTCGATGCTGGAAGCGTCTAATCTTCCTGTTAGCAGTTGGACTAATATGAGTATGTTTCTTGGGTTAATTGCCTGTTTCCAGGGAGAATTACTGAGATTGGAAAGGAGGATGGATCGAGAGATACTAAATGGGTGATTCGAGCTCCTGTTCAGCCATCTCAAGAGACAGTATTCAATGCTGAGCTTTCAGTTTGCTCGGTGGGGCAGAAGAGACCAAATCTGTGGGATGGGAAGTGTATTTCAGGATATACGTTTTAACAAGGTCTGGGTTTCTAATGCCAGCTAACTGTTGTTTGGAAACCCAGAGCATATGTTTTTGCTTAGATGTAGTCAAAGTTCTGAGAGAACGATAGTCCCTCATCCCATTTTGGGCAAAGGTTGACGTGCGATTTAATCTTTCGTACGTCGCATCTGCTTGCCAGTATTGAGATATTGCTCCTGCTCTTTTTTCTTTGTAATTGCCATCTGGGCAGATTTGCTTGTTTTTAAATGTAGTCTATAGTGCTACACATTCAAGGTAATACTTTAGTTCATTTATTGTGTTATTAGCTGGTTGATTTGTTTGCTTAACTTGTTGACCTTCAGATCTGACGAAGAATTTCATTAGCATATATTATGAAGTTATCTTTATTGAATGTAAAAAAGGAATCGAGAGCTGCAGCAAATAATATTGAGGAAAACCTCTTCCCGTGACAGTCCCTCCGAAATGCAGTAATGAGCAATAAAACCGTCATGAGAGATTATGAGGCGCCTTTTCTTCAGAAAGTCGCATAAAATCTTAAGGAGATTGTCTTGTATTTTTAAGCAGTAAGATCGAATTTGTTGCAGATCCGTTATGGAGATATCAAAAGCTAAACGGATATATCAAGGAAGATAATATCGAACTGTTCTTCCATAACCAACCACACATGTCGCGTGGTTAACAACAGTACTTATAATTACGATAAGCGTACTATTGTTGATGGATAAGCTGATTGACTTCCAGGAAGCCCATGAGTCTGTAGTGAAGAAATCTTTCGAATAATTTTGCAAAATTTGAGAATAGAGCTATTGGACGAAAATTGTTGATAAAGATGCAGTGTTTCCCCTTAGGAACAATGACTGCTTTTTTGAATTGAGACGGGAATTTACCAGATTTAAAGGAAAGATTGATGTAAATATACATCAGTGGTGTTAGAATTGAGTTAAGGACCTTTTACAGCAGAACAGGAGATATTTCATCAAAGCCAGGGGCTGCCTTTACTTTTAATTGATGTCCTGCTTCTAAAATCTCTTGATCTGAGAGTGGAGCGAGAAGAAAAGAGCTCCTCATTGAGTGCTTGACAGATTCTCTCCTTGCATTATCTCTAGAGTCAACTTCGTCTTTAAGAAGGTTATTTACACTTGAGATAAAGTGATTACAGAAGGCTGCAGCTTTTTCCTGGTCATCTGAAATGAGTACCTCGTTCTCAACTACATCTTCAATGTAGGTCTGTGATTTCGTTTTTCTTCCAGGTAGTAGCTTGTCCAGGACTGTCCACGTTTCCTTGCTTGTAATGACGCCTTTAAGTTGGGAACTATAATATTTCTTTTTCTCCGACCGAATACTGTCGGTGACTTTGTTTCTGTATGTTGTGTATTTGTTTTTATCCGCCTCCTTTCATGTTTCTCTAGCAATTCTTGCAAGTTTGTCCCTTTTCTTTAGCATGTTACAAATCTTGTTTGAGATGAATGGACATAATTTCCATCTTGGCCTAGTGGTCTTTTTATTCCCTGGGATCCTGATGTATGATGCGCACTTTTCGTAACTATTTAGGATTTTCTCAAAGAAGAAGTTCGTCGCAATTTCAGGATCATCTGTAGCAAGAACCCCATCCCACGAAGACTGCTTGAGGTCATAACACAGCTGTTTGAGAGAGCCTGGAGTGACAGATCTGTAAGTGTGCATGATATCTTCCACAATTTCTTTATTTTCGATTACCATTAAGATGGGACGATGATCAGAAATGGTTGCATCCAGTACTGCATAGGTTAGTGAGCATTCCCCAATTGTGAAGTCAAGAAGGGTATTGTGGACGCTCCCATTCTAGTCGGGATAATTCCGTCAGTCAGAAGAGAAAACCCATTGGAAGAAATGACATCTAGGAGGTCTTGCACTTGAGAGAAAGAGCTTTGAAGTATGTTAATATTGAAGTCTCCCATCAGCAAAAGACTAAGGGATTTGCTTGTGAAGTGAGATAGAATATTGTCAAGAGTTACAAAGAAACTGTTGACTGAAGCTGAGAGAGGTCGGTATAGACACCCAATCACCAGAGAGGCAATGCGGATAAAAGTGATTTCACAAGCTTGATCAGGCAGATTTGTGATAGGACAGGCAGAGCATCGCAGATTATTGTGAACGTAAATAGCAACTCCACCCCCTTTAGAATCACATCTGCAACTGTGAAAGAGAGCATAGTCTTGAAATCGGATTGTAATTTCAGGAGAGAACCAGGTCTCAGTAAAAACCATCAGGTCTGGATGGAGATTCTATAATGTCACTTGAGCGAGAATTCCATCATTATGTTTTACAAGACTGTGTGCATTCGTATAGAATACAGTAATTGAATCTTTTGATGCTGTAGTAAGGCATAAGTTATTCGGTTTAATTTTGGCAAGTGATATGGCAGAAAGGTATTTTCACTAGAGTTAGAGTCATTCAAATTCTGGTAGGATGAAGAGATAGATGAATCATTTATAGAGGTTCTTCCCAGTTGAGATTCCAGAATATCTACGAAATGCTCGAATTATCATTCCCGTTGACTAGTTTCGATAGCTAAGTCACTGTCTGATGACATAGTACCAGGAAGAGGGGGGGACGTCCATAGAAAGGCCGAATAATGGCTTCCTCAGGCCAACAGTGATCCTTTAGTAATAGATCAAAATCCGTTTGTTGACACTGAATATAGAAAGAGCTGTACGAATCGTGTTTGGAATTCATTTTTATTACGTTTACTTCTATCTGCAGTTGAGTTCTGATATGCAGCTCTACTTCTGTACCGCACAGTTGGGATTCGAGTCGCGAGACGAAAATACCCTTGGTTAAACTTTTAGTTCTAGGGACTGCTCTGATTGAAGAGTTGGTAGCTGTTCCCACAACAGCAGGAGTGTGTCGTTGTCTTCCTGTCTGATTAGAGGTAGATTGATTCCGTTGTCCTCTGATGTGATCTGCCTGCCTCCTGGAGGAAATGAAATCTTCTAGGAGTGAATTTACAGATCGATTGCCATATTTACACGATTTCTGAGATTGACTAGTAACTGGAGCATATACTGGAGGATGTGGAGGTTGCTTTACAATAGATGCTTAAGTGGCTTCTGCTATAAGAATAGGAGTCGGCTGAAATGTGGGATTTTCCATAGATTTCGCCAAGTTACTTGTAGGACTGAAGGTGGTGAATTGATCCGTGATTAATCTATATATAACGTGAGTAACGTGTAATCCTTGTCATTTAAATAAATACATTGCAATGATAAGGTATATATGCCATTCCAAGTAACCATCTACCCTCTCTCGACTATGAATACGGTGTATACAAATTCATCAATCTAATTATCCTGCCTCCTACTGCCCGATCAATACATACCATTCTACCCTGCAAATCTCGATGTAAATTCCTGAACTGTCCAAGTGCTTTAAAGATGAATCCCTTCTCTGTACTTGTTCACATGACTGAGGGGATTGAACAGCCTCTACATATCAACTAATCTATATTCAGAAAGATTGTTTCTTAGAACATGACCACCAGCTTCAATTTTCCTACACGTGGTGAGCAATTCCAATGATCTTATCCCTGACTGAGTCCTGGACACATTCACGGTCCCCTTCATGATAATTCCTTGTGCCCCTCACAGATATTTTCTCGGACTACCAAAAGCCCGATTCATTCAATTGTAGTATGTGGCGTATGCAAATTCGTCAGTCTAATTATCCTGCATCCTACTACTCAATCAATACCTACAATTCTTTGCAAATCTCGATATAAATTCCTGAACTGGACAAGTGATTAGTAAGATATGGTCGAGAGAGGGTAGATGGTTACTTGGAATGACATTCCTGAACTGGAACCCTTCCTGACATTCCTGAACTGGAAGCCTTAGTAAGAACCCTTCGCCGTGTTCGTGGTTCTAGAGTTTTAGGCGCTTCTGCAACTTAGGCCATATATAATATGTCTCTAAATGGATGTGTTCTGTAGGGGATTAGCTCTTTGCTGGACGAAAAAAGTAAAAAAATAAAAAAACATTCTACCCTTTCTAAACATTCGACCGACTAAAAGATCTTGAAAAATTCCTCGTGTTATCGACGGGATTCGAACTCTGGTCTTTTCCACCTGGTGTGAGGAATAGGGCGATTCAAACAAAATGTGCTTCCCACCAGGCCTACGTGTTCGTTCAGCTTCAGTACAGCCGACATCTAATCCTGTATTGATTTCCCCCACACTTTGTACAAATACCAGCGTCTTGCAAAAAATTGCCTACATACCAGCTGATAACATTAATTTGCATGCATAATGCTTTTTAAAATTAGTTCAAACCTCGAATATGTAATGTTCCTATCTTTATCCAAAAAAAGTATACTTAATCCAAGATCTGCCAAAATCTTTCCAGTTCTCTGCCTAATAATGTAATCCTTTCGCCTCTACACTATGGACTTATAAACAATCTGGTGTGGTGTCTACTGTTTCATTCTAAATCACGTATTGTTAGCACTGAATTCCCAGATTTCCAGCTATATCCTGAAAAAATCCAAAATGTAGTGACTAATAACGATTCTCAACATCCTGTAACAAACACAGTTTCCCCAGCTAGTGCCTGGTCTTTTAAGTGAAGAATCTTACTCCTCCTGTCCTTTGAAACCTTCTCACCAGTTCCACTCTTTGTTTTCAATCCTTCATTAAACTGATTCTCAACCCTCCATCCTCAGAACACGCTGCTCTATCTTAACTACTCTTTTTTTTCTAAATTCCCTGCAGAAGGTTCAATTTTCATTTGTTCTCTTGAAACACACTCGAAAGAGGTTCTTGCTCTCCCCTCCTTTCTAATCCTGTTTCCCGAATCCAACAGGCTGACTTTCATGTGTCCTAACTGATCTGCCTGCTCAAATCTCCAGTCAGCTTCTTCTGCTTAATTTCGTTTTCAAGCTCAATTTCCAGTCAACTTCTTCTATTTCATTTCGCTTTCCAGCTCAATCCATTCCCAAATCTAAACTTGCAATGCTGGGAAAACTACTAATGACAAGCTGAACAGTTCTCAACCTAGGAAAAAAGTTGTCTTTTTCAGGGCTGACCAGTGTTAATAATAAAGAAAACCATCTGTAACAGCTGGTATCTATAAATTTACTGAACAGCATTAAGCGGACGTGTGAAACAAATCCCAGCTTGTAATACGACTGTTCGTCACTTGATGACGACCATTTCGTCGCTATTTGGATCCGCAACATTGGATAATTAGGCACCTTTCAATGTAAGAGCTGATAATCAGTTGCGTTAAGCTTCGACAATATGAATGAGATAGTCAAAGGGCAATTTAAATGCAGTATGAATTTATAAGCTTTAAATTACGGAAAGTACATTTATGCAGCATTCTATACGTTATTATGGTAACGTATAGAATGTTGAATTCTCACTATTTGTATGATATTATATACCTTCCATAGATTGAAGCTTTATAGCTATAACCTTACAAGTATTATTGCTGTTTATTTAAAGTACGATGCCACGCACTCTCATGAGGTGATATTGCTGTCTTATACGAGTGGTCTAAAGCACCTGTCAGGTTTGACCTAGCAATGCAACTGTGATACGAAGAGGCATCATGAGACTTGTCATATGGTTGTGGAATTAAACTTCAAATTAAAGAAAATACTTAAGACTAGGTTAAGAGAGAATTTACGTCCATTTCAAAGTGTTATGCGGTCTAAAACACAGGATTTTTTTATTGAGAATACCAGTCACCACCATAAAATCTGGGAATGTTAATACCTTCTCCGAATCAATCATTTTATTAAATAAATAAATAAATATATATTAATCTAATACAACTGTAGGAATTTTGTGTTTTGTATAGCAAGATTTAAAAGAAATACTTCTTGGTATAAAGCACATTTCACGGAAAAATCGTTGCATATTGCATTTTAGTAAATAATTTTATGCATTGAAAGAAAGAGCTATATCCCATTTCAGAACCTGAACAAATATCGCTGTTTAAGATTTAGTTAATCACGCTAACCATAGGTATGGCTTTTATTTCACATGAACGTGAGTAGGGTATATTTATCCTAATACTAAGGGAAAGTTGTTTATTTTGTGGCTACTGGCATCCCTTGTATCGAAAAAGATGAGGTTTTATGCTCAATTGCTCAACAGTTCAGACAGGCTTCTAAACAACCATTTTGGCAATGCGTTGAGAGATTTGGAAAATAAAGTCCTGTGATTCCAGAGAAGCATTTCTATTCCCTTTCGACTTCTTCACGGAGTTGGCGTAGGCAACAGAGAAAGTAGCAATTCAACTCACTTCCAGAAAACAAAATCTCATTTTTAAGCCCAGATAGGCTTAACTTCATACTCTACAAACACTGTCTCCACGTATAGCATATTTTCTCGAACGCAATCCAGGATTTTCGTAGGACAGATTGTGTCTATGTGAGAGAATACACTTCGACTATACTACTCGCAAAAATGTTAATTTATTTATAAATATCTTTCCAACAAGTTGACTTCTCATTAAAGTAACAGTTGATGATCGCACGTTCACTTGATTTCTTTCTGAATTGCCTCGAGAATAATCTGCAACAGCTAGCAATATGCGAAGAATGCATTAGTGAGATTATTTCAGTGCAACACTGACAGCTTCAATGAACAATGAATTAGTTCAATGTGAGAACATAAACCAAAAACGAAATGTAGAAGAGAATTTTTTCCAAGTGGATCTAAACGAGTTCCTCAAAAACGGTTCAAAGCAAACTCATTCACTATGAGTATATATTTACATAATTTCAAGATAAACTGGAGAACACGACAGATCCATCTGGAGGGATCATTAATTATGGTATATTCTTATATCAAATAAACCGGATATGCCAGAGAGCAAAAAACGAAGAAAACTTGTATTTCTGTGCCATTCAATCTATTTATGTATTAATACACAAATAACATACATCAAATACACTGTTTTGCTCTTTTTGCATACAGGACATATTCATGTAGCGTAAGAAATATCTGGAAAGCTTCCTGTTTTCTTTCGCTATTAGATCTGTTTTCACTGCACTACGAAGTAATGCGCAAAACAAGAAAACTAAGTACAGTGAAGCTCTCTTTTACTGAAATAGTGTACAGGACACTTACCACGCTCGTAAGAGAGTGCAGTCGCCACCTTGTGTTCCTAGCAGATAGATAAACTGGAAAAGGCGTCTGTCGACGTCACCACTACACCGACTGTGCCGAGGTTTATTGTCGACCTCACCCGACAACACTCTTCGGCTGACTGCGGTTTAGCGAACTGTTGAACGCATCGCTCCTCGTCCTCCACTGACAACACACATCCAGATGCCGACTTCTTGCACATCTTGTACGCATGCGCACGCTTTACTGGGGAAACGATTATAGGCAGAACCTCATGCGACGGGAGAATAAATTGGCAAAGCGGCAAAGTCGCCACGCGCTCTACACTGCCTTTGTGATTCTATCTCAGCCGATTACAAAAACAATAAAAGCGCTAGACGAGCAGGATAATGTACCTGTTATTACACCCATGACTAACAATCAGCTGGGCGTCTAGAAAATTATGCACTGTCGACTACCGACACATACAGTGCCTTATAGTGGGATGCGACGTAATTGCTTCGTAATTTCTTCTTTGCCCTTCCTCGTCCCTTCTAACCTGCTTCTTACCTTAAGACATTGTATCCATAAATTTCTAACTTGGCTTGGAATAAAGTTAAACTATGAAGAAGCTGTATTTTTATTCGTCCCGTTGATAATAAGGGAAGATGGGAAACCCTGAATCATAAAAAATCTGTCATGGTAGCTTTGACAAGTGATCAGCTTGGAGCATGCCCCATTGTCATTCCTGTGTTTATTATAAATATATTATGTACACACTAGTTAAAATATCTGTCTAAAACAGAAATTAGGGACTTCATCACAAACGTATCTTTGGAACCGTTTTCTGAGAGGAAACTGTTGAATGGAAAAGAAAAAAAAAGATATGTGGCTTACAGCTGTGGTTAATGTTGTTGGTGGTGAAAGAACACTGGTGTTCAAAGAAAGTGCATCATCTAGAAATTTCACATTTCTAACCCTTTTTCGCGATGGTCTGTTACATTAATGACTAGCATCACAAATAGAAATATAAACAAAGATATTTATTAATAGTTAAGGCAAAGTAATATTTGACCGGTGCTTTCAAAATAATCCAAAACGAGCATTTGCAACTTTTATACAATAGTTTTGCTGAACACGACAATTATGGCTGAAATGTTATCAGAAGCCCTCAATTTGCTTCAGTTTATCATTTTAAATGGAAAATAAAATGAAAAGATCACCAGATGCAAACTAATATTTAGTTAAACCACTTTTGGCCCTGATGACAGCAACACATCCTCGAGGCATTGACGAGATCAATTTCTAAAGATAATCAACTGATAGTTCGTGGTTCCAAACACGAATTATGAAGTTCAAGAAGAGTCTGGTTTCTTTCTGACAACTGCAGATTCCACACGATGCGAACAGTTCTCTATAGGATTCAGGTCTGGGCTGTTTCTTGGCCAGCTAACGGTTGTAATGGACCGTTCTTCAAACCATTTTTTCACCTGTAACAAATGTAAACATATTACTGTCGAACCTCTAATGCAGAAATGAAGCTAAAGTAACTACAGAAGTGCCTACTTACACTTTTCGCCCGATGACAACGAGCAGAGTCGTCCTGAAAGATGCAGTTACTTGGCAGGTTGAAATGGTCTCTAATGGCTGGCAGCAATTTGCCTTCCAATATAGCCAGGTGTCCATTGTCATTTACAGAACCTTTTATAAACTGCAGGTGATACGAAATGCACCTCCATATCATTTGGCTGATACGGAATTTCACTGTAGACGCCATACAGTCTGGATGGTATTCTTCACCACGTCTACAGCGAATTGTTTGTCTCCCATCAGAGCCATGCACGTTGAATTTCTTCTCATCCGAAAAATAACTGACTTCCACTGCTCGGGGTTACATTTGACATGCTCCTTACACCAAATTAATCGGGCCTTTTTCATTTTTTGTACGAGGACGGGCTTCTTCTTAGGACGACGGGCTACAAGTCAATTTTTGAAGAGGCGTCTTCTGACTGTTACTGCACTTGCTACCACTCCTGTATGTTCTTCCCAGTCTCTTTTCAACTCAGACGAAGAAGCTTTACGGTT
This sequence comes from Mastigoproctus giganteus, assembly GCF_048544385.1. NCBI lineage: Eukaryota > Metazoa > Arthropoda > Arachnida > Uropygi > Thelyphonidae > Mastigoproctus > Mastigoproctus giganteus. The sequence continues at coordinate 109,528,264 of NC_143581.1, read as the reverse complement.
TTTAAGGCTAAGCGCTTCAAAAGGCGGTCCTGCTTTGACGTAGAGACTCGTTTTGAATTACCCTCTGGCATCGCAACAAGATGGTTCGACGAGTAGCTCAAGGCGCGAAATCTGCCATTTCCTACACACTAATTATATAGAGAATTTTTGGGATGTCTTTGCATGTGTTATTCTGATGTAAAACCCTTTACCTTAGACCAATATAAATGAGTTGGTTTGTAGTTTTTTATCATTAAACGATAATTAAAATACATATTAAAAATTAAAGTAAATACATAAAAAATAGATAAGAATAATGGAAAAACGTTTAATACTATAGCCATTTATAACACACTATTTAAAAATTTATTAAATGATCTTTAGCCAATTCAGCAAATTTTTCATTAAATAAACTAAAGATACATTTATTGGTTTTTGAAAAATGTAGTAATTAAATGTAGAAGTAAATATAGAATTAATAGTTTCCTGATCGCGTCACTATATAAACAAACAATTTATTAAATATAGCGAAAAGATCAGGGAATTATTAATTCTATATTTACTTCTGTATTAATATAATTTAATAAAGTAGAATAAAAAAGTAATCATTTCATTTGATTATTCTAAACAACAGCGTGACTGAAAATCCAGTACTATTTTTATATAGCCGAATTATTTGTACGCTCTGTGTATACTGTAATAAATTCTTAGTACTATTTTTAATTCAAGATTTTATACAGTATAATCACATAAATATTAGACTTATTCTAAATGTTATGATAATTCTAAAATAATAATAACATAACATCCGCCGTGGCACCATTCAAGCAGCAATGGTAGAAGAATCCTCTGCGGGGCATGCGTGGATATTAATCCAAATGCAGGTTACATTTCTAACGTTTTGATATATTGGCTTCATCGAAAAGACGTGAGGTGGCGCCTCCCCGCGAAGACGCGGTAAATAAACAACCAATTAACTCACTGATATCAACGACAGACAACACATATGGATTAAATAAATGAGTAAATAGCATTTAATTAAGGTTCTTATTTGTGAATCGAAGCCGTATATAAATTTGGCTATGATTTTTGGAGAAGTCCAAGTAATCTTCAGGAACAATAACTAAACATATGTTAGGAACGAATGCATTACACGTTTATGCCCAACAGAACAGTATTCAATCGTTGCTGCGCTATCCGGAAAAATATTTCTCTATCCACTGCCAGCAATGCGGAGGAGGAAAAGAAATGTTTAGAGTTGTATAAGTTTCTTTACTCTGCAGCTCACATGGACTAGTCTATCTTATGAAACAGCAGTAAGTGAAGTAATGTCTGTGAAGCGTGTATTTTACGAACTCCGCCTGACTGAGCGTGAACACGAGAAGGCAGCAAATACGGTGGCTGCCAATAATCGCTGTCCTGAACGCAGCAGAACTGTAAGAACAAGAGCGGCCCAGTTGTCAGAAAGAGTATGCAGTTTCGTAAGTTTTGATTGGAGTAGCTGTAGCGAATTTCGTAGTGAGAGCCAAGCTGTCAATTAAGATCCTATGAATGTAATACAACGGAAGCAATTCTTTTCCTAAATTAACTTAACAGGTTTTCAATTATATCCTTCGGAAATAAAGAGCACAGCTGTCTCGCGAAGAAAAGGTTATAAAAGCATTATGCGGAATTCTCTGTATAAAGCTTTTATAACCTTTTTTTTTTTCATTTCCTTGTTTTATGTCATGGTGAGGAAATCTCATGGTCAACACGCAGTCCTAGATGTCATATGAACAGATGCAGTCACAGCAACAAGCAAACGTAAGCAACAACTGCAAAGGACTCATCGTTAATGAAGCCCTTTTATCACAACAACAGAAAAATCTTTGGCCGAGCTTCAGAAAACCGCCATTTAAAATTTCAAGAGAAGGATCCCTTTCTCAAGTGAACTGCGCAAAATGACAGAATTTGAAGAAACAGATATTTTTCCTGTTACTCACAGATTCCTTTTGGCAACAATCTGCAGATTTCGATATCTCCTGCAATCGTTTCGTTAGAAAATCCGTCTACTCCACCAATGAGATCCACCTGATTACCTCTAATCTTCCACACAACAACACGCTGACTTCACTGTATGGATAAGACGACAGAGGATGGCATATAGTCTTGGGGGGAGGAGAATTCGTTCTTGGACCAATCAGGCAAATATCAGCAATGCAGCGGTTTGAAGTTTGTCTGGCAGAAGACGAACTTCTGAAAATCTATCTTGCAACCAGTTTGAATTTATGATCCCCCATTTGTGTAGTCTGAGCTGCAGAAATGATTCCATCAGCATTGAGCTTACTCAATCCATTCAGTAGCTGAAACCCCTAAACAGCTCTCCTTACAGGTGTCCCTAGACGTTGCAATTTGCAACATTTTCCTAGTAAGAGCACCTTTTTTTCCCTCACGAATCTCGTTGCTCTTCTCTGCACCAACAGATCCATTCCACCAAATCCACATCTTTCCTGAAATGAGGCTTCCAAGACCTGTATGCAGTATTCAAGATGTGACTTAACCATTTCATTATACAACGGAATAATCAACTCTTTGTCCCTGCTGGCAAAATTCCTGTATATCATTGAAAAAAACTCTATGAGATATCCTGAAAGCTTCTCTGCACTGCTCAGAAAACTCATATCTAACCAAATAAGTAGTCCCTTCAACGTCTTTTTCGTACTATTCAATCCTGAGTGTGGTACCACATAGTTGGTACTTTAATCTGGGTTACTGCTTTCCATATGAACCACGTTACATTTATCAATATTAAACTTCAATTGTCACTTCTCAGCCCATATGCGAAATTTGCCTAGATATTGATGCAGTAGCAACCTTGATTAATGCCATTAACCACCCTGCCCACATTCATATCATCTGCAAACAGTATCAAAAGCTTTTCTGAAATTCGAGTATATAATATGAAAATTATTTACTTTTCATCCAGTTTCTTTGTTACTGCGTCAGTATCAAATCAGATTGGTCAGAAAAGTTCGCCCCTTAACAAATCCATGCTGTGACCAGCATAACTGCATCCCTGTATAGATAGTCCTGGAATACTTCTTTACTCATCGATTAAATTACATTGAATTGAAGTTCATTAAATTTGGTGTTTGGCGTATATTTTAGCTAAACTTCTCTAAAACGTTACACGGTGTCAGCACAGAATAGTCGCCTTAGTCCCACTCCGTTATGAACAGAAGTACGTAAACTGTAGGGATGTGGTCTAACCACAAGGTTCTCAATCTGAAGGGCATTTAAAGTGCTGGTTTGAAGTTCAGCAAGGATGATGACGTTATGCGTAAAGATCAGCTGAATACATCCACAGGCTACATTCAAATTTGCACTTATTCGCAAAATAGTTTACACATAATAATACAATAAAGTTTGCTTTTGCTATTGTAAAAGTGTTTCTGGCAAATCTATTCATACACAGAAGTAGGCAGTATTCCAGGCCGAGAAACTTTCCTTAAATAGGAAGTTTCTCGGCCTTTGCGCCAAATAAATTTGACGCAGAGGATCAAGTTGTTGGGGCCTATAGAGAAACGGGAACGATACATTTTTGGATGTCTTTCGTTAATATCTGTTGGTTACGAATGCCTGCTATCTCCTGTTTTGCAGCCCATATGGCACTTAGAATTTTTTTTAATTTGGCGAACTCAAAGTGCTGTTGAAAGGCGAGGCCATCATCTCACGTCACTTCCAGGTTGGTGTGAGAGCTGACTTCAGTAACCTATGAGCCATTAAAAAAAATTTAAGCTATTTGATTCTTCCTCTTATTAATTAAGGTCAGCTGTGCTGACTTGTCAGAGTTAGCCCTAAACTTATTTCAGATAAGTATGATTATAAATCGTAAAGCTGGACGTTAGTATGCATAGTGGCGTCGGGCACGAGAGCTCTTTCATTATGTCTCCTGTGTGTTTTAATCGGTTTAACTATAAATGATTTATCGGGCATTGCCAATAAAGCCGCACAGCACACCAGAAACATCACAAATATGGTCAATTAATGACCATCGCCTCTTATCAAAAGGACGTGTGAACTCTTTCGCGAAGTGTATTAAACAAATTGATAATGAATTTTAAAGAAGTCGACGTGTTTTCTGTATTCTTTTGTAGGTAATAAACCACTAGCAGTGATGTTGTTGAAGACATAGTTGCTGCGGCTGAGTCTGTTGCGTTTATGAACCAAAGCAACTAAAGTGTCATAGTGGTATGGTCGATTTGTCTTCTTTGGTGAATGATAAATCCGAGTTTCAATGTTCATTGTTTCAAGCCTTTCGACAACACTATAAAAATATTGACAAAGATTCTTCCTACCTTGATGTTATTTAAACTGGCGCCTTTCCCACACGAGGTGGAAGTTGAACTAATATACGAAGTTATCAAGAGGGTTGCTTAGGCTGAAGCAGACATCTTGGAAAATTTTAGGATCTGCCCAGAATGCAATTGATACAACAACAGTGACTCACAAGCGTGTATCCCTCTAAGCTCTGAGATGGACGGGGCCGATGAGTGGTTTAGAACAAGTGGTAGTTGATTATAAACTGTACAAGTTGACTTAAGGTAAAATTTAAATTACTGTCTTGCGCATTGATTTCTTACAAATTCGTTATTAAATGTATTAATTCCTAACCTTTACCAGCACATATTCTCAAATATTTATAGAATTTAAAGATACCGTAATATAAAGGTCAAATATAATGGTTTAGCTTAACAGTAAAGTTCCTTCCAGGGGGCATTTTTTAAAAATTTTATTTATATCACATCGTTCAATTTTTATGTCAAAAGTGTTAAGAAATATTCAAAAAAAAATAAACCCATCACATATACCCACCGTGATGAAAATACTTAATCTGCTCAACGGTTACTGGTGCGCGCACAAAATCTTGAATTGCCGATACCAATTAGCCATTTGAGCAAGCAAATCAATTACTTAATTTCGTATTTAAAAATTAGCTCATTAAATTCAATCTTTATATCATAAACTCGATTCCTGATTTAGACTTCAAATGATATGATTTATCCTTGTGGATAAATTATATATCCAAAACCTAATGTAAATATCGTAAACAAGCATACTAAAATTATTTTGATAATGCACAATTGATTACACCCATTAAACTGAAAGTAACAATAAAATTGCTGCATATGCTCAAACAACGTACAAGATAACGCATTCATCTCTTTAGATAAACTGTTCAATTATCTTTATAGTAACTAAAACAAAAACTTTATTAAAGGGAGTATTCTCGTGATAATTAGGATATAAGTTCGTGTTTAGAATATGATCATATATTACGTGAAAAACGAAGAATATTTCGAAATCACAGAGTATTGTGGATAAATTTAAGACCTATCAATCAATCCACTTGTAGACAATAACAGGATATTAGAGCTGCATAAATATTAAAGAGCACCACGTCTGTGGAATTCCCTTTTATATGTCCGTATAAAATACTTAATGGCCTTATTACTTAGTAATTTGTATAGCAATCTTCTATGTGGAAGTACTAGGGGTTTTATGTGGTCTTTTAGATGGCGACTATAAAATTCTAAAGCGGGCTATATTAGAGTCCTAAACACATAATGCGTTAGTTTTAATGATTTAAGAGAAGATATGAATCTTAATAAGCCCGATATGAGAAATGCAGTACCCTATTAGGAATATCAAGGTACATACCTCGCAAAGGTATGTTTACGACCCCTGTTTTTGAGTCACCATACCAACAGGATACGGCGATTCAAGGAGAGAGAGAGAGAGCGTAATTACCTCACGTGTGGAAGAAGTAATAACTAATGCAAACAGCAGATAACCGAGTGCTACATATGGAGGTTCAATTCACGTGCATATGACAGCAGTACAAATATGGCAGTGATGAGAGGAACTTTGCTTTGCTTTATTTATTTCAAGTGAAGTTGCAATCTTCGCTACTGATTAGCAGCGTATGGTTGGGGGATATAAATTATAACGCAATAGAAAATTACAGAAGTAAAATTTATTATAGGATTAATAAATATAAATAAATAAATACTCATTTATTTTAAATACAGCAAGCCCATCGCAGAAACATTGCTAAGGGCAGAAATTCGTAGCAAAGGAAATAAAATATAAATGGTATTAGATATTATAATAATTAACAACAATGACGGTTTAAAATGTCAAGTGTAATTTAAGTGATGCTATTGTGACAAAGAATTTTTTTTTTAAATTAGTGGCAAATTAAGAAAGGAAGCAAGCTCATACAACATCAGACAAAAAAAAAAAAAAAATAAAATAAATAAACTATTGCACTTCATTCATATCTTAATCTTCTCGGAAATGTCTACTCCTCCTTTAAATTTGTTGAAATTACTCGCTTCCAGAACAGTTCCGGTCAACCCTTTCCCATCTCTTCCATCATGACTTTTGAGATTATGATGGACTGATGACTTTTGAGGTTATGATGGACATCATGGCGAGATACAATCTCCCTTATATTTCGAGGGCACGGCTCTCAAACGGTGTTCGCAGGCCGGTCGCTAGTTAGTACACCGGACCGAACCTATTGGTAACACTCTAGGAGGCTTCTGGATCATCTTGTTACCTCTACTCTGCCAGATTGGAGGGAGTCCGAGTAGTGTGTATGCGTGGGGCGTCGAAGCCACGTTATGTCAAGGATCTGGGTATATTTTTACCATGTGTACGCCATTTCCAAAACATTCATTAATGCATTCGGCATGTCCCCCCCCTCACACTTTTTCTTACTATTTAATACACCATGAATTGTCAAACGAAAAGATCTAAACCTCCCAAACACTTCCTAGTTCATTTCACAAATATACGTGGTCTCAGTTCTAATCTCAACGATGTCCATTTCCACTTGCAGTCTACCAAACCCTATGTACTTTTTCAGACAGAATCTCAGTTATCGCTTGATTCAAGAACTAGGCGCCTCCGTAGCCAGGTGGGAAGGAGCAGCAGTGCACAGCACACGCTTCTTGATTAGACCGGGGTTCGAGCCCGTCACCACCAAATACGGAGGATGCGGAAAGGTCAGGGAATGACAACCGCATATCCAGGAGCAACATGACCTTAGTTGCTAATGCTCCTAAAACCAAATAACAAACAATTCAAGTACTGCTCATCTCAGTTGCCCAAATTATTCACTGTATGATTCTTTTCGCCTCAAAGGTGGTACTTGTGCATATGCCCGTTCCGATATTCCTTGTCAGAGACTTGGTGATTTGGAAACTCCTCTTTTCGATCTTCTCTGGCGTTAAAATCTCTCTACCTCATTGTGTCAAATTAATGTGTTGTCTCTACCGTTCTCCCACCTCCACTAATCACTTGGAGCTCTTTGACTTGCTCTCTTTGCAACTTGACTTTCTCCAGTCCAACTTTCCTAACAGTGAGGTAATTTTCCTTGGTGATTTTAATGTTCACAACTTCAGCTGGCTTCCGTTTTCTAGTCACACCGACCATGCTGGTCGAGATGCTGAGGCTTTTGCAATTACTAATGACCTCGCACAGATTATTCATTTACCTAATAGAATACCAGACAATCCTAACCATACCGCCAACACACTTGATCTTTTTCTCATAAACAATCCTTCTAAGTACACGGTCGAAGTGAATGGTCCTTTAGGCACATCAGATCACAACTTGGTGATTGTCACTTCTCCAACATTGCCTTTATCTCATGGCTATTTCCAACCTCGTGTTGTTTGGCATTACAAGAATGCAAAATGGGATGACCTGCGAGATTTCTTTTCTTCTTTTCCTTCGTCGGATTACTGTTTCAAAACTTCTGCTTTCAATATTTGCTCAGATCGTGTCAGTGAAATTATTCTTGTAGGATTATTCTCACGGTTTTTCTCCAGTACATGAGGAAAAAAATCAGATGCTGCACAGCCCTAGTCACCAGGGTTGCTAGGAAGGACTGGGGACTGTACTGAAAAACACACAAGCTCTTCTATAAAGCTTCCTTCATTCCAATAGTTACATACGCTTCAGGAGCATGGTCCAAAGTCATCATGGCAATCAACCATAAAAAATTAGAATCCACCCACATAGTCATGCTACCAGCTATTACCGGAGCCTGCAGAACAGTAAGCACTCATGCTTTGTAAGTGCTGGTTGGAACCCTCCCACTTGATCTCCAAGTAGCAAGATGTGGATTCCTCTATGAGCTGTCCCAAGGTAAGGCATGCTCCTTCATGGGCTTCAATGCGGACCCGCCACCAGTCGCTTGTTAGAAAAGAAGATACTTACTGCCCATCTCACACAAATTTAGCAATCCAGATGGGACAACAACCGCAAAGGAGAAATCACTAAAATATTCCTCCCAAATGTGGACAAATTATTCCCAAAAGCACCGCCATGTTCTCACCTGGACTACATTCAACCTTTGTGCTCACCGGACAAGGAGTCTTCAGAGCCAAACTCACAGCCCTGGGCATCACTGACGATCCTGCCTGCTGCTGTGGAGAGTTGGCACCATCTTATGCATGAATGTTAGCTCTATGATGACCTCCGCTGCCAGCTTATCACTAGGATCACTTTCTTGCCTAGAGACCGGGAAAATCATCTTCTTGACAGCAAACGGGAATATATAGCTTTTTCAAATTTGCAGAAGGCCTCTACAAGGGAAGACGTAACCTGATTGCACAACAACTCAACCAACCACGACAGCCATAAAAATGAGAAGGAAGCCTCCAGAAGACAAACTGAGTTTGCACCTATGAGAGAGAGCTACTGCGGCGAAGCTTCTTATGAAGCAGCTGCCACCCGCCTTTGCGTTAATTGAACTGAGCACCCTAGCCAGCCCACTTTCTTCCTTCTCTCCTGGCGGGGGTGGACGATTTCGTCCCCCTGCCGAGCAACCATGGAGATGTACAAAAGAGCTGAATGAAGACGAACAGTGGTCACCACTTTGCCGGCCTGAGCCAAGTACTCTTGCACGGCTCTCTTCCTGGAAGGGAGACGAGACGACTCGTTGCCTCGCTCTCCTGCTACTTCATTCTCCATTTGTTGGTTCTTACCACTGCTAAACTTGGGGGAACCTTCCCTGTAGCCCCATAATTCTAGCTGTCACCGCCCTGAGCCTTTGATCTCTCCCCCCACTAACTTTTGTAACAATGTATGTCAGCCTTCGGACTAAATTTAACTCGAATCCAAAATTTCAATCAACCTTTAATCCTTTTGGAATAGCATTACTAAAGCGATAAGCCCCACGCATAACTTTTTCTTTTAGGCCCTAGCCACCGAAATCTACGGAACCTTGGTGACAGGGCCTTCCAGAGTGCTGATTTTCAAAGCTACTGGGTACACCGACCTGCCTCCACAGCAAAAGTTTGGGCAACGGGGGATCCCACCACGGGCCCAACGGTTAAATGGTCAAGAGATAAAACATACCATGACACTACACAACAGGACACTGCCCATATACTTTTAGAAGGCGCCTCCGTAGCCAGGTGGGAAGGAGCAGCAGTGCACCACCAAATACGGAGGATGCGGAAAGGTCAAAGAATGACCACCGCATATCCCGGAGCAATATGGCCTTAGTTGCTAATGCTCCTAAAAACCAAATAACAAACAATAACATACTTTTAGAAATCTTTGGCTTTCACAGACCTCTGTGTTACACCAACAATGCATACAATGCGGAGATGGAGGAAACCCCTGGTGCCGTTAGATATCAGATACTTTACACTTTATTCTGATAGGAATGGAATCCTTTATTTCTCATTGCACTTTAAAATATT